>NC_134477.1:39005397-39334624 GCF_964194025.1 Convolutriloba macropyga | reverse complement strand
CAAAAAATTTATGAGGACAGTTTACGTGTTATGGTTTTATCTACAAGAACAGCCGATCCTTTTTGTCTTGGTTAGTGACCTTGATCAGCTTCTGATGAACTTTTGATTTTCTTGGTTCTGTGAATTATTGAATATTTCTGTAGATATTTGCGCTGATAAAGTGAGAAGTGTTTGAATCGATTTTTAAATCGTTCGCTCAACAAAAGATTTTCAGAGCCGCCCAGATTATAACCGTGTATATATATATATATATATATATATATATATATATATATATATATATATATTATATATATATAATTATAATATATATATATATATATATATATATATATATATATATAGCTGAGAAACAGACTTGGCCGTAAGATTCAGACCTTCTTGTTACAGAATTGAATTGATGAAAATGGCTGAATTTTAGAACTTAATAAAAATGTTCGTTGGGTATAGGTACTATATGCTCAACTGGTTTTTCTTTCAGTCAATGTGGCCGTCCGATATAGTTGTCATAGAGAGTTTTGAGTGGTCACTAGAAAACCCGGGCAGCGTAGTGTGAAATTACAAAAGCTTTTTGAAATTTTTGTCTTTCGAGGAGTTAACAAGGTTTAAAGTTTCTGAACATTTCACTTTGCATGTTGATTTTTGTTCAAATCTTTCGTCTTTTTTAATGATTTTTGTTAATTTTTGATCAATTGTTACCATTTTCAATGTTTACGGTCTTTAGCAATCATGAAGCGATATCGAGGCTATATTTTGTCTCGTCGTTTTTTTAAGTAGTGAAAATTTGGATTTGTGCGTAGATTTTTTAGAGCCATTTTCCCCAATATTTGTGGCCATTTGAATTCTGTTTGATGTTTTCTGATGGCTTTGTGGCGAAGTATACTTAATGTGATTCTTTTGTTTTATTGGTGGATTACGTTGTTCTAACGGTTTTCACTTAGTCAAATGAATGCCTCTCTTTCATAGTTTATGGGATTCATTACTTTGAAACTATGTTTTAGTAAAGTTTTTACTTTAATTGTCCTTTTTTCGGTGTTTTGGTCAGCGGCTAAATAATGAAAGAGCTCAATAACTTCACTAGTAGAATAAAGTAAGCTTATCAGTGACTCGAGACCAAATGTGTTAGAACATATTAAGAATCTTTGTCTGGCTGTTTTTTGTTGTCTTCCCTTTCGATTGCATTTTTTTAAGTCTGCATAAGTCCATTAATCGGACATATCTGAACCTGAATTTCCCTCTCAGTTGATAGCTGCTCATAGTTAAAAGCTTGTAGCAATTTTCTTTCGATAGATTTGTTATTTACAAATCATTAATTGCTCTGATTGCAAACTAGACCAATTGTCTGTCTTAAGAATTTTAATTGAATCATTTGAATCTGTACATTTGAAAGCGAATAATTTCAAAATTTGTTTAAAGAATTACAGGTTTTGAAAAATTCCCCGCAATATTGTTTTTTCGACTTGTAAATGATTCTCATTGACAAAAGGTTCTCACTGCTTCATCATCAAACGTGCGCATTGCAGTGGTCATTTTTAAAATTCTCCCCTTAGTTATACATCGAAATCGAGGTTGTAGAGTCTTGTTGGAAATGATGAGGCCAATCGGGCTAGATAATGATGAAAATAACACTTCAGATTTTTTGCAGATTTAACTTTAGTTTGAAAACCGGAGATGCTGATTTTGGATCTCATTTTTTCTTTAATTAAATAGTTTACTTGATAAAATTTTCCTAAAAATGTGAAATTGCATTAGAGTTATTGAATGTTTGTCATTCCATCTGTTCTGTTCTGTTCTGTTTTAGTGGAATAAAAAAACCTTGTCTCACTAGTTTTAACTTTTTTTTGTTTGCTATCTTTTGATCACGTTTTTCGTTTTACATAGGTCTCGATTTTCATGTTTGTCTTGTGACTTACCTCACTCTGTTTGGGCTAAATGGATTTTAAATTCTTTCACGCATTGAATTACGCAATGTAGTGAATACGGTCAAAGTCAAAAGTTCAAAATCAAAAGAAACAGGATAAACATATAAGATCCGGTCGATAAGTCATAGTGCATTAGGTTTTAAAGTTCCTTGACGATTGCTCATTCGCAATAGTACTATGCTTATTTGCCTTCAGTTTAGAAACTGTATTAAGTGTAATTTTGGGCCTCGAAAATTTCTGCTTTCAAAGTTAATGGTTTTGAATTTTTGAATTTATTTTGTAAAAACTTGTAAATTTGTAAAATTTTTGAGTGTTGACTTCATTTTTTTCTGGAGGTTGGTTACAGTCTGAGTAGTGAACGATATCGTGTTAGTGGCGAAAGTAAAACTTACGAATAACTGGCCATGATAGCTATTTTTTGACCGGACACTATTTTCAAAAATTTAAAGTGCATTTTGTGTTACGATCGTCTTTGTTTTTATATATTTGGTCTTTACCTTCAGTCTGTTAAAGCTCCATTAGTCAATTATTTAGTATAGCTCAATCTTGATGTCGTTTTCAATTGTTGCCTAATCATATATTTATGCAGATTTATTTGTGGCTTATCATCATATCATTGCCATTAAATTTAGTAAAAATTTGGACAATTTTGTTTGGATTTGTTGAAAATTTATTCTGTGAAGTTTTCTGTAGATCTAGTTTTTCACTTTCGGTTTTTGTTGGTTAAACTTGGTTGTTTAAATTTTGACTCACTGGTTATTCTGATTGCTGACAATTCTAATTGTTTTCTGTAGAGGCTCAGTTGAAACTGCTGAATGTGTTCATTTTACGTCGAATGGCTCTGAATGCTATTTGAATGGCTTTAAATGCGATTTACCAAAACTGTTGAGGAGATATAAATTCATAGTTCAAATTATTATAGTTTGTCATCCCTCCGCTGCCCGGTGACCTTATTTAAGCTCGAGCCAGCCTCCCTAAGCCACAGCTAGCTACAGATGAATTCAACGACTCGCCAGTCTTTTGAAAGCAAGTGGTCCGTGTCCATGGTTATTCGTGTTTTCTGTTTTCAGACAAAGCCCTGAGTGGCAGCAACCGACTCTGCAGAATGCCCGAATACAACCCATTTGGTGATCCCCATTTAGTTGACTACTTTGCAAGGAAGTTCGGAGTCATCGAGCCTCATGAACCAGATCGTCATTTTGGATACAGGTGAGCTTATTGCTCTTGTGCCGCTTTTATTCTCGGTAATTCCAAATTAAAAGTTGTGGCTGGTTTGTGAGTTGTAATAAACGTGATCTTCTTTATACTCGTTAGTTTAAACTGATTTTCAGTGATATAATAACGACTATGTGGTTTTCGAGTCAAAGTTTCGTTTCTTGAAAAAATGGCACGGATCCAAAAAGAGATCCAATACAATCGTAGTATTTAATCCAACTTATTGTGACGAGGAAGCAGCTTTTGATGAGTATAATTTGTTGTCTCAACAACGTAAACTGAGAGCAGTGTTTCAAGCGACTAAAAATTTCCTATTAAACCGTGCAGGTTCCTCTGGGTTCTTCGTGCACTAACTTTTGTCAACTCTGTATATAACAAAATATATAATCGCAACCTGGATGCCCGTTTGCATATAATGTTGGGACCCCCGATCATCCACATTCTTGGCTTAATTCTCTATCAAATGAAGCACAGATCGGAAACTTACAAAAAAACAGCTATGTATGCTTTTTGTTCCGACCTACTTTAGTGGGGGAGGAACTATATACTCAAATGGTTTTTATTTGTTCAGACAATTTTTGGCCGATCGATATATTCATCGCAGAGAAATGTGAGTGGTATCATTAAAAAGCCCGTCCAGCGTAGAATATGGAATTAAAAAGATTCTTTCAATTTTTGCTTTTTATAGGGAGTTATCGAGGTTTAAAGTTTTGTGAATATTAGACGTAATTCAGCTGCTTTCATTCAAATTTTCGGTATTTTTGACCTAATTTTCGACAATTTTGCCAAAATTTAATAAAATTGTTAATTGTATTGTTAATAGCCGCCCTCATCTTATCAGCCGGCTATTATAGCGCTCCTATTTCTTTTTACAATCCAAGAATTGGATTGTATTGGTGCTCTGTCTTTTATTTTTATTTTTGTAAGATGTTTTCACACCTGTTTTCATGACTTTGAGCTTTCAAAACGGGATAAACAGGTAAAGCTCAGCGGGCATCAAGTTTCATTAGAGGCCCGCGTTTAGTAGTCCCTCAAGTACTCAGAGTGGTGAAGCTACTGGGAAGGCCGTAATTCAAGGTTAAAAGGTCATTTTTGGGAGTTTTTGAGCCTAATATAATGAAATTTTTAGCACTTTTTCGTCAGTTTTTGGATTTTTTGTTAGACCAGTCTGAAATTGAGGTTTATCGAAGTTGATAAAGGTCCTTTGCAAGACGTAATTGCTTTTTATGGCCACTTTAAGCGCTATATCTATTGCTACTCCAAACATAAACACTGTAATTTTTACTAATTTTTCAAATTGTTTGAAAATTTCTATCATTTTTTGAGTTGTTTCAGACTTTGATGTCAAAAAAGCTCCTCTGGGGTTTAATAATAGGTTATTGCATAGTTTCTAGTGGCATTGAAGTGGTTTTAAACATTTTAACTTCATGAATTTAACCATTTTTTTAAGCAAAGTTGTTTTTTTTCAAATTTTCTGACATTGGCATTATTCAAATTTTTCAGCCCCAGGGGCAAGAAGCCTCATCTAGGGTTTGCTAACAGTTTAATGAAAACATTTTTTGGCCATGGAATGGTATTCAACATTTTAATATCTTTTACCAATTTTTTGATGAAGTTGCAATTTTTTTCTATAAATTTTTGAAATTTTTATTCAGTGGTCAGGGAACCTCCTATAGGGTTTGCTAGTCTGTTACTACATATTTTCTAGGTGCAATAAAATAGTTTCCATTTTTTAAATTTTGCAATTGTAAGGATTTTTATGAATAATGCTTTCAATTTAAAATTTTCGATTGTTTTTAAATTTTTCGATTTTTTTTGTCATTCTCTGTGTTTAACTATCTTTACTGGCCAACGAAACTTTTTAAATGTTGTAGACGGTTTACAAAACACAACTCCAGAGTCAAAAATATGTTTTGAACATTTTATAGCCCTATTTTTTGGAAATGTTCTTTAAATTTTCTCTTCTCAGTGTCTTCATGCATTTGTCATATTTGTCCAGTGTATCCACTTTTAGTGGCAGATTCATCTCTTTCGAGGATTTTGCGTGAGTTAATGAGTATTTTGAAATGAGTCATATATGGCCTTCAAGTTAAAAGCTTCAAGGGTTTTAGCAATGAGCGTTTTTTTTGGTTAGTTTGTTTGATTCTTTTAGTTTCTCAACTTTTGAGATTTTGTCTTGTTGGCTGCGATTGTTCAATTGATCTGCTTGTCACGTTCATTAGGTCTGTCTTTCATTCAGTTACTTGGATTGTATTTCAGGACTTGTCCTGCTATGTTTTTTACTTCGTCGAATAAAAAAATGTTTCGCTTTACCTCATTTTGCCGCTTTTTCAACATTTTGCGTGATATCTTTTTGACTTCTCTAGGCTAGTTTCTCTCTTCTCTCATTCTGCTAAAAGTGATTTTGAACATCAGTTGCTCAGCAAAGCAATTCAAAATGAACAGAGTCAGTATAAAAAATTGAAGTCAGAAGTAGAAACGGGATAAACCCTTAAAGCCCAATTTTAGATGCCCGCTATTTGAACGTCGTTCCTATAAGTCTTAGTTACAATCTCTATGCTTATTGGTATTGATAGTAGCCCCTGTGGCCTCTCTCTAAAAAACAGAAGTATATTATGTTCAACTTCGAAATGCCATCAAAATAAATCGGACTTAAAAAATGTTTTTTTGCAAAAATCTTTTTTTTTTCAATATCTGTTGTTTAGATCCCAATCATGCTTATTGGAATCAACGGCGGCTATTTTTCGGCAATCTGCCGGGTATGTTTATTGATTTTGCCTCTGAAGATAGAGGAGGGTTGCTGAATTGTTCAATCCGAGTTTTTTGGCTGGAATTTATGCTAAATTTTTCAAAATGCGACTTTTTTTGGGACCAAGTTTGCTTTTTTTAGCCCACTTGCTTTAAATTTACTGGAAGTATATACCTTAAAACTGCGGCCATATTGTTTTAAAGCTCACAAAGGAGTTAGTTGTACATCCAATCGCTTTGAGAGTCTTCTCGAAGTATAATTTTGCCAGTTGTTTTGCAAACTTAAACTCGATAGTTATACAAAATGCATTTTTATTTTTGACACATTACAAAATGTTAAAAAATTGATCTACTTCGACAACATTTGAAGAATGGAGTATTTTGTTAGACGCACAGCAACATCTGGACTGATCTTGATCTCGCCATGCATTCTTACCATGAAAAATTTTAATGGGGCGCGAATTTTTAAATTATTTCTGTTGTATAATGGTTTTCTGTAAATTTTTTTACTTACAAGAATTTTACATCGAGGCTCAACTAATCAAAATTACTATCTACAAAGAATGAGTCTCAAAGAGATAATTTTACGGTTTCAGAGTTAAGCTCTTGATTTTTATGGCTCTGACCAATTGTTTTCGTAAAAAAAATTTGTGTACTTCTCGAATTTTGCTTTCATTTGTTATCTTTTTGTTGCCCAATGACTTATTGTCACCAGTGAAGGATCCAGTTCTATTTTAGGAAGTATAAAGGAACCTAGACATTTTTTTCTATTGTTATCTAATGTCTGCTATGACTTTGAATATGTTTGTTTTAAGATAATATTGGTTTATTTGAGAACTTTGCCACTATTTCATCTTATTTCTTTCAACTTCGGGGTCAAGCTCAGTAAAAAAGAGGCAGAAATGAATTTCTTGTGGGTCATAAATTAATGTCCGTAACAGTTTTATGCTCAACTAATGGTCTCTTTGGTCTGATACTACGCGTTTTAATTTTTTTTCTTTTTTAGCATAATGGCATATTTTATGAATTCATTTGTTTCCCTTTCAAGTTATCACATTTGTGACAAATCCAACTGAATTAAAGCATAGCAGGGGAAATTGCACAGCGTAAGAATAAGGCGTATCTGGATATGTTAATTGTTTTTGCTTTTTAGTTTATGCTTTTTGGGCTGAGACACAGTTATCTCGCAAAAATGTATGGATTTTTCTGCCTGTTTGTCTTTCTTTGTTGCTGTACGCCATATTCCTGATGTCGTTAGGTCTCAATTGCTTGAGTATCTCATTTATATCTCAACCCAGTTTATAGCTGTTCGCTTTAATGACTTAAAAAATGAAATTAAAAAAAATTTCAATTGTATCCATTTTGCTTTCATTTTCAAAACCATGTTACTTAATCTCAGTTATTAGAAGTCTCATTTTTTTGACGATATACATTTCTTGCAGGTAACATGTTATATTTATAGTGCCTAGAACAGTGATCTTGTAAAATTATTTGGAGCTTTGGCTTCTTGATATATTTGTTCTTTTTTTGTGGGGTTGCGACTTAGTCTCATCATTAACAGGCCCAATCGGCTTCCTGGGGTTTTGCAACTAAATCCATCGCTGTTTGTTGAAATATCAAGTCTGTTATGACTTTTGAAAATGTTTGTTTTCAAAAACACATTTTGGTTTTTGAGCTTTGTCGTTTTTCTAAATTTTTTTCGGTCGATTTGTAGCTCAGTTTCTGTAAACACAGGTCGCAACCTGTTTCCAGTGAATTATAATTTAATCTTTCAAACAGTTTTAGCTTCAAACCATTGTTTCTCGGCTGTGTTACTACTGTTACTAAAAGATTTTAAAAAAGTTTGAGATTTTTTTTACATTTTATAGCATTTTTGTTTTCTTTTTGTTTTATAACAATAATCGTAGGTCCCAATGGCTTAGAAATTTTGCGCATTTGAACATTGGATAGTGATATGTCTCAATTGTTTCCTATGGAGATATAAATGAACATTTTATGGGTTTCAGTTGATATGTAATGACATTAATAACGGTGAAGTTAATTGTTTTCAACAAAAATAGAAACGTAATATTGAACTTCGCACCTCTTTGCTCATTTTTGCCGACCTGTTAACCAGTTGCATATTTTTTTTAAAAGAAATATAGGTTAAATTGTTTTCTTTAGGTTTAATCTGATGTGAGTTTGATGATTTTGCTATGATTCTATTTATTATATACATCGATTTTTGGTCGTAAATAAGGTTTGTAATTTGATATTTATTATCGTCCTTTCTAGTAGTCCTATTGTCAATAGCGTTAATCGGCCCTTTAGGGTGGCATTATTGTATTTCATTGTTTATTGAACGATATGTATGTTTTTGAAAGTTTTCTATCTCTTCATTAGGTAGCCAATTAAGTCAGGAATGTGGATGAGCGGGGTCGGAACTTTATGTGCGTACGCACATTATCGAGTCTCCTTGTTAGTTTAAAGCGTAATGGATTCTCAAATAGGGACAGACGTGTACGCCAGTAAATTTAATACCAGCTGTTTTTATAGTATACGTCTCCATAGTATACGTATACCCCCCCCCCCCCCCCCCAAAAAAAAAAAAACTTCACCCCTCTCCCACATCAGTCCCCACTCACTTCGGTCCTCCCCGCAATCCCCACCCTTGGACATCTTTCTGGCCGTAAGGACGTGGCCCCATGCAGCTGCCTCCTCCCCTCCATCTTTGGTCGGTTATGTTTCGTATTTTCTCACGCATTTCAGACTTCTTTTCTTGAGGAGCATTGCTCTTTTTTGGTGACTACTGCGTCTGAAACTTGCACATGCACCAATTTTGCAGCCAAGATTGGTCAGGCTATGGTCAACCTAAAGCTATGGTTAAGTGAAAGCTCATCCTCACGCTGAATGCTTTACAGGCAGGGGTTTTAACAATAAATCTGTGGCGTGCGAGTCACACCTCTTACTTTTCGGCTATCGCGCCATACTCCATGAAACCTCGATAACTCCGCGAAAGGCAAAATTTGGAAAACCCTCCAGTTAATATATATTTTACACTTGACGGTATTTCTAATGATACCACTCACTCTACGATAAATATAGCTATCGGCAAAATTGACTGAACAAAAAAGACCCCAGTTGAGCATATAGTCCACCCACTAAGTGGGGTTGGAACAACCACAAATTTATAAGTTTTTTCATTTTTCAGAACGAACAGATCGACCTCTACTAGAGTAAGTAGCCGGCGTCGCAGAAGAAGTCGAGATCATGACAGTTTCACATCCGAAGACAGCGATTCAGTAGACGGAGTCAAGAGAACAGTCAGAAAGATGAAGTCATCAAAGCCAGCGAAGCGTGCAAGTAGTAGTAAGAGACAAAGGGTAGGTGAAAAAGGAGACCATCATGAAAGAGAGAAAGAATCGTTTGTGTACAAGATAACAGTGGTCACTGGTCATCAACCACACGCAGGAACAGGCGCAAATGTGAGTAAATGACTTTTAAAACAGTTATTATGATCAGATTTTTATTTGCTCTCGAACGAAGATTGAAGCAATTATTGTTGTCTTTTATGCCAAATTTTTCCTTTACCGTTTTTAATAGCCGCCCTCGTCTTCTCAGCCGGCTATTATGGTGCTCCTATTTTTTACAATTCAAAGAATTTGAATTGTATTGGGGCGCTGTCTTTTTTTTAAGATCTGTTCACACATTTTCATGATTTTTGAATTCAAATTGGAGTGGTGATTTTGGTCACACCGAAAAAGGAAGTGGAGCGGAAAAGCGAGTGGTTTTGCGGCGTGAAATTTTTCGCTCTAAATTTAAAGTGGAGTGAGAAAACGGCGTTTGAACAAAAATTCGCTTTCTCGCTAGTGGTTTTTTGTTCACATGCGGCAATTTCACTTTGGTTTTTAATAGCCGCCCTCATCTTCTCAGCCGGCTATTATTGCGCTCGTAATTTTTTTTTACTTCGTCAAACTTTTTTCGCTTTACCATTTTGCCGCTTTTTCGACATTTTGCGTGAAATCTTTTTGACTTCTCTAGGCTAGTTTCTCTCTTCTCTCATTCTGCTAAAAGTTTAAAAGTTATTTTGAACATCAGTTGCTCAGCAAAGCAATTCAAAATGAACAGAGTCACTATAAAAAATTGAAGTCAGAAGTAGAAACGGGATAAACCAATAAAGCCCAATTTTAGATGCCCGCTATTTGAACGTCGTTCCTATAAGTCTTAGTTACCACCTCTAATGCTTATTGGTGTTGATAGTAGCCCCTGTAGTCTCTCTCTAAGAAACAGAAGTTTGTTCAACTACGAAATGCCATCAAAATAAATCGGACTTAAAAAATATTTTTGCACAAAAATCTCTTTTTTTCAATATCTTCTATTCGTTCAATCCCAATCATGCTTATTGGAATCAACGGCGGCTATTTTCCGGCAATCTGCCGGGTATGTTTACTGTTTTTTTACGATTTTTTGGACCGGATTTTTTTCTAAATGGTTTTCCCAATCCATTCTTAGTTCATTCCAGGTCTAGTTTTTTGTTTAGTCAATGAAAATGCTTTGAATTGTACGTCAGGACTTGTCCTGCTATGTTTTTAATAGCCGCCCTCATCTTCTCAGCCGGCTATTATAGCGCTCCTATTTTTTTTTACTTCGTCGAATAAAAAAATGTTTCGCTTTACCTCATTTTGCCGCTTTTTCAACATTTTGCGTGATATCTTTTTGACTTCTCTAGGCTAGTTTCTCTCTTCTCTCATTCTGCTAAAAGTGATTTTGAACATCAGTTAATCAGCAAAGCAATTCAAAATGAACAGAGTCACTAAAAAAATTGAAGTCAGAAGTAGAAACGGGATAAACCCATAAAGCCCAATTTTAGATGCCCGCTATTTGAACGTCGTTCCTATAAGTCTTAGTTACCATCTCTTATGCTTATTGGTATTGATAGTAGCCCCTGTAGCCTCTCTCTAAGAAACAGAAGTACGTTATGTTCAACTACGAAATGCCATCAAAATAAATCGGACTTAAAAAATGTTTTTGTACAAAAATCTTTTTTTTTCAATATCTTCTATTCTTTCAATCCCAATCATGCTTATTGGAATCAACGGCGGCTATTTTCCGGCAATCTGCGGGGTATGTTTTTTTACTTCGTCAAACTTTTTTTCGCTTTACCCATTTTGCCGCTTTTTCGACATTTTTCGTGAAATGTTTTTGACTTCTCTAGGCTAGTTTCTCTCTTCTCTCATTCTGCTAAAAGTTTAAAAGTTATTTTGAACATCAGTTGCTCAGCAAAGCAATTCAAAATGAACAGAGTCACTATAAAAAATTGAAGTCAGAAGTAGAAACGGGATAAACCCATAAAGCCCAATTTTAGATGCCCGCTATTTGAACGTCGTTCCTGTAAGTCTTAGTTACCACCTCTAATGCTTATTGGTGTTGATAGTAGCCCCTGTAGCCTCTCTCTAAGAAACAGAAGTATGTTCAACTACGAAATGCCATCAAAATAAATCGGACTTAAAAAATATTTTTGCACAAAAATCTTTTTTTCAATATCTTCTATTCGTTCAATCCCAATCATGCTTATTGGAATCAACGGCGGCTATTTTCCGGCAATCTGCCGGGTATGTTTACTGTTTTTTTTTACGATTTTTTGGATCGGATTTTTTTCTAAATGGTTTTCCCAATCCATTCTTAGTTCATTCCAGGTCTAGTTTTTTGTTTAGTCAATGAAAATGCTTTGAATTGTACGTCAGGACTTGTCCTGCTATGTTTTTAATAGCCGCCCTCATCTTCTCAGCCGGCTATTATAGCGCTCTAGCGCTCCTATTTTTTTTTACTTCGTCGAATAAAAAAATGTTTTGCTTTACCTCATTTTGCCGCTTTTTCAACATTTTGCGTGATATCTTTTTGACTTCTCTAGGCTAGTTTCTCTCTTCTCTCATTCTGCTAAAAGTGATTTTGAACATCAGTTAATCAGCAAAGCAATTCAAAATGAACAGAGTCACTAAAAAAATTGAAGTCAGAAGTAGAAACGGGATAAACCCATAAAGCCCAATTTTAGATGCCCGCTATTTGAACGTTGTTCCTATAAGTCTTAGTTACCATCTCTTATGCTTATTGGTATTGATAGTAGCCCCTGTAGCATCTCTCTAAGAAACAGAAGTACGTTATGTTCAACTACGAAATGCCATCAAATTAAATCGGACTTAAAAAATGTTTTTGTACAAAAATCTTTTTTTTTTCAATATCTTCTATTCTTTCAATCCCAATCATGCTTATTGGAATCAACGGCGGCTATTTTCCGGCAATCTGCCGGGTATGTTTTTTTACTTCGTCAAACTTTTTTTCGCTTTACCCATTTTGCCGCTTTTTCGACATTTTTCGTGAAATGTTTTTGACTTCTCTAGGCTAGTTTCACTCTTCTGTCATTCTGCTCAAAGACCTTTTAAACAGCAGCTGCTCAGCAAAGCAATTCAAAAAAGAAGAGAGTCAATATAAAAAAATCAAATCAGAAATAGAAACCGGATTAACCCATAAAGCCCATTTTTAGATGCCCGGTTCTTGAACTTTGTTCTCATAAGTTTTAGTTACTATCTATAATGTTTATTGGTATTGATATTAGACCCTGTAGCCTCTTACTGAGAGACAGGAGTATGTTCAATTACAAATTTACATCAAAATAAATCGCCTTTAAAAATGTTTTTATACAAAAATCAATTTTTGTTGATATTTTCTTTTCTTTCAATCCCAATAGAGTTATGGGAATCAACGGCGGCTATTTTCCGGCAATCTGCCGGGTATGTTCAACTTTTCCACGCTCTTTTACGTTCATAACTTGTTGCCTTTTTGTGGGAAATTTGTGAAGAAAGTTTACAACTATAAGTCAAATGAAAAACGCATCAATTAATTGGCGTCATTTTTTCGATCTCTTTTGAATGTAATTTGCACGTTTGATATTTTGACATCCATTTCTTTTTGTTTTGTAAGAATCAGTATGGGAATGCAATCGTGGTGTTTATTTTAATTCTCTGGTCTGCTGGCTGTTTTTAAACAAAAGTACGTGCTTAATTTGTTTCTGGGGTCGGTTCGAGGTTTGATTACTTTTATGTTGTGAAATACCAACATTGAACAATTGGTGACGGGCACTGTGTAATACGTCAGTTAATGTTATGTTAAACGACTGATTAAGCCATTGGTGAACAAATTGTTGATTTAGGTGTTTGTTCGTCTCTTGGGAACTGAAGGTAAAATGAACAAATACAAACAACTTACGTCGAAAAATGCGTCTACGAATTACGATGTGAAGGGCAGACATAGGAAAGAGACTATCTATCCAAATCAGCATAGTCAAGACAAAAGTGGAGGTCTCTTTTTTGCGCCATCATCCAAACAGTCATTCCTCATCAAGCACAAAGGAGCCGACTTGGGAGATCTACTCTATCTGGCGATCAAGGTGAGTGTTGTCCTGTTTTAAGACTGTCCTATTACACCATAAGCTATAAATTGAGGAATTGCTTTTTTAATCGTAGTACAGGTATTTGCTTTAATTTATAGTGAAAACATTTTGAATTACTCAGTGGTAGAGATATTTGTTATCATTAGGGGGCAGGTGATAACATTGCTTAAAAAATTTGACTCTGCTGTACGGATACAAGACCTGATTTTTTATGTTTGTCGACAAACGAAACTGAAGGATTATTTAATTGCCGATATTTTGAGGGACGAATTCGTGATTTGTTTAAGCACGATGGAGATGAGAAACAGGATGACTGGTTCCTCTCAGAAGTAATCGTGAAAAGAATCTCAGGTCTGCAAGACCGCAGATCACATTCAAGAGATCGATCCAGACGCCGGAATGGAAGTTACCGACGTACCACCCGAGATGCAAGTAGAAGTTCTGGTGCTATAGAAAAGTGGAAATTTCCTTGTGCAAAGTGGCTCTCAATCCACCAGCCGCCTGACTTCCAAGCTCAAAGAAAACTCAAAGCGATTCCTGTCAGGACGCCACTGAAAACAGGTATATTCCTAATCAATATCACGGATCTTTATATTTGGTCGACGCCTCATTCTCTCGAGGTCAATTTTAGTGGCGTTAAACATGTAGCTTAGATCTGGAAAACGGAGTCAAAGGTTGACTATCTAGGTCATTTCATTTTGTTTTAATTTATGCAAAATTTGTTTCTAAGATATCATTTCAAGCTCACCAACTATAGTTAATCATATAGCCAGTTTGTATCATAGCAATAACTTGGATAATTCCAGTTGTGAAGCCCGCATCTGGTTATAGATGCGAAGCTGTAAGCCGAGTGTAGCTATAATGCGGGGATCTTGGTTTTTGTTTTTAATTGCTCTTGAACGTAGTTCATGGCAATTATTGTAAACGTGTGTGTCTTTTTTTATGCAAAACTTTTGCTTGGCAATTTTGACTTTTCGAGTGACTTTTACGCCCTTGACTTTTTGCATTTCGCGTGATCTAAAATTCCCTCTCAATCACAATTTCAAGCAGCTGAACTCAATTGGCGGCAATTTAATACTAAAAGTCAAATGAAAAGTGCGCCGAAACTGGTGTCATTTTTTACTTGGTTTTTTACTTGGTGTCAATCTTAATAGTGGTATATGTTAACCTCTAATGTGGTTATTTGAAGCCCACTATAGAACTTCTTAGTCCCATTTAGGCTCCCCCCCCCCCCCCCCCCCCCCCCCGACTGAAGCAGGCTGCAATTGATTAGAGCTCCCACTAGTCGTTCAAGAACAATTCTTCCGACGTTCAGTCGGTTATTTTTAATAGCCGCCCTCATCTTCTCAGCCGGCTATTATTGCGCTCGTTTTTTTACAATTCAAAGAATTTGAATTGTATTGGGGCGCTGTCTTTTTTTTTTAAGATCTGTTCACACATTTTCATGATTTTTGAAGTCAAATTGGAGTAGTGATTTCGGTCACGCCGAAACAGGAAATGGAGCGAAAAAGAGAGTGGTTTTGCGGCGTGAAATTTTTTTGCTCTAAATTTAAAGTAGAGTAAGAAAACGGTGTTTGAACAAAAATTCGGTTTCTCAGTAGTGGTTTTTTGTTCACATGCGGCAATTTCACTCTGATTTTTACTGTTTTTTTCGATTTTTTGGATCGAATTTTTTTCTAAATGGCTTTCCCAACCCATTCACAGCTCATTCTAGGCCTCGCTTTTTGTTTGAATTAATTTTTCATTTCTCGCTAGTGGTTTTTTTGTTCACATGCGGCATTTTGACTTTGATTTTCTGTTTTTTTCTTATTTTTTTGTTCTGATTTTTTTAAAAATGGTTTTCTCTATTAACTCATAGTCCATTTTAGGTCTAGTTTTTCTGTTCATTCAATGAAAATTCTTTGAATTGTACGTCAGGACTTGTCCTGCTATGTTTTTTTACTTCGTCAAACTTTTTTTCGCTTTACCATTTTGCCGCTTTTTCGACATTTTGCGTGAAATCTTTTTGACTTTTCTAGGTTAGTTTCTCTCTTCTCTCTTTCTGCTAAAAGTGAATTTGAACATCAGTTGCTAAGCAAAGCAATTCAAAATGAACAGAATCTGTATAAAAAATTGAAGTCAGAAATAGAAACGGGATAAACCCATAAAGCCCAATTTTAGATGCCCGCTATTTGAACGTCGTTCCTATAAGTCTTAGTCACCACCTCTAATGCTTATTGGTGTTGATAGTAGCCCCTGTAGCCTCTCTCTAAGAAACAGAAGTATGTTCAACTACGAAATGCCATCAAAATAAATCGGACTTAAAAAATATTTTTGTACAAATTTTTTTTTTCAATGTATTCTATTCGTTCAATCCCAATCATGCTTATTGGAATCAACGGCGGCTATTTTCCGGCAATCTGCCGGGTATGTTTTTGTTTAGTCGTCTGACGCTCTTTTTTCGTTTTACATTTTTTAACGCCGCAAACTTAAAGAGCAAATTTGTTGATTTTTTTATGTTGCTATTTCATTGCTCTTCTGCTATTTGATGTGCGTGACGTTCTTTCTCAAACAGATTGGCGGTGAGTTTTAAGCTGAACTGTGTGATAAGTTTTATCATAACTGACTCATCACTCTAGTGACTTCTAATTATTTTTAAGGTTACTTGCAATCGCTCTTACTCCTATCAAGGTGAATATAGGACTCCTATATTATGATCAATGTTAATAAAGCATAGCGACCAAATTAAATTAAAGAGTTTGATTTTTGAAAAAAATTCAAAACGTCTTAATCAATAATCAGGTTGGCAACTACATCAACTCAATTCTGTATCTGTTACTATCGATATTCTACATCACATAAGTCTGTTTCGCAGATTTTTTTTGGCACTCTATCGGCTATGTATTACAATAAACACAAAGTTCCGACCCTGCTCGTCCTCATTTTTGACTCATTTGTCGAGGAAGAGATTGAAAACTTTCAAACATTCACATTGTTCAGCAAACCACTAAATGAATGAATCAATGCGGCATTGGATGGCTGATGAGACCTGCGATTAACGAGAATACGAGACAGGATAAACTTAGGGTTTAGATAAAAACAAACTTTAATTACGCCCAAATGTCGATGTCTATATTTAAGAAAAAAACAAAAACAAAATACCAATAACAAAAACACAATAACAAAACCAAAATTGCATCAGATAAAATCCAAACAATTCAAATTAAGCTGTGAAAAATTTTGCGATCTCTCCTTAGTGACACAAAAGTCATAGGAGCTGGCCTTAATGTGACTGACAATTCGACTAGCACAGCGATCTTAAACAAATTTAACTAGAAAATGGATGTCACAGCCATCAATATACCATAAGCAATTCACTGAGAACATTGAACAGGTTAAATTCCCCGTTCCCATTCCTTCCACGCGAAAGGGGCCTCACCACTAGAGTGATATTGTGGTAAGGAAGCAAAAAAACCCAAAGTGCGTAGTATCAAAGCCAACAAAACATTAATTGAAAACAAAACACTTATCAATTTGGACTTTTAGCTGGTTAGAAAGATGCGATTTGTTTCTAAGTATACTGGCTAAATTTTGACAGAAGTCTGATACGTGAAAAAAATCAAAAACTCATTAAGTTTTTTCGAATATCAATCATAAGCTTTCAACGAAAAACAAAACCGGATCGTCTTGCAGCTCCTCAGGGAGCCAATTGGGCTTGATGTTAGTGGGAAAATTCGAGGCTACAAAACGATTACGGACGGAAGTACGAAACTTCATTATTGAAAGCACTAAAACTATGAGACATTATAAACCATATAACCATTAGAAAAATGTATGGTTCAGCAAAAATATGATAAGAACTGTCAAAAATGAGACTGGGTTTCCTGACAAAAATCGAAAACTAAAAAGAGGTAGCTACAAAAATAATTTTGAATTTGTTTAAATTGAAAGTCATTAAAACCTTTAGCTATAATCTGATATCGTTAAATTGGCCATTGATACATCTGGAGGAAGGTGTTGTGATTTTAATTACCTGGAATGTAGTGTACAACTTTATAAGGCCAACAATTAATGTTTAAAGTTTAAAATTCTAATAAATTTTGCCGGAGAAACATGCTGCAGCCGTCAAAAAATTAATATTCATCAAAAAACATAAATATTCTGCATTTTTGAAACGCCAATCAAACCTGTAATTAATGTGATAGTTTTTCAAGATATCAAAAGGAACCTCAAAATTGCGCAAACGTGTAAAAATCACGTTGTTTTTTGCAAACTGGTAGTAGCAAAGCTAAGAAACCATTAGTTAATAAAACTAACAGAAATTTTGTTTTAGTTCACAAAAAAGAGGGTTGAGCTTTCGTTACTGAGACACAGCTACAAGTTGACAGAAGTTTGATAAAAGATGCCAAGTTCCAAAATTCACTGACATTTTCTTAAAACAAGCATATACAAAGTCAAGAGCCAATAGATATAAAATGATGGTTTTGCTTGTAACAGTTGAAGAAGCCAGTTGGATTTAGTTGATTATTGAGACTGAGTCAGGAATCTACAGAAAACAATATCAGGCAGAAACAAGGTTTCAATATAAATTTACAAAAACAATTCTCTAAGCAATAAAAACAATGAACTCATCCTGAAAACCTAATATATTGTTACTTTGAGCTAATTTTCACATAAATGGGATTTGCATTGATTGAACCTTGATTAATAGCCGCCGTCAGCCTCTAAACGACTTCTATTTAGGCGCTCTCCTTTTTAAATTTCGCTTTGCCTTTTGATAACGTTTTTCGTTTTACAGTAGTCACGATTTTCACGCTTGACTTCTGACTTACCCCACTCACTGTTTTAACTGAATGGATTTTAAATTCTTTCACGCATTGAATTACGCAATGTAGTGAATACATGCAATGTCAAAAGAGCGAAATCAAAAACGGGATAAACCGATAAAGCCCGGTCATTATTAGGCTTAACAGCTTTCAATTTACCTGAGTTGAGTATAGTTTGAATCTAAATGAAACTGCACGCCAAATTAGATTACTTTTTGACACTGAAAAAAGGAAAAAGAATTCGGTCTCTTTCTATCTCTTCTTTCTTTTTTTCTATTCCAATCCCGATGTGCATCAAACGCGTCAACGGCGGCTTTTTCGTCCCAATACAATCACGCCCCAATACAATCAGGATCATGTTTTCTTGTAAAAGTCCTTTAATCGAACATAACTTGCCCTGATAAAGCTACGCGTCTTACTAAAACACCTAATTATCCCAAATTTTATTGAAATAAATAATTTGGCGAATGAAAGTTTTCAATATATCAAAAATAAATGATTCATTTTGGATACATGTCAATTTAGTTAAAAAACGGACAAAATTTTAATTCAAGCTTTCGCCTTTAGGAAGCGGAGGTTAAACTAACCTTCTTTTGTAGTTTAAAATTATTGTGTCAGAAGTTTTCAGGTCTTTATTTTGGACAAATTTAATCAAAGTGTGCTAAAAAAGCATCTTTTGAGCCTTTTTTGATGAAAAAGTCTGAAATTCGAAAAAATTTAGCATAATTGTTAACTAAATAAAAGGAAAAACCAATTAGCATCTCTCCTCGATCTTTAAAATTGAAACGAATGACACTGATGTAAACAATTTGAATAAATTATCGCAGAATTGAAGATTTGGTTTAAAAAATAACGGAAAAGGTGATGCAGATCGGTTTACTATTCACAAAACTTTCAACCTCGATAAATCCTTGGGAAAAAACGAATTTAATTTTTTTAAATAGTATATTTTAGGTTGAGTGGGTTTTTTAATGATATGTGTACTCGCAAATGTGTACAATAGATAAATCTTTCGGCGAAAATTGACGGAACAAAAACGTTCGAGTTTATACTTCCTCCCCCCCCCCCCCCCCCCCCCCCCCCATTAAAGTGAGGTCGGAACAAATAAAGTTCACAAGTTGCATGCTACAAGTGGTCTGCTTGATTTTAGAGTACGAAGTGAGTGTTGAGACCTCTGACGTCAAAGATGCCGGCACCAGTGCGAATGCATTTATTACACTCTATAGCAAAGATACCGCAGATGCAGGTGGGAGTGAAAGGGCAAGTGCCCGATTGCAGTTGAAGAAAGCAGAAAAGTGGGATTTGGATAGGGGCAAAACGGCAGTTTTTACTGTGCATGCTACTCAACTTGGACCAATTCATAAAATCAAGTCAGTTGATCGTAGAAGCTCACTGTAGATAGCGCACGTACGCAAATTCACTCTGGGATTTTTTAAATTTGTTTTTGGATTTTCTGCGACTGATTAAAATATTTCCTGCAAGCTCCTTTTAGGCTTTGATGCAACTGTTTGTTAATAGCCATGAATTGGAGGTTGGGACTGTTTTTGTTCAGTGAAACTTTTGTGAATCGAAGGGGAGCAATGATTTTTATCGTAGCATCGTAAAAATTCGGAGAATAGAGGCCGGTCGTCAACTATGTCTCTGCTCAAATTATGTCAACTTAATGGCCCAAAGTATGCTATGTGTTATCGTTCATGCCCCCCCCCCCCCCGTTCACTGACTTTCTCAGTCGGGGCCAACGTTTGAAAAGACCCTCCTTCTGCCACGGTCATTTTAGAGCATATTGTCCCAAGTGGATTAGTTTTAAGATGAAATTGAACCGAGCGTTTATGAGCAAATACATTCCTCAAAATATTTTAGTTAATCTACGCATTTATTTCTTCTGCTTTTTTAATTAGAAAGACTTAATTGTAAATAACTTCTGTGTATACAATATGTTCATTTGTTTAACACTGACTGTTAACTTTGTTGTTTTGCATTTTGTTTTGTTTGAAGTTTGTGTTTGATCTTTCTCTATCCTTTCCTAATTTACATGTTAGATGAACATCTTCTCTTTCATATTCCTTCTGAGTGCTCAAAATCAGTCATAAATGTATTATTGGTTGTTAATGCGTTGCTAATCATTCGCGTTATCATCCGTGCGCGCTAATATAGTGGATATGCGCTTTGATAGTAGATAAATATGGATATCAATTGATTACTAGATTGGAACAGGTAAGTCAGCCAGATTGTTATCGTACCAAGGTAAGTGAACCATTGTTGATGCCTGAAGCAGCCAAATGGTTACAATATTTCAGCGAAGTGATGTTCTTGGAGGGCATCCGTATCCGATATCTCATTACATCACGCCCCTTATTTGGTTAATGTGTCATTCGGAAACGTATATACCTTTCCAATTGCTATCAACTAAAATGTGTATCAACTTTTGCGGCAGTTAAGCTTAATAATTGGATACTAGTCTTATGACGAGTAATACTTTTCGGGTACGAGTTCATGATCTTTTTTTTCCAAACATGTAAATTAATAATATAACCGAAAGGTTAAAGTTTACATGCCTTCAGAATAATCACGAATATTTATTGAAATAATCAAAATTATACATCAAACTTCTGGTTATCAAACTTCTGGTTATCTTTGTTCAAAATTTGAAGTGTGAAGTTGATTGTTTGCTGGTTGAGTTTAAGCCAAAGCAAAATTGCGTTGTTACATTAAGTCATTTTACTGATCGATAATATTATCCTCATTAGGCGCTTATAATCCCCTCCATATAATGAGTGCTTATAATGAAGCGTGGAAAAGTTTGCGTCTTTTGAGGCTAGAGCAGTTTCATTAACGCCAGATAGAACGCCAGTAATGAATCTAAAGATTGGTGAGCGTAATAGTTTATATGAGTTGGAAAAGAGTCGTATTTCGGCAACTCGCTTTCAAATACCACTGGTAATATGATGGCTGAAATATGTGACTGTTTAAATAGCTAGTGGAATATCCAATTCTTAAGACAATTTTTCAACATGTGTTTGCAAGTTAATGAAAACGCTCTTTCTCTTTTCTAAATAGAAAGAACTGCACATGCGTATTGTTCGAAGTTATATTTGACAGATTAGATGGCGCTCAAAACATAATCTAGAGAAATTGAGAAATTTGGTTGTGCCTCAGACTTCTGGTTGTGCTCTCTTACCTCCTCCCCCTCCCCCCCCCCCCCTCCACTGTTATGCTCTGGTTGCATCATCCCAGACAACAAACACTCTTACAGTGATCTCTAAATCTTCGAAAGGCTTTCTAATTGTTCTCCGCTGTTATGATTTTCTAACCCTGATTTTGCTGCCTCGGCAATATCGTCCAGCACAATGAACTATTTTTCCAATTGCTCTGGAACGAAGGTTGGAGAAATTATTGTAAACGTGTTGGTTTTTTTTTGCAAAATTGTTTGCTTGTTTTGACTATTCGAGAAACTTATACGCCCTTGACTTTTTCGGTTTGCGTGATCCTTTGAATTTTATTAGTGCTTATATGGTCTATGATAACCTCTGATGATGATACCAGAATGAATTCAAGTACTCTCCCCCCTTCGTTTGAATCAGCCTACAACAGATTTGAGCTCCCACTAGTCGTTGGAGACCAGACTCTCAACGGTTATTATTTAGGAGCTCCCCTATTTTACAATCCAAGAATTGGATTTTTTTGGTGCTTTTTTGTTTTTCTTGTAATATATATTCTCATTTTTCCATAACTTAGCTTTAAATATAGAATAAGAAGGTTTCATTAGAGGCCCTCAACTGGCTTAAGTAGTATTGTAAGTGCTTAATGTGATGAAGCTACTGCGAAGGCCTAAAAACAATTTCAATAGGTCATTTTTGGAGTTTTTGAACCCAAAGTGAAGCATTCTTTTAAAACCGAGTTTTTTTGTTGGATGGGTCTTAAATTGATGTTGAGCAAAGTTGATTAAGGGCACTGGAAAGTTATATTTTTTGTCTGTTTTTTGAAGGTTATATTTTCGTAATATTACTTCAACGCAAAAAAAAAGTTTTTCAGCTTTCGGCTAGAATGGATTTTGTTTTGAATACAATAGTATAAAAAAATTGATAGAAATAGCAATGTTCTCACATTTTAAAAATTTTAGTTCTTTTAATGGTTTTTCAGTTTTAGGGACCGAGTAATCTCTTTTAAATCTAGGATATTGGTTGATGGGTAGATTTCGACAAAAAAATCAAGTTTGACGATAATTACTATAGACTTTCTAGCAATTTGCTAAAAGTTCTCTCTTTTCGAGAGTTGTTCCTGCTAGCCGTAATGGAGCAGTTTTTAGTTTTATGTTATATCTGGTTGGTTTTGAAGACATAATTTTTAAAGAATTAAAAATTAATCAGACCTATGAATAAATTTGTTTTTTCAGATTCTAGAAGATTTTTCAGTTTTCGCTCGTTGAGTCCAAGCAAGCAACTCTTTTTTGAGCTTCAATCTGTTTTCTGATTTATACCTTCAAATTGTGTCTGGTGTGCCTTTTATACCTTCAGGAAACTTTTTTGGTTGTATTCTTATCCTTTCCAGTTCTCTCATTTGTCAAGCAAGATTTCCATTAACAATCCAGCTATGCAGTGATGCGTTTTTAGGTTTCTGATAAGAATTATCGGTTTTCAATGCTTAACAAAAATACCCAGTTTATTTGTTGATTTTTTTGATATTTCCACTAAATTTGTGATTTTTTTTGGCTTGCAATTGTCAATTAGTTTTCTAGTCAATTAAGTAATTTTGATTTTCCGTTCCAGTTTTTGGTTTGTATTTCACGAGTTCTGCTGTCACGTTTTTTAAATCCGTTTTTATCATTTTACGTAAGTTACAACTTTTACGTTTGACTTCTGCCTTACCTCACTATTCTAGCTGAACGGAATTTAGAATTGATTCAACAAATACGCTCAAGGTCAAAAAACAAAATTCATAGAAACAGGATAAGCCAATAATGCCCGACCACTAAGAAAGGCCTAATGTTTGAAGACAGTTCACCAGGTTATCAAAGTTCCTTAGAATTTACGAATTTCCTTAATTCTTACTGCGCTGCAAAATGAAGGTATAAATGTAAAAGAAATGCAAGCCGAAAATCCGCACTCATTTTTTCGCGACGGGCGGCAACATCTCGTGGACATTTATTTAATAAAATCGTTTTTAACTCTGCACAAATGCTTTTTTTCGCTTTTTGTAACAAGGGAGCTATTTGGATTTGCACTGTTGAGAGATCCCAGCGTGTGTATTTGACTACCCCCTTTCCTGCGTGTGTATTGGTCTCTGTATATTTTCATTACCACCTATATCGTTAAAAGATGGAATACTGCGTCACATGCAGAAAGTTCAGCTCCTGGTTGGTTGCCTTTAGTATGCGATTATAATATTCAGTTTCGATGCAAAATTCACCATCCCATAGATACACGCAAAATATATTAGCCTACTAAGTTCAATTTGCTGTGGAAATTATTGATGGATGAAGTCAGTCAAAATATCAATAGTGCTATTCTCAAGATTAAATTTGAAGTAATTTGAAGTCATGAGGCTTTGAAAGAGTTCTAGTATACATTTTAAAGCACCGTTTTTAATGTTACAGTTAGCCACGTGTAATTTACGAAGGAAAGCATTGTATTTTTTATCACAGTGAAATCTCATGTGAACAAATTTTTGATTTTATGAAGAAACGCACACTTCTTGTGATGTTGACAATTTATTGTAGTATCTTCACTTGCACTATTGGGCTCTCGTTTACATATTTTTCGTTCCTCCCCGTCCACAGTGTCGGCTCCTGGAAAAACTGAGTTATCCCTGACGACCTGTGTTCGAATCCCACCGTCTCCGAATTTTTTCATACGGCATATTTCATGTATCTGCTGTTCATTTCGGTTGCCATGAAAATGACTATAATATCCTTTGATGTTTTTGTTGACAATTTTGTTGCTTTTGTTCATTTTATCTACTTTGCAATGCACATTGTAGTGCCACGGGTAGGAGAAGGCAGTATATGGCATGCTGTAACCACCCCTAAACAAAAGTGTTATCAGGTTCTCTCAAGTTGAATAATCTGAGTCTTTGATCGAAACCCATTTTGTCATTTTTGGAATTGTACTTTTTGTCAGGATAAAATTTTTGCAGTAATGCATACGAACTAGATTTGAATCCCCCCAAACAATTTTTCTACTCAACAATTTTTACTCTTTTTGTGAAGTTTAATGGTTTCAGTTGAATGTTGGTTTTGAAGTTGCAGTAGTTTTTCCTTTGTTGATTTTGTTCAAATTTTACTCTACAGCCAATTTTTTGCTCTCAAAATTTGAAGTATACAATAGCTCTCAAAATATAATTACGCAATTTCGAAATTACAACCAAAGGTTACTTAAAATCCCTTTGTTGCTTTGAACATACTGATAATGGATTCCTTGGCATTGATTATTGGGTTGTTTGCAGCCAATGTCAAAATCAACTGTTTTGGTTTTTGTTGTGGCTGTATACCAACAGGTATCTCTGTTAGAAGTTCCAGAGCTGCCAAACGTGGAGTCCGTACTATCGTTTGTACTCCGGTAGTCGCTGCTGCTAAAATCAGAACTCTCAATTCATAAACTGCTCAAAAGTGGAAGTATTTTGATGATACTCTTCGACTGTATTAGTTCCAGACATTGACGAAATGATTTTATGCAAAACTTATACGGAGGCTTGGTAATTAAATTAATTAAATTAATTTGTTCCTTCAGGCATCAAATGGTACCTGAAGAGGACAGCTGAAGAGCGGGAAAGCTCATCTAGCAGCTGCCCCAAGAAGTATGAAATCAAACAAAGACAAGGAAACAAATAAAGACACGATAAATACAATGAATTGCGGAGTTCAGATTCAATTTAAAACCGTCAAAAAAAATTTAAGTAGATACTACCTTATATAACTTATATATTGGTGCAACCCCCGACGGCATGCAGGGCGCCTCACAGCGCTACCGACTTGAGAGTCTAAGTACATTCTGAAATGATTAGAATGACTTTCGAGTGCTCAATTAAGGCCACCTCGTGAAGAGAGGTTCAGTTCCACACCTTTGAGCACTGAAAGACACCCCGCACAAGCCAGAGGTTGCACCAACTCAAAAACAAAAGCAATACACTTTATGAGACTGTAGGGTTTATATTAAGGAAGTTACAAGAATTTTAAAACTATTTGAAAACTAAATCCACAAGTTGTGTATCGAAGAGTAGAATATTATCTTTAAAATTATGAACAAAAACGTCTATTTGCGATGTTGTCATAGGCTTATCTACATTTAAGCCAAAAGAGAGCAAAACGTTATACAACTTTCCACCTCTACACTTTAAAGAGTTTTTTTGGAGCGAGTTCTTAGCTCTGAAAGACTTTAAAACACCAGCTGCTGATGCGCGCGTATTTCTGCTTATGCTGCAGCAATTAAAGTAATCCTTAAAAATATATGGACAGTATCCATTTTTAGATCTTAGCACAAATTTAAGTAAATCATAAATATGAAGCTTGAAGACATCGAGAACGCCTTCTTGGCAAAACAAATTCTCAGCGGAATCAAATTTCCTTTTGAAGTTTATCAGTCTCAAAAACTTCTTTTGCAAAAACTTAATTCTATTAAGTTTAACTTTGCTGCTGCAACCATATACCAGGCAGCCATATTGTATTTTTGGTTTAATATAGTAATCATAAAACTTTAGAAGAACGTGTTTCGGTAGAAAGTATCTCAGTCGGCTGACTAATCCTACTAGTTTTGAAACATTTTTACATACAACGTCTATATGTTTTTCAAAAGTTAGGCTATTATCAATCTGAACTCCGAGGTATTTAGAACATTTAACTACATTCAACACTTCGCCATTGATACGTAGAGAACCTACTTTACTCTGCCTAAATAGTAACAATTCTGATTTGGAGCTGTTTATGGTTAACTTATTTTTTGCTAGCCAGCTTGAAACTGCATCAAGATCTTCTTGAAGGCAACTAGTTGCGGATGATGTTTTCAGCTCGAAAGATATTGATGTATCATCTGCATAATGCAGAACTGAGCTATGCTTGCAAATTGAATGCATATCATTAATGTACAGCAAGAACAACAACGGACCCAAAACGGACCCTTGTGGCACTCCACATTCCAGGGTTTTATAGGATGACATGACACCGGTATGAGAAACACATTGTACTCTTTGACTTAGAAAACTTTCAAGGATCGCTTTAAAAGGACCTCGAATACCAAAAGTTGCAAGCTTTCTAACTAATATTTTGTGATCAACAATGTCAAACGCTTTTTTAAAATCTAGGAAAATACAAGCGAACAACTGCAAGCTGGATGAAGATTTTATATTCTCTGTTAATTCAGCAATAGCATCTACGCAAGAAAACTTAGGTCTAAAACCAAACTGTTTACTGTATAGCAAATCGTTCGTTATTAGATGATCCATTAGCCTAGCATAGATTATTTTCTCAAGCACTTTACTTAGACCAGTTAAAACCGATATCGGTCTAAAATTGTCAATTTCGTCCGAACTTCCGCTTTTTGGCAGCGGAACAACTTTAGCTTTTTTCAGTGAGCTTGGAAAAAGACCATTCTTTAAACATCCATTGATCATTATGACTAAACGATCAAGGATAACAGGTAAGACGGTTTTTAATGACTTATTATTAATGCCATCACAACCTACACCTTTGGAATCAGATAAACTCATAACGATCTGACTTATTTCTTCAGCATTCGTGGGGCGCAGCCAGGCAGAAAAGGATGGTTCTAAAACATCATCTTGATCACAGTCACTGAAGTTAGCAGAAAGAGATGGTCCAATGCTCACAAAATACTCATTCAACACTTCAGAAACGTGAAGAGGATCGTCAACAAGCTTCCCATCTTTACAAAGTTTGACAGGATTGGAGGGATTCACATTTTTACCGAGTAAGCTATTGAAGAGGGGAAATAATTTACTCGGACTATTAAGTGCTTGTGATACTCGTTTGGTGTAGAACTCTTTCTTTTTTAGATCTCATTAAAGTAGTCACCTTATTCCTTATCTGGCAGTATTTAAGTCGAAGTTCTTCGCTGGGAGACAGAATTAATTTCCTAAAAAACTTATCGCGCTTTCGAATAGCATTTCTCAACTCCTTGGAGCGTACCCAGTTCTTTTTCTTTTTTGGCACTGACACCTGGCAGGGAGCGAACCTATCAAGCTGACAGTTGATCATGTTGATGAGGACATCAAAGGAACAATCGAGCGACACGTCTACGGTATTCTCGAGATCACTGTCAGGAGCTGATAGAAAATTACTTACCACGTTTTGATTGGCAAAACATTTGAAATTCCGGGACATTTTTCTATTATAACTAGCAGCTAGCACAATAGAAAATGAAACGGATATAGGATAATGATCAGTGATTGTGGAATGGAAAATCGACGGGGAATGGTAATCGCAGAAATTGGTGACAATGTGATCCAGGCACGACTTTGATGTCTCAGTTACCCGAGTATGTTGGTATATCATTTGTGAGAACCCATTGGAGGAAATGGCGATAGAAAAAGCAGTTTGAGATGGTCCAGTTTTTAAGAGATCAAGATTGCTGTCACCCATAAGAAGCCACTTTCTGTCTCCCAGCTGCTCCAGCAACAAATCGAACTCGTCCACAAAAGACGGAACGTTAGTTTGAGGTGGTCGGTAGTAGGCACCAAAACCCACCGAAGTGCTCCCTGCCTTGCACTCAACTAGGAGGCATTCGAATGCCTGACTGGTCAAGTCCAGCTTCTTTACAATTGTGAGGTCATTCCTCAAGTATAGGCCTACGCCTCCGCCTCTGCCTTCCCTGTTTTCATTTATTAGCTTATGGTACCCATCAATGGCGAAGTGTTCAGTATCATCAACATCAGAGAGCCATGTCTCACTTAGAACAATTGCTAAAGGCGGATATTCACAATTCGTTACAAATAAACAAAGTTCATCATAATGTTTGCGAAGAGATCTTATATTAAAATGGACGGCAAACTCAGTCCTCTTCAATGATTGTCTCGCCTCTGTCAAATGAGTCACTTGTTTCTTCGATCCGAAATGTCTCATGTTCTCTTGACTGGTATTTAGCATTGGGGGTTTCCGAAAGCAAGCCTTTCACGTAGTCCACTAGCGCATCACTGTCACTTATCCGTGCCTTCATTTCTTGTAGTATGTCTCTAAGTTCTTTCCTTTCTTCAACGGGAGATAGGTTGGTCCGGTTTCTTTTCAGTGGTGGGATTCTCAGTGACAACGGGGTTCCGGGATGTATCAAAGCAGGTTTGACGAGAGAAGGCATTGGTGTTTCAATATCGTTAGTCGCAGTAGCAGGGTGTCGGTTTTGAATTGGGGTGTGTGCTGACGGTGGCTTGGGAGCTTTTCTGGACTTCTCCGCAACATCTTTTAGCTCAAGGATATCCTGTGTTGAGTTGATGACTTGACTGACTCGTTTTCCGTCTTGAACAACATAAAGTAAAGGCTGCGAATTTATGTTGATACAAAGAGGTTGTGTTGCTCAGCAGCTTGCTTCAGTTCCACATCATACTTAGTCAAGCGTTCGGTAATGAAAACTGGCTTCAAGTTGGAAGGGTTTTGATACTAACGTAGAAGTCTCTTTCTTGCCCAAACCCGGTCTTTTTGATCATTGTAAATGAACTTAGCCACTATTTTCGGAGGATAGCTGCTTGTTCCTTTGCCCAGAGGATGGCAAGCCTTTAGATCTTCTTCGCAAATGTTGACTTGTAGGATGTTTCTCATGAACGCCACAGTATCCGACAGATAGGAGCCATGCTGGCCTATTGGAAGGTTATGAAAAATTAGACAATCTTTGGACTCATAACGCTCAAGCTCATTCACTTTGATGGTTACTCCTGTCATCTGGGACTCAAGCTGCTTTATTCTTTCTCCCTTCCTTTCATTTTCAGTCGCGAGATATTGCATCAGGGTTTTGACTGATTCCTCAATATTTTCGGAGGCCATAACACGCTGGAGATGTTCGGGAATATTCATTTTTCGTAGGGGCATCAAGATGATACTGCTGATAAAGCCACCCAGTAAGGCTGTTTTATACACTATACAGAGCTCTATTTAATAAGTTTTTCACAACAATTAGGCTAACACAGTAATGTCCTGACCACTCACATTCCCAATCTCACATGAACTAATGGACAAAGCGTGAACTTGAGAAATGAGAGACTGTTAAAAGATCTTTCGACGTAAAGGAAATGTAAAGTGCCCAGTGTACATTAAGACTTTCCGAGCAGTTAAAAGGCAAAATAGTTTTTTAACTTTTTTTGCCAACTAATAGATTAAAAAATAATTTTTAGCTTTGACACAAAAACTCATTTTTGTCACAAAACTTCTCAAGCAACAATTTTGAAAATCTACATGCCTGTTTGTTTTCTGCATGATATCTGTTTTTGATCGCGGAAATTTAAAAGCAATTAATTATTTGGAAATTATGGAGAGCATCAAAAATTTTGAAAGCAACAGTTTTAACAGTACCATTTCGGAAGTTTTAATTTCATTCGCCTTATGTAATTTGTATCCATGTACAATTGTCTTCAATTTGAAATTATAATTAAATAAGAATCTCACTCAAAACAGCGAAGTTGAAATGAAATCAAATCAAAACATTGTTTGTTTGTGTTCAGTTGCAGTATCTCGTGCGCTAAAGAGTTTTTCACATACTCCATTTTTAATTATATCAACTGGTAAATTCACTTTATAACATGAACCTTATAAGTTAAGCTTGAAACTTATAGGAAATTATCAAATTAAAAACAAATATTTTTCATAACAGACACTCAAAAAATACTGCTAGCCTTTTTGCGTAAACGTGTAAAATCAATGGCAATTACAATTATTTTCGTTTGAAGTTCACGCATTACTTATTTTAGTAACCTCTACATTAGGTACCGCTGAAGACGTGGAAAGAAGTAACCGCCAGCATTTTGGAGGACCAGTGTTGCTCGGTCTAGACGGTTGTTTCGGACAAAGGCTAGACAACTTCTCGTGCATGACAGTTCCTAGAGTTTAAGAAATATTTGTTAACCCTTCATCTAGTAACCTTTTGAATGTTTGGCTTGTGTCATAGGTTTGTTTTTGTACAGTTTTGTTTTTAATTTCTAGTCGTTTCCAGAACAGTGCGTTAAATTTCTTGTGAAAAATTTTGAAAAGTGAGCTATTCAGCATGCTTCTGAAGAAATTAGTCTCGGGGGTTTTGCCCATATCAAGGAATTAGTGATAGGAAGATAGTACACATTATCTGCTATGATATTAAAATAAAACAACCTTTCAGATTTTTTATATCTGTTAATACGAACGTCGATAAATCTTCAAAGTACAGAAAGGAGTACAATTAGCGACCAACAATTAACTCCCGAGGAATTATTAGAGTTTTAACGTTTAGAATGCTTGTTTTTATGTTGATTAATTGTTTTTGGTTTTTCTATTGCAACTAGTTACGACATTACATGTAAAAAAATAGTCAAATTTGATCTAGTGTACGGCAAAAGAAGCTGACGAAAAAATCTGCTTCTGTTCCAAAGATGCGTAAAAAACTTTTAAAAAAAACTTGAAATTGCGATAAGTTCGTCAGAAAAGTTCATCTAAAAGAAGCCCTGGTGAGATATTGAGTCTGCACTGAAATTTTAGGTCATTTTGCAGCGAAAAATTTGGCAAAAAATAGTGGAATTTACTAAGAAAAACTTTGCTTTATTGATCAAATGAGCGTACGTTATTTAAAAGCACAAGGTTTTAAAGGAAAAAGATAGGTTGAAAGATATTGAGGAAAAACGTAGTATGTAATGATTCAAATGCTGGATCATTATGTTAAAGCGTATAAAAGTTGCAGAAGCTTAAATTCATGACCTCCACAAAAACTCAGTCTAATTTGTTTTTGATTTTGTCAGAAAAAATGTCCAAAATTTTACTGGAACAGGACAAATTTTGAGGTATAAAAAAACGTCAATACGTGGCCAATGTATTTCTCGAGTGAATTTCCTCAATTTTGTTTCTATTTTCCACCACAATGTTTTAAGTCTATTGTTATAAACGTGCGTTGAAGTAAGGTACAATGGGCAAATTTAAGTCAAATTTTCAAGTTTTTCCACGATGAGTAACTCATTTGCACATGCAGTATCTAATAACTATGATTGTGTCAATAAGACCGGAATGAATGAAAGCCTTTTTGGTGATTACTTTCAGAAATGTCTCTCTCAATACTAAATGTGGATTAGGAAGACAATTAGCAGTTTTGCAATTACCCATATCCTTGTTCACAAGAACAATTAAGTTTTTAAATTAGGTCTCAAGCAATTGCTATTAAATTTCGAGCAGTAAAGTTTTAAGCTAATTAAACGCTCAAAATGGTGGAATTAAGTTTCATGACAATTTACCCAATTCCATTTTACGCAATACCATTTTACCCAGCCTGTCATTTTACCTTATGCCATTTTGCACAGTGGTCTTTGATCTTTTCGTTCAATTGTCTTCTGTTCGGTTGTGATAGTTTCGTATCAAGTCCCACGGGCCACTTAATTATATAGTCGGTTAAATAATTGTTCTTTTAATTTCAACAATAGAGTAAGTTAAAGCTGGCATTGGGTAAAGTGGCAGGTTGGGTATAATGGCATTGGTTAAAATGGAATTGGGTTAATTGTCCTGACACCGTGGAATTGTGTGACTTTTTTCAACGTGGAAAATGGTTACGCAAAATAAAAAATGGTCTCGCAGTATTTCCAATCGTTTCCAAAAAAGCCAAAATTTTTGAAATTTGCCTTCGGTTATTGGCAATGTTATGATCTCAGCCGAGGGGTGAAATCGCTACGCCAGTGCTCCGAGGGGTCGGAGCAAGTACTTTTAAAATTGTAGATGATATTTTTACTTCGCACAACTCCCTTCAAAAAACAACAAATGGGAGTGGAGACGATTTGAACGAGCTTGTAAGAACGATATTCTCCAGTCTAGTATTCTAATTATTATCGCAGCAGGGTTTATGAAAATATCTCAGTTGTCAAGAATAGTTTTTTTTCTCGCAAGATTTTAGAAGATAAATGGGTTCCTTGCTATCTGCATGATGAGGGACACTAACAGAAACAATCCTTTTGCATTTAAAAAGATTCCTAAACTGAACATCCATTTTATTTTAACTGAGCTGAATTGATTTTTATGAATTCATATATGGCTAAGCATTTTTTGGCTCTATCAACGTAAAAGATGGTAATTTCAAGAACTTATATGTTCCACATAAGCTTGATAAAGTAACCCAAAAAGTTTTAATAAATGGATTTTACCTGTCGTCAATGTTGTGTCGCTTTGCCCATTCGTAATAGTCCGTATCACATTCTATTCCATTGTGGTATGGATTTGGGTAGTTGAAATGACCCAGTCTTTGCTGAACTTCAATGGCCGGGGCTCGAACAACATCGTGGGCTATAGGTGAACAGTCGGTATTTATAAACATCGCTGAGAGAAATCTAACTTAAATCCAATTGTTCATTTAAACTTTTGAAGCGAAAGATGACTTGAAGCTGTTCGCGAAGTTGAAACAAGATCTTAAGCAATTGTGTGCTGCTTTCTTGTTTAATTGTTATGCTTTTCTCAGGAAATGATATTTGCTTGAATGTCTGAATCTATTACACGAGGGGCTGAACAATAAGCCATATAATTAATCTTTAATCTTCCGAGAAAGACTTTGAACTGACAATACCAGAGTGTCGGAATACCGTCTACAAGAAAAACTTTGATGAAAAACAAGAATTAAAAGTTAGAAGAGGACAAATCAAATTTCTAGTGGTTCGTTCAAAAAGCAGCCTTGCCTTAATTTTTGTAAATATTCTTTGTTTTCATCTGTGTTTTGATGTCTGTAATCTATCATCGCGCATGGTCAAAATTAATCCGTACTGACCGCGGCAATAAATTTGTTTCTACTTATATGTGATGGCTTTTTAATCTTTTTTGTCCTCTCAAGACAATATTTGCCAGACTACGATACTTTCCCTGTTTAAAAGAGGGCATGCACTCTTATTATTTAAATTTTCTGGAGTAATATCAGTTTCAAAGTTCTATTCAGTTTTTAGACCAACCAATAGCGTCCTCTTTTATGACCGTTAGAACTTCATTGAGTATGTTTAGAATTGGAGATGACGCTACTATAAAAGCTGAAGTATTTAACAATTTTTGTTAAAATTTAATTGTTTTTGTACATAAGAAAAAAAGGTTTGTTAAGAATACCTTTATTTACAAAAATCAAGAATGATGCGGAAGTCGTCTGAAGTTTCAACTGGAGTTGATTTTGAATCCGACCTCTTTAGCTGCAAGGTTTTTCGGTTCTTTCAAGCTGTTGTAAATTACGAGGAATTTCATTCCTTCCATGATTGCAAGGAAAGTTTGAATGTTAAAAATGATATTAAAATTCTATTGGATAAACCCCCTTAAGGGGTTTGTTGGAAAAACCCCGTTATTTCTCCTGAGTGAAATTTATTGACAGAATTGAAAAGAGTAGAGGACATAGTAAAGAACTGTAAAGAGTAAAGAACAGTTGGTTGAATAAAAGGCTTTGAATCCGCATTTTACTCCAAAGATACAAAAGGTAAAACAAAATAATAATATAGAAAGAAACATTTTTTCATATGGTAACAGGTTTCTAAAGCTTTCTCTTTTAAATCGGAAAACGAAATTCAATTAAGATAGGCCGTAATTGAATTTTCAATTAATTGAGCTGAAGCCTCAGAAGTGCTTTTGATTGACTGATGGCGTTCTTCAATCAAATATGGGAGGATTGAAACAATTATTCCATTCACGCGGAAATGAGCGTCATGACAACACTCAATAGTTGCATTCATTGGCCGCACGCATGCTTCGAAACTAAAAAAAACTCAGTATTACTCAGATAATTTTGAACCGATTGCAAGGTAACGCCCTGAAAAAAGCAAATCTCTAACGGTGTTATTGTTCATCTATACTTTGCATGAAAAAGCTGTCGCGGCTTTAAAATTTAATGTTTTTATTGAAAAAAGCGGACTGAAAAGTTTTGAAGAGAAGCCGGAGTATGATGAGTTTCATTCCTACCATAATTGGAAGGAATGTTTGATCGTTAAAAATGATGTTAAAATTCTATTGGGTAAACCATTAATGTTATATTTCTCCTGATTGAAATTTATTGAAGGAATTGAAAAGAGTGAAATACAATTGGTTGAATGAAAGGTTTTGAACCCGAATTTTACTCCAAAGATACTAGAGGTAAAACAGATTACTAATAATATAGAATGCAACACTTTATCATATAGATTTAAGTATGCAATTAAACTGAATCCTCGAGCTGATTTTTGTCTTGTATGAAGTTTTCGGTGAAATGGAAGGTTTTAATTTTCTAAGCTACGCGAAATTATCCGTATTGTCAAGTCGTAAATCTTTTTCGCGTCTAAACAAACCGACGAATTGACGATTTTCCAATAAAGCAGCTCAGACTTACTGTAAGAGCTGATTTACAAAATAATCCTATAAAACAATCTTACCAAAGATTATTTATTGAATTGATATTTGATACATTGTCAAAGTCGTGTGTTTTTACTGGACTTAGCTTTTATGTGATTTTTTTGGTGCAACATTTTGTGTTGCTTATAGCATTGGACGCTGCTTTTTGCGTCGGCCACGATATCCATATAAAATTTAGTAACTAAATTCGGATTAGGGTATTTAAGAAAACTGACGCGAAGTACGTGTCGTTTTGATTTTTGAGCCGCTTTTACGCCCTTGACTTCTTTACGCCCTTGATCTAAATTTCTCTATCATTCACAATTTTAAGAAGTGTAAATCAATTGCGGGAGTTAAATAGTGAAAGTCAGTGACAAGAGCGCCGATTCTCAGAAATTGATACAATTTTCTCACTTTAAATCTTAATATTGGTTTTTTAATAACTTTTGAGAAAGTCATTTGAAACCCCTCAGTGAACTTTTAGTCCCCTGCAGGTTACCCAAGCACCGCCTCCGACTGAAGTAGGTGGCAATAGATTTGAGTTCCCACTAGTCGTTCAAAAACTATGGTTTCGTCTTTGGTAGGATTTGTTTTTTTCTTGGTGGATATATGCAGTTCACAATTTTTAAATATTTGGAGTGCAAATTGCCAATTTTAGATATTTACAGCTCACAGTTTTTGCATGCTTGTAGTGGAAATCGCCAGTTTTAGATACATACTAAAAGTTACAATATTTGAAAACAATCTTATTTATAAAGACTATTTTTTCGTGCCGACCCCCACTTTAGTGGGGAGGGAGGAACTATATACTCAACTGGGTTTTTTTGTTCAGTCAATTTTGGCCGATCGATATATTCATCGTAGAGAATTGTGAGTGGTATCATTAAAAAGCCCGTCCAGTGTAGAATACGAAACTAAAAAGATTTTTTCGATTTTCGTTTTTTACAGGGAGTTATTGAGGTTTAAATCTTTGTGAACGTTCGGCTGTTTTTGTTCACATTTTCAGTAATTTTAGCTAAAATTTGCACAAACTTTTTTCATCAAAAATGGCGCAAATTATGCTTTTTTGGTCCACTTTGTTAAAGTTTGCCAGACTTAGTGACCTACAAACCTTAACACAGACTCCCTAATCTCAAAAAGAGCGCTAGTTGCAATTGGGTGCCGTATAAAAGTCTTCTGGAATTAAAACTTTGCCGTTTTTTGCAGATTTAACTCGATAATTACACAAAATGCATCGTTTTTGTTAATATTTGAAGAATTCCACTCAACAATTGCTCTAATTCGCAAACACTTGGAACACTTGGTCGGTTTGCTGGGCGTGCGTCAAAATCAGGGAGAGGTTCGATAATATCATGGATTCTTAGAATAAGAGACTTTTTGGTTTTTATTTTGATGCTGCCTTTTTTCAAAATATTTTGCTTTTGTTTTTTTTAATGTTAATTACTGACAATTTTTTTTTCACGGCTCCGTTAATGACAGCTCCAATTTACTTAAATTTGAGGCCAAATGTAGATAAAGTTTGTTTTCAGAGAACCAAAGGTTTTTTATCGCTTTTGCCTTGTCTTTTGCCTTCAATTGTTATTCTTTTGTTTGTCTGATATTTAAGTTCAACCACTCAAAGATCTACATTTCCTCTTCAAGAGGTGCAAGTGAACCTTTTCTATTCATTTGGTTGTTGCCTAATGTCTCTTGTTTTTGAATGTATTTGTTTTAAGGAAATTTCTGTGATTTTTTGGAGTTGTCAATTTTTTATATTATTTTAGTCAACATTTTGCTTATTCTCAGTAAGTACAGGTCAACCTTTCCTCCTTATAGAATATAAACTAATTTTGCGGCCGATTGTTTTAACAGAATGTTTTCTTGAACTTGGTACTACGGGTTTCATACAAAATTTTCTGATTTTTGTGATTAGTTGCCCTTTTTTGCTGTTATTTTTGTTTCTTTTGTAAATTGTCACATTATTTAACAATCTATCTCAAAAAACTTTACAACATTTGAAACTGAGCATATTTTTTGTTTTCCTTACATATGGTTTGAAGGGCTGCGACACCGTTCTCTTGCAGAAATTGGTAGTTTTTTATTTTTGCCCTTTATTTGTTGTTAATTTTTGTTTTCATATGCCAAATATTGCGTATTTAAAGGTCGCAGTGGCCAACTAAAGATAAACAAATGAACTTAATAACTGATATCGGTATATAGCTGATGGTTGTTTTGGCTTTCGAATTAAAAAAAAAGAGTAATAGTACTCTTCAACTTTTTGTCGTGGTTTGCGTTTTTTTCGTATTTTACAATGTTGTATCATGTTCGTAAATTAGCCTCATTATTTAGATTTCTTTTTAATGTTTTGTCGAATCAAATTATAATTTTTCTGTGTTTTAATTGTTTTCAATGATGTCTTCAGGGCTTAGACAATTTGTTTCAGAAGAATTTTGCGAAGTTTCAATACTTTTCAGTTTTTGTGGTTCTTTTTGTTGTCATTTTGTGATAGTTGTTTTACAAAAATACGTTATGATGATCAAAGGAGACGCAAATGAAGATTTTATATTCTCGCTGTTAATATCTTATAAATTTAATGGCTTCAAAACTGTGGTTTTGTAAAGTTGTTTGTGAAACTTATCTGTTCATCTTGTATTTAATGCTATTTTATAGTATTATTTACAGTCGCAATTAGTTTTACGAGTAGTTGCAAGACAAATTGTCTACTCTTTTAGTCGAAAGTTTTTGTTGGTTATGAGTTTTGTGAATATTTGTTTTTAATAAAAAAAGAGATAGATTTTTGAGATCTGCCAATTTTGTTTCTGTTAAATTGTAGCTAAACATCTCTATATACAATTCACATCATTGATCTATTGAAATACAATTTGCTCTTCATAACGTTTTTTTCATCAAATGGTCATTCTTCTTGGAGCAACCAGTTTTCATAAAACCAATTTCTGCGATTTTTGCATATTTGCCACTTTTTTTGTAGGTTTTTTGTATTCTTCTCACAGTATCAAAATAATGGGCGTCATTTGATTTTCAAATGTTGTCAACTGTAAAAAATGTAAACGACCATTTTTATTGTTTTTAGTCATCAGCTTAATATATAATTGATTGTGGGAGATCGTTTTCGTGCATAATTTTTCGTGCAAATTTTTCGTTTTTGCGTGTATTTGTCGTTTTTATTGTAGTCGTATGACATATCCTGGATAATGAAAGGCCTCAGTCGCTCTCTATTGAGGTATAATAGACTCTCTCAATGATTTCATTTGATGCGTAATGTTTCTAATCAGTTCGAATTCAATTCTTTTTAAAAAAAGCAGTGTTTTAATAAACTTTTCCCCTTTTGCTCATTTCTAGTCGACTTTTTGCCAAGTCGCATTGATGAAAAGTCCTATATTTTGTTCCAAAAACTACCGGTTAATATTGGCAAAAAATGGACAAGGAGTTTGGGTCGTAATTAATATTTGTAACTACTTGATTTTTATTGCCGTCCTATTATTGGTAGTCATATTATTGAGTTTTATTGGTAGTCATATTCTGGTAGCCACAGGTCTCATAGGCCCTCTAGAGTAGTTTGTTTTATTCTTTTAGTAGTTTGATGATCGATATGTTGATATGTTATTTTTTTATCTCTTCCTCATTTGGTAGACAATTAAGTGAAAATTTTAGAGGAGCGGGGTCGGAACTGAATGTACGAACGCACATTACCGAGCCTCCTTGTTGTTGCTTTAATTTTACTTTCGTAAGCTCCCTGTTATTAAAAATAATTGGCCACTAACATCTCAGTTGCTGGTTAATCTTTCAAAAACTACACATCCCCCCCCCCCCCCCTCCCACGTGCCCCACTATCAACAACCGTGCGCTACTAAACGCACCCGCCGGCGTGTTCACCCACGTCCCTTTATCAAGCTAAAGCTAGCCTCCGTAAACCGTTGCTAGCAACTGATAAAACCAACCGCTCGCCAATTGTTTGAGAGCAATTCGCCATACGTTAGTCGGTTGTCTTGTTAAACTTGTAGCCATTATTTGAGCCGTGTTTTTCTTTTAATACTTTTTTTCGTTTGATCTTTTTGGTGTTACCGGTTTAACTTTCATCCTCCGAGGTCAATAAAGTCCGAGGTCAATATGTTGCCGAGAAGTTCTATTAGCTTGTCTGCGTACATTTTACCGAAGCTGCAAATGTCATGGTGCAAGAGGACTTTTTCTGGCAGTCTTGTCGGCTTTTAGCTCCCCCACCCTGTGTCCTCATTTCTATTCCCCCCTTCAACAATTTGACTACAACAGAAGCCGGAACCACATCAGTTGATTGAAAGCAATTCGTCCGAAGTTAGTTTTGCACTTTATGAATTCATTAATCATTTTTTCAGAAATTCTATTGAACAGCTAACTGTCCTTGTTCTAAATGTTTGATTCCTTGAGAGGCCGATACCAATGTTGGAAAAATGTAAAAACTGTTTTTAGGACATTTTCAGCTTGCTTGAACTTTTTAAATCATAATGATTTATTAGAATATGCATCAAAGCTTGGAAAACACTTCATATTTTTAATGAAAAAAGTGCACATTGATCGATTACCCAATAGTTTACGTTTGTGATACATATTTTGAGCACTGTTCTTAAAAATTATTTTAGAATTTCATTCTTTTAAGCTCCACCATCTTTACCTCACATTATCATACGGATATCCGTTTTAGTGGTCTCGTTTATGGGTAATGTATCAATAAAGTGCAATATGTCACTGAAATATATGCGTGGCTTGCCAGTTTGATGAACAATGCTTTTGTTTTAAGAGTTTTCCGACTACTCTTTATTTGCTACTAAGCAACTGAGTCGTTAGGTTGACTACCGCCACCGCCAACTCCATTCGCTTCATTTTGGGCCATGTTGATATTGATCTCACTCCTGTAAGCAACCATTGCAAAGTTCTGTTCATCTTGTTTTCTGGCCACCTCCTCTTGGTACTTGTCCTCCTGTTTCATCTGACAGAGGGCAAAGTGGTAACAGAAGAAGGAAGTACATGCGTCGTTCACCTAGAGAGGTCGAAAGATTGAATTTTCCTTACAACAATTATTAAGTTGTTCACACCGTTTGTATTTTTTTCACTTGAGGGAAGGAAACAGACCCAAAAGATATTTTTACTCAAATAAATATTTTCGCAAAGGACATGGCTGACACATTTGGGAAGACTAATTAAGGTTCGTGTACTAACGTTCGTTTCACTCCTGACAGAGCACAGATGCTTTGTATCCTAATCTGCTCACGAGGCTCGAAGATATTAGATTATTTTGCGTGGATTCGAACCCCATATGTTCAATAATTTTTTGGATTGAGTCAATTAATTAGCCCAACCTATAAATAGAGTGACCCTTCCTCATACGCGGTGGCGTTACTGATACCTGTGTGTCGTATATGTCGTACTTGTCCCTCATTTGTTTCCTGGTGGACATGAGAAGAGCAGTCCTTGCTAGGATGCAGATGGTGGTCACAGTTGCAAACACGCACAGTAGAATCACAACAGTCGACCACAGAATAGGAGTCACACAGTAGTACAGAAGCAGAATCAACACCACAACTGTTCAAAAGGAAAACAACAAAATAGGATTTTTTTTTCAAATGAATTTGCTTCTTTTGAGTCCAGAGGTCTTTAGTACACAAAATTAATAACCGCAATTGGTTTTGTCCAACAAATTAAACCAATTTTTTTTTCAGAAAATAGCGAATAAGTGCTCCTCTCAAATTGAACTGAAATTATAGGAAGCGTTTTTGACCTTGTATTAGTCATTTGTAGTTATACTTCAAAGTCCATTCGTAAATTTGCAAATCTCATCTTGAGATAGAAAATGAGAATGGTGGAAATTTCACCAAGGAAATTTCATCCCACCCCACATAAATGATATTGTATAATAATGGGGAGCTACAGACACAGTCCCAAAGAGTGGGAAGGAGTTATAATCCTGCTAATCAGATTTGTTTCATGCTTGATATTTATGATAGAACTAACTCATAGCAATTGGAAGCATGAACATGAGGAAGACAGCTGCGCCCATTTTCTTCCCAGCACTGCTATCCTCACTGTGTTTTGCCACCAGCTGTGCCTCCACAACACATGGCACACACGCCACTAATATTGTGAAGAATATGTCATGGTAGAACTCCAGTAGACCATACTTCCAGCTACAAAAATTTTTCCCTCTTTCTGATGACATTCATCAAACCTGACTTATAGAACAGAACAGCTAAGGACTTGTGTCTGCTATTTCCACATTGTAACGCCTAATGCTGTCCGCATGGTTTATGCCGAAACAATTTTTTTTAAAATCAACTGTAGCAATGGAAAGGTCTAAGATTCCAGCCAGATCTGTTTATGAAGTACTTTCTCTTTGCTTCATTCCGGCTATTTGGTGCCTTTTGAATTTTTGGTTCAGTACATAATTATTCTTTCATCTCCATGTTTAGTTTTTCGTGATGATATTGTTGGATTCGGTGTTTCTTTTCTTTGTAACTAATTTGGCGGAAGTCAAATGCAGTTTAGTCTTCTATGCAGTAATTAATTTTGCTCAGATTTGAACTGATTATGACTTCCTGTCGCGGTTTAAAAAGTGGCGTCAATTTACAATAGATTTACCGGTTGACTTCAGGCGGTGGAGGGTCCTCGGGTTCCTCGGGAGGCGGTATAGAAGGGGGAGGGGGAGGAGGCTTAGGCTTGTTAATCTTAGTGGATGAACTCCATTTTTGGATCACCATTTCCTCATCCGAACTGGAATACTCATCCTCCCCATGGTTGTCTTCTAGAAAAAGTTGAGAAAGAGTCGAGACAGATTTACCAATAAATAGCATGATTTTAAGAATTTTTTAAATGGCTGGTTTCAAACGCAATGCTTAGCGTCTTTTTTTGAAACTATTTGACCCCCCAATACATACAAAAAAAGAATTTGCTTATAATCAGTAGAAAAATGATTATATATTTGGTTACTAATAGGTACGGTTAAATATGCTGTTAGATATCTATTTGGAAAGAGGTTTCTTATTAGAAAAAAGGCTTCTTTTCTAAAACACTTCTTATTATTGAAGTTATAATGGTGCATTGAGATGTAACCTGACACGCTGCTTCCATCTCGGGCATGCTGAATAGTAGGCTGCTGTTGTTGTCTAACATGTCTCTTCGAAGAGTGAGAGAAATCGTGGTTTCGGTAGTTGCGTCCTTCCCTGCACAAAAATAATAACTGTTCAAGTAGGATGAAATAACGGTTGAATACTTCTAATAGTTCTAACTTAATTTACGTTCATCAGAACCATAATTATGCGTGTAATAAAATTTTCTACCTTAGTTCATTTGGTTTCGCTTTCTTTTAGTTTGCTTTTCTGAATTGTAGAATTGAATCAGATACTTACATTTTTTTAAATTTTTATATTTAAGTGATTTTTCCTGCCTATTTTCAAAATCGAATTAATTTAATTCCGTTTTCTTATTCCATTATGGCTTGCATAATTTTTCGAAATTTTGTCGGAACCTCATTTCTTTTGTCACTGAATATTGCGACGTCTGGCATTATGATTGTTTGATATATTTAATATTTGATCTCTCAACTTTTGCTGAGATTCAGGTAGCTCCAAAAATTACTCGCTGTCTAAGTGCAATTCAATTTTATAATCAAGTTTTGTGCAATTGATGTAAATTCTACTGGAAATTGACCTTTGTTTGTTTGTTTTACCTGTGAAAACTTCAAGAAAACTGTACATATGGTTTCTTCTTAGAGATTTTACGAAATATTTTTAATCGCATAAGTGGAAGTAGCTCCAAATTGTTGATTGGCTCACAAAGAAAATGTTTACAGATTTTTACGATTGGTTCTTTTTATTGTGACGATTTGCTTGATTCTTTTTTCTTCCGGCCGATATGACTATCGGAGAAATGTACCCAGGAATAAAGCGCAGTAAAGTTTGCAGTAACATGTGCTGTGATAATGGTTCGTTATGCATCATTTTTTTTTGTTTTTTCAAGAAATTCATCTATTACATTTGTTAGAAGATATCAATACTACTGAATAGTGCACAAAGAAGCTGTTTTTAATTCACGCTCTATGAATATTTTTTGATTCTCACTGAACGTGATTGAGATGGATGTCTTTAATAAAAAAAATAATGTTGAGGCTGTAGCGTTTGAATCTGTTTAGCAAATTTTTATTTTCTCCAATTAATCATTTAAACTGGCCGTTCCACTTCTATTAATTAATATTATTTTAGCAGCGAATTTAACTGAGCTGAAATTGGTTCTATTTTGCGCTTTTTGCGAAAAGTTATTTTCCTATATTTTGTTTGATAGCCGCCGTCAGACTCAACGGCTATTATTTAGGCGCTCCTGATCACATTTTTCGTTTTTCATAAGTCAAGATTTTCACGTTTGACTTCCGACTTACTTCACTCACTGTTTCAACTGAATGAATTTTAAATTCTTCCTCATTAAATTACGCAATGTAGTGAATACGTTCAAAGTCAAAAGAGCAAAATCAAAAGTTCAAAAGAAACAGTATAAGCATTAGGTTATCAAAGTTCATTAAAGCGATTGTTAGGTGGCATTAGTTTTATGCTTAATAGCATTCAGTTTAGAAGCAGAGTTAATTGTAATTTTGGAATCTAACCAAATTTACAGAATTTGCACACCAAATAAAAACTTTGGACACTTAGAAAAATTCTGTCAATTTCTATCTCTTATATTTCTCTTTTTCTGTTTCAATCCCGCTAATACAACGAGAACGATTCTTGTTCGTGGAGAGTTCTTGAGTTCTCTGTAGCTGTGGATATTGATATCCGTGTCAGAAAATTGATGGCAAATAGACTAAGTGAAGGGCAAACACCCAAGGGCCCTGAAGCCTATCTTCTCTCTCACAGATTAGCTGCTTTAATGATTTGCCTTCAACGGATTATTTGCTGTTTGATCATTGCAATTGTTGGCTAATTTTTTTTACAGTTTTGTAAACGTTCCATTTTTCAATATTGAAATGACCACATTGGAAGTTACTCATTGAGTTATTTACAAAATTGCTCTTTGAATATAATTTTCGAAGGAGTTTATGAAAGCTCTCCAAGCTGTTGATTGGCTGCTCGAAATAAGAATATCTTTCATGATTGCTGATTAAAATCTGAAATTAGTTCAGTCTCCCTAGGCGATAAGAGTTTATAAGAATAGTGTTTTGCAAAGATACAACGATTTTTTTTCAAGTTAGTTTTTTGTAACGTGTAAAACGGCTGCGGAAATAGTGAAGGGCTCTCATTGGTTGAAAAACAATATGGACATAAGAAAGTAGTCTGAAATAGTTTGTGAACTTGCGACGTACATACCTGCTGATTGGTGGGGGTGGTCTCATGTTGACTGCATGGGTTGTATTATGACTGCTGCTACTATGGCTGTAGTTCGTGGTGGGCACTACTATCGCAGGGTACTGCGGTTGATGATGTTGGTTTCGATGCTGGAAATCGAATTGGTCGTGATGTTGTTGTTGATGGTACCCGTTACTGTTGTTCCCAGAAATATTCGCACTACTGTTCCCACCTCCAGCCGTGAACATTCTGTTGTTGCTGTCCGTCATTTTATTTCCTCCTCCTTTCCAGCTGATGATTACGATTTTTGGATTCCGAGTTAAGATTAAAGTTATCAGTTTTCTATAAAGTTAAGGATGAACAGAAAAGTTTTCCCAGCGCATAAATGTGTTGTTTATTCGCTAAGTTTCAAATTGTTAATTATTTTGATATTATTATAATTAGTAGCGGGAAAATTTATTAGGCATACATTAATAGTAAAACCTTGAAAAACCCTGAAACAGTATTGGTACTATTTCAGAACTCGATGTATATCTAGGATATCTTAACTCGCTACCTGCCAATTGATGAGATTGCAATCTGTTGCACCGAAGATCGAATTGTTTTTTGATAAAATGTTTTTCAAGCAGAATTATCTATTGCCTGATCGCAATAGACTGCGGAATGAATAATTGTTCCCTCGAAGACTAATTCTTAATTATCTGATATGAACAATTGATTGGTCATTCTTTTATTCGTGTTAATTTAAATACTCTTAACCCATTGTCATCTACAGGAGGTATTGTGATACACAGTTGAAATTTTCGGTCAAATTTGGAATTTGTCTGTGAAGTTTGTTAACGATTTGAATCGTGCAGACTTGTTAACACTGAGTTGCCAATCACCAGATCTATCAAAAGGAAGAAAAACAATGAATTATATTTGGTCTTTGACATTAAAGCCACGTCAATTTCAACTTGGGTTCATATTTGAGCGGAACTAGCAGATTTTTCTTATTCTAATGGATAGCCATGTAATATTTTCATTCTCTCGAGTTTTAAAATTTTCCAATATGCATTTTTTGATGAAATTTGATCCTTGATGAGCACTTTTTTGTTCCGACCCCACCTTAGTGGGGGTTGACTATACTCAGAGTTCTTTACTAAGGAAATATCGATCATCCAAAATAGAATGGACAAAAACGATTTGGTGTCATTGTGTTTTAAGTTTTGTGAACATTCGACTGATTTCCAATGTTTTTTGTTCGCATTTTCCGTGTTTTTTTTGGTCAAATTGTAACCAATTTTTAGCTTAGATTTAACTTGAGTTTTACTTTTAAAGATAGAGGATTGTTTTTGAATTGTTTGGTGTGACATGTTTTATTACGCGGTGTATTTGGTTTTTGATAGTCACGTGACATCTGCCTTCCTCGCTAGAACCCGCAAAGCCTTGATTTTACAAATGCATAAAGATTTCATTAACAATAAATCGTTTTGTTGATTTTTTTCAGGCTAGAACACGATAACACTGGTTGGAGCCCCTCTTGGTGTGTTGAGCGAGTTAGTGTAACTGACTTGAAAGAACCCCAAGTGACATACTACGCAATTATACCAAAAACACCCCTACCCACATCATCAACGGCAGCTGAGGGCAAATCGGGATCAAAGGGAGCTAGTGGGTCTTCCAAGGGGTTCAAAGGGGATGGAGGACAGCAATGGCTGTGTAAACAACGGGGAGACAGAAGTACATACAGGATATACTTGTGTTCGTCAGATTCAGATCCAAATGCAAACATTGCCAGACTTGCTCTACAGGTTCTCTTCATAAAACTTCTATATATAGTATCACGAGAAAATTTTATTCTGTTCATTCTCAAATGCTCTCTTTTTAACTGTGAATCTGGTGCGGTTTTTTCGACGCCAATAATGGTAATTCGTAAACTCCAAAGTCTTCGAGGCAGGATTTCATTTCTTTATGGCCATAGATAAAACTACGTTTGGAGTTCCGCACTTTTTGTTCATAATTCGCACAAATTTTGAATCTCAAATTTGTGAAAACTTCTAGTCTAACTTGGAGAACTAATACCAATGTTTTAATTACCGTGTATGTAACTACAGTGGATAACAGTTGATACCTTGTTTTTCGTTCAAATGGAGAATTTCATATGTACTAAATGGACTAAAACTGTTTCCACAAGGTTTTATACCCATAAGGCTCAGCAAAATAAAATCCTATATTTTTTTTGCTTTTTGAGGAGGTTGAGAGCTTTTCGGTTACGTCAGCATAAACTTTTTATTAGCTATACTATACAGAGTTTTTAAAATATAGTATTTCAAGAGAAACTAGGTTCGTTTCGTTCAGTCTCTTCTGTGATTTAGCCTTGCAAGTACAGAGTGGTTACCAAAACTGGAAATGTGAAGGGGAGTGGAACTGATGCTAATGTTTTCATCTCTCTTCACGGGAGCCTTGGATCAACTGAACAATACACATTGAATAAACTCAAATCCAAGCCTTTCAAAAAGGCCAGGTCAGTTTTTCGTTTATGGTTCCATTGTCACGCTGAACTTATCCTATTCCATCTTCCATCAGCGTCTTGTTCACACCAAGTCTATCTCCAAAGTTTGCTAGTGATCTTATTTTTGAGAACTACAACACTTTTGTTAAACCTTATAGAATTCACTTTTTCTGTATACTAATTGCGCCTCGTTTCAATTAAGCTCAAACAATTTTTTTTAGTTCTCTGACATCTGCTAATTTAAAAGCTCGTTATAGAACAGAACGTTTGGCTTTTTTCTTCTTTTCGTTATTCGTGCCTTTGCATGTCTTGAAAGAAAGCTTCCTATCAACTATTTATATACAATTCTTCCTCCTGAAATAAAACCTTATCGTTTCGCAGTGAAGACGATTTTATTCTGGACTGTGACAAATGTGTGGGCGTTCTGGAGAGAGTCCAAATAGGACACGACAATAGCGGACTGGCACCTGGCTGGTTTCTGGACACCCTCTCCGTGGAACAGATCTCATCTGCTGAAAGCACTGGTGGTATTATGATGGAGAAACAGACTTTTACTGTCCACAGGTATTATTCATATAGACTCACTTTAAAATAGTTTCTATAGTTAAAGTTGTGCCAATATTCCAGCAGTAATTGCCCTAATGTTTGACAAGGTTAGCAGAATCGACAAGTTGTATTTGTCTGCAACCGATAAAAGTGAATTCGACAGAGAGATTACGATTTAATTTTTCAACAAATTTTGTTTGCTGTTGTAATTAGCTCTTTTAAAAGACACTGACAAATTACTTGCAGTTAACCTGGTTTTTCCGAGTGTTTTTTCCGTGATTTTCAGCATCGCGGAATCTGTAAATAGTGTTTTATGGAGACATATTGTATTTTATTGCCCTAACTTTTTTAGAAATTGCTCGTTCAGTTTTTGAACAAGAATTTGGATATAACTAGTATTTGTTTTGGAAACAAACCGCGACGTAAAGTAACCCTCAATTTGATCACAATAGGTAACACGGAGGATCGGTAATGTGTGATCGCACATAATGTTCCAACTCGTCAAATGATAATCAATATATATAGTTTAATAAACTAAAACGTACACTGGGACTCGATTTTAAGCTCAGTTAAGTTGTTGCTTAGTAGCTGTGTACTAAATTGACGGTTTGCTCGTTTCCAGAATGATCTTCATTAAGTGAAAGAAATAAAATAAAGATCAAGTAGATAAATAACAATAATAAATGAATTAAGAACAAATGAAGTACACTTTATTAGTTTGAAAGTTTCCTATATCTGCTTCATTTAGTGCACAATTTGGCCGAATATAGGTTTCTGTTGAGTATAAAACGTTTCTGGTGAAATTGGTTCTCAAGAGATGAGAACTAAATGAGGGGCGTGGAAGGCAGCTAATGGAGCCTTTTTTGGCACAGTTGTGTTCTTTTTCTTAGCCCGCTTTTTCTTTCATTCTTTTGCAATCCTTAGCATTTTTGGGTCTGGTTTTTCTCTTTGAGATACTGTAAAGTAGATACGAAGTCTGACTCATTTTTTAGAACCCCGACCCCACCAAGTTTTGTCTTATTTTCTTTGCAATAAATCAGTAACAATTTACAAATATCTCAGAACCCAACTGTTATCTACTAAGAGGTCGTCATACTTTTTCAGGAGGAAGAACAGTTATCCCCTATCAAACTGCTACATTCAGGATACATTCACTCTGAAAATTAAGTTTTCTTATTAGCATGCTAGCGATTGCTGTTGAAAAACCTGAAGATTTTGTTTTTGGCTGAACTTTTTTTCCCGAAATGTACACGCAATGTTGTTGATTGGTGTTAAGACGGTTCAAAAAATGAGGCTAATCGTATATTTATTTCTGATAAATTACATTTGCCTTTTCGTGTTCTGAAAAACTTAATCGCTATTTCTTTTCTGTAGCAGCGCTTGTGATTTCCGAATGATTATCACAACTTTTTTTGGTAGTTCACCTTTCATGGAGAAGATTCAAATTTTTTATAGATCAACATCCCTCCCTTTTGTTTCTCTGAGTTCAAAATAAGTTCATTTTTTTTTACAATTCAAAGAATTTGAATTGTATTGGTGCGAAGAGGAGTATTGGTTGAGCGTCGTATATTTGATTGGTAATTTTTTGTAGTAAAACAGGATATAACAGTCAATGCCGCACGTGAAAACTGAGTGTTTACTTCAATCGTAGCATTTTAGCATTTTGTGGGTATGTTTGTTCGAGATTTTTGAAGAGTTTTTCTGACAGCATGCATCATTTTTTCCCCTTTCCGCGGTTTTCTCTATATGAACGATTTTTTGTTGGTTTTCTTTTCGAATTGTAGTCGCTTGTTAATTCAGAGCTATTTGTGTCGCTAATTTTCTTGCCAGTAGCTGATTTGGATCAGCATTTTTTTATTGGATGCTTTATCAGTTTTTGTTATTATTTCAAATCGATAAGCATAAATAATTGAGGTTCAATATGTCAGTTGAGGTGGTCAATTTTCCACTTCCAGTTGTTTCCGGAACTCTTGGCTATGTTTTTAAGATCTGTACACACCTTTTCGCTGTTTTTTGGATGTGATGATTTTGGTAACGCTGAAACTGGAAGTGAAACGTGAAAATTTTTTCACCCTTACCTTATTTGAAATACAATTTTCTTTCTCCCTTGTGGATACTTGTTCATATGCAGCAATTGGACTTCGATTTTTTACTGTTTTTAAATTGCTCTCAAACTAAGTAATTATATTAGTCTTGCTGGTCTTATGCGATTTTTCGCTCGACCGATTTTTCGTTCGACCCTTCGGACTTTTCGTCCGCAAAAACAGGATAAATAGGTAGCGCCCAGCGGGCATTAAGTGGTTTTAGGGCCTTTCAGCTCTGTTTCAGCACGATCTGTTTTGGAGACTTATACTAATGGTGTGAAGAGTGGTTCTTAGAGGTCGAAGACATCCACTGTTGCCGGTACCCCCCGCGCTGTTACCCCCACCCCCGCCCGGCTGCCCCACCCCCCCACCCCCCCCCCCCCACTATCAGCCCTCGGCGCACCCGCCGTTTCTAGCACCTGAGAAACAACCGCTCGCTAAAAACAAAAAGCATGTAAATTTATACTGTTTTGCAATTTTCTTCAAGCGTTTTGCAAATTGTTATTTTTTTTATTTTTTATCAGCCCTAGGTGTCACTGAGCCTCCTCTAGGTTTTAATAATACGTTACTGCACAGTTTCTAGTAGTAATGGAAGGATTGCAACATTTTAACATTACAAATTTTAGCATTTTTTTGACAAGACGTGCAATTTCAAATCTTTTGACATTTATTTCTTCTTATTCGGGTCATTCTGGACCCAGGATCCAGAAAACACCCTAAGGCGTTTGATAATAAGTTACTGACACATTTTTATTGGCCATTGAATAGTTTTTCAACGTCTTAATGTCGCAAATATTAGCATTTTTATGATAAAACTTGCTTTTTTTAGGTTTTTTGAAATATTTTGTCTCTTTTGTTTCCACCAGCCTCAGGAGACAACGAACCTCCTCTAGAGTTTGACTCAATGGTTTCTGGATGTAATGGACTGTTTTTCAAGATTTTGTTGTCTTGAATTCAAAATTTAAAATCTTTTGCAATTTTTTCAAGTTTTTTGAATATTTTTATTTGTTTTTTCGTGCACCAGGGGCCCAGTGACGTCTTCCGAGGTTCGATAGTAAGGTGCTGCATAGTTTTTAGAGTTAATGGGATGGTGATCTTTCTTTTATGACTCCAGTTTTAGTAATTTTTGCGTAAAGTTTTTTTTTCAAATTTTTGGAAAGTTTTTATCATTTTCAGTTTATCATGTTCAGTGCATGGATCTTTATGAGCCAGTGAAACCATTTTTTGCTTGAAACAGAGATACCGGATAATCTCTTGAGACAATGAAATGGTTCTTAAAATATTAATTTTTAGAATTTTAGCAAGGTTTTTGTTAAAATTTGTAATTGTTTCCACAATTTTTCAATATTTTTTGTCCTTCTCGACCATTTGTCCTTCTTGAGTTTAACGACCATTTCTGGCCAACAAAAAGTTTCAAAGATGGGTTACTTGACAGAACTTTGTGAGACGAAAATGGTTTTGAACTTTTTTAACTCCGAAAACTTTTTATATTTTGCGTCTTTCAGTTTTTTTTCTATATGATCTTTTTACTAACAAGGCTCGAAAACTAGTAGTGGCAGAGTCGATTCCCATCATAGAAAATATTTCTATCTCTCTTTCTCTCTGTCGGGTAGGGTTTCTTGCCTTTTCTTTCTGTTTGCGTTTTTTTTTCTCTCTCTCTCACTATCTCTCTCTCTGTTTTTGTTGATGCCGCACTTCAGCTGCTGTTATGTGGCGCAATGTCATCATCTCTGATCCTCATTAACACTGAGTTATAGTAGAAGTGTTTTTATCATACATGACTCAATAGGCCAAATAGACTCAATTTTTCGCTTGGCCGATTTTTCGTCTGACCCATTTGACTTTCGTCTTCAGAAACAAGATAAAGATGTAGCGCCCAGTTTGCATTAAGTTCTCTTAGAGCTGTTCAGCCCACTAGTCGTCAAATATGCGATTAACAGAAACAATTTTGGAGACTTATACTTATGGTGTGAAGTGCGGTTCTTAGAAATTGATCCCACACCCCACCCACCCATCGCTCCCAAATCAGTCCACCCAATCCACGTTTGCACCCCTGCTGCGCTTACTTTACGCCCCTTCAATTAATCTAAATCTAGCCTCTTTAAACCGTGGCTAGCTGCTGACGAATCCAACCGCTCGCCGGTCGTTTGAGAGCAATTCGCCCGACGTTAGTCGGTTATGTTTATCGGATTTGTTTCCTAAATGGTTTTTCTAATCCATTCATTCAATCCATTCATAAATGGTTTTTCCAACCCATTATACGTCTAATTTTTGCTAGTCAATGAAAATTCTTCGAATTGCAGGCCAGGACTTGTCCTTCTATGTTTTATATTTCTTCAGCGGTACTTTCTGGATACATCTACCCATGTTTTTTTACTAGGTGGCTCGCTAGAGATGAGGATGACAAGAAGATTGTGAGAGATCTGTACTGCAGTGCCGGTCCAGCTGGTACCTCCTCGGCACTTGATTCAACAGGTGGAGGTAGGATTATGATCTTTCTCTTATGTCAATCTCTCATGTCATCTGTCTCTCAAATGAAATGATTCATTATACCGAGCTTAATTTTGTTTAATGTTTTTTTTGGAAAAGTTGGTCCGAAATTAGCGATGAAAGCAGAAGTGAAAATTTTTTCTTTTTAACGACGTTTAAAAAGTAAATGCTAATTTGTTGTGTGCTTAGTTCCAGATTTGACACTTGGTGAGTAGAAAATGTTCTGTCCAAGTAGAAAATTTCCAAGGCCTGAAGCTTGGTATTTTACGTATATTGTTAATCGTGTCTGACGTCAATTATATGTGTATTGAATTATCAAATTCATAACATGAGTCATATTGCTGTCTTCTCTGATAATTGTGAGTTACACGTCTGTGATATAATTGCTCCAATCTCGTTCTTAAAAAGTCGCTTTCTATTTTCCAAAAGCCAAATTGGCGCCACGAAGCCCGGGTTTGGCTAATCCCGCTTCTAAAACCAGATTCTCAATTCTCACAGTCTGTCTACAGTGTGCATGGATGGTGAGAGCGGTTTCCCCCGTTCGTGGTTTTTTCGTGTAGAAGCGTTCATCCGTGAGAACTGCAGAAAGTTGTAGAAAATTGCATTAGTTAAATTATTAGCCTGCCTTCAATTATTTTAGTCTTTGAAGACTCGTGTCGGTACTAAAGAACTGCCGTTTGTTAGACGGTTACGTATCGCAATGTTGTATCTAATAGTTTTTGGAAGAGATAAAACCGCTGCTTTTTATTAGTGCAGTATTCGCCGCTTCTTGAAAGCTTTTTTGTGTGAAAAGACGCCCACACAGCAGTGGAGCACAGACAAACCTTTTGTTAATTGCTCTAAAACGAAGTTTGTAGCAATTATATTAGTCTTGTTGGTCTTTTTAAGCGATTTTTCGCTCGACCGATTTTTCGCCTGACCCATGTGAATTTTCGTCCTCAAAAACGGGATGAACTGGTAGTGTGCAGTGGGCGTTAAGTTCTCTTAGAGCTTTTCAGCTCTGTTTCTGCTCAAACTATTTTGGAGACTTATACTTGTGGTGTGAAGAGCGGTTCTTAGAGGTTGAAGACCCCTCCACATTATCTGTTACCCTGATTAACGCTGAATTACAGTAGAATAATTTATCATAGATGAGTGAACTAGCACTTTCAGGAAGTCATTGTTAATTGCTTCCAAAAGAAGTTTGTATCAATTATATTAGTCCTGTTGGTCTTTTTTATGCGTTTTTTTTGCTTGGCCGATTTTTTGCTGTCCAATTAGACTTTTCGTCCTCAGTAACGGATAAAGAGGTAGCGCCCAGTGGGGTTTAGGTTCTGTTAGAGCCTTTCAGCTCACTAGTCTCCAAGTATGCGATTCACAGAAAATGTTTTCGAGACTCATTTATGGTTTGATGGGTGGTTCTTAGAAGTCGAACCCCCACAACAACCACCCCTCCCCCACTGTTGCCCACTGCGCACCCCCGCTGCCCTCACCTCTCTCTTTGAATTGAGCTAAAGCTAGCCTCACTGAACCGTGGCTAGCTACTGACAAAACCAACCGCTCGTTTTTAGAGCAATTCGCTTGACGTTTGTCTGTTATATTTCAAATTTCAATTTGTAATATAACAGACAAACTATCTAGAAACCGGAAACGCTTAGCCGGTCAAAGAAAGTTAAATCAAAAACCTGTATTTACAGAAATCAAATCTGCAGTGAAGAATTGATCAGCATTTTTGTCAGATGCACAAATTTTACTCTGTACAGAAGGCAAGTTTTTCAAAACTCCTGCAAGCTTAACATGTAAGTAGTTTGTAAAATAGTGGTTTGGTCCGGTTTCACCCGTAATCTTTACGAGCTAAGTAATCATTAGTTGTTAAGTTGAAAAATGATTGAAACGAAAAAATTCAGAAGGGGCAGTTCACTTCTGAAATACTTATGTTTTTAAATAGGTTAAATTTGTCTTTCCGTTTTTATTCTCGGTATGTTTGATAGAGACATTTAAAAATGAAAGTTTCAATGCAATTGTTTTTCAATTAAAATTTTTGTATTTTCAAACATTATGTCGGCTGGCGTTTTGGTTTTAGGGTTTCTCTAACTTTGATACAGTTCAATGGGAAGCTGAGTTAAAGCAGAAACAAGAGTTAGAAACATTGGCAACAACTGGAAAATAATTAACGTGTTGATGCGCAGGTTTCTTTAATCGAATTTTGCTAAAGTCACAAAGATGTGATAGATAGTTTTGTAGCATTGTAAACCAGTGCAGGGGTGTTGAGTAAAAACCTACTAAAGCATATTCAAAACAGAACAGATCAATTAAACATCTGAAACAGACCAGGAAAAAATTTAAAAGAAAGAATTTGGACATCATCTGAAATTCTAAAAGGAACAAAACGCAATATTCCTATACAGGATTTCCTTTATGATTTTCAAATATGCCTGTTATCAGTTCAACTTAGTTTTCATTTTAATATTGCTGCATGTTATTATGATTTTGCATTATTTAATGTCCAATATAGCTAAAAAAATCGCTTTCACAGATTTTGATTATAATAGACGGAATTTTCATTACTGTGGCTATAAATAGGTGAGATATTTTAACCCTGGATAACTCTCTGTCGAAACAGTAACAAAAATGCAAAATAATTACATAAAAGTTTTTCTGAAAGCACTTTCAGAACTCATGGAAAATATTTAAATTCGAAACGGGAAAGCCAGATGTTTGATGCTTGACAGGTATAATAGTTATACGTCTTAAATTTTTCTGGACTAGATAATTAATTGGGCAAAAATAAATAAAAACACAGCTGAGCGCATATTATGTCACTGAACGCTGAGTTGATCGGAAGGGTTTTTTATGAAGTAAGGAATTTGTGTCAAAAGCTTGCAATGTGAGGGAGCAATTTGCAGACATAATATTTGTGGTTTTCAATTCGAAGTTTTCAATGGCGCTTTGTTGACTAAATGTATACTTTTTTATCACTGTCGAAGCAATAATTGTAAATGTGTTTGTCTTTGTTTGCAAATCTTTTGCTCGACCGTTTTAGCGCTATCGTTCTAGATTGCTTTCTTTGCGAAACTATGTCTGTTGCTAATACCTCGTCTCCCCGCGGAAGCGAATTGCCCCACCTTTTGTTTTAGAGCAATTCGCCTGATGTTAGTCGCTTTATGCTGTACAACTGAATGGCTGCCGATGGAAACCGAAAGTTTCGGCTTTGCTATCGAAGCTGTTCACGAAAGTTGCATACTGACAAATTTACTGTTTTTTAGAGGCGTTTTTGGAGCTTAGTTTCTTATTGTTCCCGCAGTTTTTGTTAACACTCTGTTTCTAGAATTTCGCTACAAAGAGAACTTGTTTCCCCCATTTTCTACACGCAATTTCAGGTAATTAAGCGTAATTATTGAGCAAATGATTGAGTCATTTATTAAAACAACAAAGAATATGAGTTGTTGGGAGCAGCTCCATATACTCAGCCAGCTTTTTCCAGTTCAAATTTCGTATAATGTAGGTTGTTATTGTTTCTTTGTCCAGTCTTTCTGTTAAAGAACTCTCATCATTTTCGATGTTCCTAAGGTCAATTGGAAGTCACATCTGAGGGCGCACATTAGGTAGCAAAACGGGTAATCACGCACTGATAAAGCGGATGCAACAAAAAGATTAAATTTTAGTTCCCTAACGGCTATTTCTGTGATAGGAGAGAAATCAGATTGTCGCGAGTTTTTGCTGACTTGCCGTATTTTGACTGCTGCTTAAAGTGTTATCCCCTTTCCCACATCAGATTTTTTCACGACTGTTGTTAAAGGTTAACAATTTAATTCCATTTAGGTCTTAGTTTCAACTGTGTGAATGTTCTTCATTTTATCAATTGATCATTTTATCACTTTGAAAATAAATGTTTATAGTAATTGTCAATATTAGTTAATCCTAGTTCTCCTCTTCCTAGTAGTTTTTAGCAGCTCGCTTGATTATAATTAATCGTGACAATTCGTTTTCAAAATGAAACTGTTTTTTGTGTATTCGTTTTCATCTAGACTCAGTTAGGTTACTTGCTCTGAAACGACATTTATTTCAAAAGAGAACTTTTACTTTTAAAAGTTTGTTCTGAGACGTTCTCCATCTCTTTTGTTTCGTTGTCCTTCTCGTTGTTGACATCTTTTTTGATTTTTGATATAAAGTAATGTAACCCATTTCGGACTTCAATTGTTGTGTCTCTTTGTTTCTAAAGTTTTACGTCAACTTTTTTGGAAATAAATTTTTCAACTATATATATATATATATATATATATATATATATATACATATATGTATATGTATATATATATATATATATATATATATATATATATATATAAATAAATATATATATATATAATATATATATATATATATATATATATATATAAATTGTTTATTACGGTCAGTGATGATGAACGGTTCGTCGTTTTGTCCAAAACAAAAACAGTTTTTAAACCTGAAATGTTCTCTAGTAAATATATGCCGTTTGATATACTTTTTGTGAATCTGTTCTTTTTTATTTGATGCTATAATATTTTTGTTTTCTATGTTAAAACTGAAGCTACAGTGGTAACTAACTTTAAGGTAACTCAAAAAGCTTGTTTATTTAAGTTCACAGATTCATAAGCTACCAAACTTTCTCACTAATTCAGTGCGAAATAGAAAGTATAAATTAAAAAAATAGTTTAAGTTAAAGTGTAGTTTACACCTAGAAAACATCTCTCAAGATGTGACGGAGGAAACTGAGCATTTGTTTCAGTGCTTTTCTGTCACAATTTTGTCAAAAAATGTTTTGTAATATATGACACTTCACTAAAGCCAAATCAAATATTCTGACTTTTACCCGCTCTTCAACTCTCCATAGTATTTTTGTTGTTACTTTTAGCATGTTCTGTGTGTGCGTCATTAGTGTTCTTATCTCACTCTGTGTATTATTATCATTTTTGATTTATTTGAAGCCAAAAGTTTCAAATAGTATATTTAACTTTTCTTTCTCAACTGTGTAGCTGCATTTGCTATATTGTTAACACACAGAGCACGTCGGTGGTCGTGAGGTCAATCAGTTAGTCCTTTTGCAGTTTCGATTTTTTTTCTTTGCTTGAATTGTTTTCCCGGACCTATTCCCCTTTGTTGATGAATTTCTTTCACCAGCTTTTGTTGCTTTTTTATACAACTGCTTTATATAATTTTCCTTTTATATGCTATTTAATTCCTTCGTTCTCGCTGACTAATTTTGATAGTATGAAAAACAGTTAAATTTGAGTCAGAAGTCATCCATTTGCCTTTGGAATTGGTCGAGAAAGTCTTTAATTTCTCAAAAGATTATAAAGAAGACTGATGAAACTAAATCAAATTTGTCAAAAATAATTCATAATTAAAAGGTTCGTGTTTAGGTACAGTAAGTTTCAGGAAAACTAATTCAATAATTCATCTGAAAGTGCCTTGTGTTTGGTTCTCAACCATTCTGTTTCCTATGTTTTCAGTGTACAATCATTACTGGTATGAAGCAATGCCATAAATCGGGAAATAAAATTCAACTATATTACCCTAAGAAAATATTGAGCGGTGCTGTCAGAAGCTATGATCATGATCATAGCTTCTGACAACACCGCTCAATATTTTTTAAGGGTAATATAGCTGAATTTTTTCCCGATTTATGGCATTGCTTCTTACCAGTAATGATTGTACACTGAAAACATAGGAAACATAATGGTTGAAAACCCAAGACTAGTTCATCTAGAGAAAATATTAAGATTAAAGATAGGTCTTTTCTTATTATTTTATCCTCGCTTGAAATTGTGTGTGAAGAATTCATGTTTAATTTTGTGAACACTATGTTCTGTTTATCGTTTTATGTCTATATACTAAGAGAACATATCCCTTTCCTTCCGCTTAATTGAAGCAAAGCATGCGTTCTTGTCAATTATACACGTTTATTTTGCATGTAAATTTACTTGAAATAATCTTATTTCAGGCGTTCCATTCGAACTGTCATTCTGGACGGGCGACGTCTCGAAGGGAGGCACGGGAGCGAGAGTATATATTGAGATGTACGGGCAACGAAAGAAGGCAAAGAGGACCGATCTTCAAGCAAGCAACACGAAAACAGAAGAAAGAGTCGATGAGCAAGATTCTAAACGGCTGAGGAGGAAAAGTAGGGCAGTGAGTGAGGCCATAATAGAAGAGAATGAAAGCGATGAAGATGAAGATGATATGGAGGAAGTGTCCAGTGGAAAGGTAAATTAAAATTGTAGAGTGAAAATGCCCAAAATAGCAATCGAAATCGCAGTGAAATAAACAGAAAGTCAACAAAATTGCTGTTTACCGTGTTATATAGACCATCAATAGCCTAGCACTAGGCTTGCGTCATTAAAATTTTCACTTAATTGAGTTTATTGTTCTCGTTTGCTTTGAATATTTGACCCTTTGTGATTCTGGCAGAGACAGTAAATTTCTAAAATAGTAAATCTTTATCATATTCAAAACCTTTGGATGGGTCTTGTGCAAAAATGAGTAATTGTAGGTTGATATGCAGTAGTATATCGTGAGCAAGACAGGGGGGGGGGGGGGTAAAAGGAAGTACCTATGTATTAACATTAGGTATAGCCCATTTTGCCTCAAATCCCAAAGATGTACCTCACAGCTTGATACCCACGCTGTTCACACGAGGGGGATTAGCAAGTTAATCCCTTAATATTAAATTAGTAAGGCTTACTCATTCCCATATTGCACTTTAATAATGTAAATTTCCAAAGACGTACCTCACAGCATGATACCCAAGCTGTTCTCTCAAAGGGGATTAGTTAGGTAATGTTTTGATATTAAATTAGATAGGGTGACTCATTTACTCTTACGTACGGTTTACGTCATTTTCAAAAGTGTACCTCACAGCATGATACCCAAGCTGTTCACACGAAGGGGATTAGCAAGACAGTGCCTTAACAACAAATTAGTAAGGACATTGACCCCCTACCATATTACAAATTACTAATTTCAATTTCTAAAGATGTACCTGACAGCATGACACACAAGCTGTTCACACGAAAGGGGATTAGCTAGGTAATGTTTTAATATTAAATTAGGTAGGATGACTCATCTACAGTTACGTACGTTATACGTGATTTTCAAAAATGCACCTCACAGCATGATACCCAAGCTGTTCACACTAAAGGGATTAGCAAGACAGTACCTTAACAAACAAATTAGTAAGGACATTGAACCCCTACCATTTTACACTTTAATAATGTAAATTTTCAAAAGTGTACCTCACAGCATGATACCCACGCTGTTCACACTAAAGGGATTAGCAAGATAATCCTTCAATAATAATTTAGGATGAATCATTTACAGTTACGTACGACTTTTCAAAAATGAACCTCACAGTATGATACCCAAGCTCTTCACACTAACGGGATTAGTAAGATAGAGTCTTAACAACAAATAATAAGGTCATTTACCCACCCATTCCCATATTAACAAAAAAGTACAATTTTTAGTTTTTTGTTTTTTGCAGATTTTTTACAATTTTTAAATCAATTTTTTTGTTTAAAATAGTGTTTTACTGTGTCGTTTTAAGCTGAAGTTCCAATTTTCCGATTTCAGAAAAAGTTGTATTATTGTTTTGAAAATGTACATTTTTTATTTTTTCAGTCAATCAGATAATCTGTCAGATCTGATTTTGGAATGTTGATGCTGAAAAACATTATCGATTCATTTTGTCTTTTGTCTTGGTTGAATATAAGTAGCCTAAAAAGAAATGCAAAATACTCCAATTCTTCCTTTACTTCCTTCAACATCTTTTCTCTCTACACTGCATTCAGAATTAGATTACGTTCCTATCACGGAAGCATCAATATTTAAAACGGTAGTAATCGATAACAATTTGGAATTATCTTTTGAGGTGGATTGCACTAGAGTAACAATTAAAACACAGACTACTAGCTTGACACTTCCGAAGAATTTGTGGAGAACTTTAGAGGCAGCTAGACATCATAACCTCCATCTAGCCGAAGAAAAAGTCAACAATTCATTGCTTTCTCTCCAAACTTATTTTCAAGCTATTGAAAGAATTCGAAAAGAACAAGGGTTTCACCCGTTGAAAGACAGCAAAGGTATTATGTTCCCGTACTCTCGTGACATAAATCACTACGGTGTTTGGTGGTTAGAAGACATGTTCTCTAAGCATGCTGACTCATTTTCTAAAAAACCAGAAGCCTTCAATCTGCCCGATTTCAAAGACCTTATTCTTCCTCCGATCCAGGAAAATGACAATGATGAGAGTCAATCATCTCATCAAAATATTCCTTTCTCGAACTACAGGTGTTCTCCAATAGAATAGAGAGATAACTCGCTTGTGTTCGATGCTAAAATTTCCCTCACGTGACTAAATATAGAAAACTCATCTTTGACATCACGTGATGTTACTAAAAATAGAAGTGACATAACTTTTACGTCATGATGCACACTCTATTTTCATTGGTTACGAATTATTTTATAACATCTTATTGGATACGAAGTTTATTTTTCGCTACTGTTCTCGTTCTTTCTTAAATTTAATTGGCTCAAGATATCAAGCCCTTTCTTGAAGACAATTTATTCATTTGTTTCTTTGCGATTTCAATATTCAGTTACCCTTGTAGACCCAAATTTTCTGCTTTAAAAACTTTACGTACTTCACATTCTCATTTCACAGATGGATCAAAGCTCTGTCTCTCCTATCTCCAAAAAAGCATTCTCCTTTCCCATCCGCAAACGAGATTACAAAGGAAAACCAGTTGTTCCCTCACCACAATTGAATACCACAATGAGAGCATGTTTTCTCTATTTAAAGACAACAACGATAAAAAAGACAACACCGACTCAAAACCAAATGAGGAGCACGATGGAAGAAACAACTGTTGGTCCTTTCAAGAATACGGTAATCGGAGGTTTCAAATCAGCATCCCAGAGGAAACAATCAACACAAACTCTAACTGGACTCACTTGAAAGTATTTCGCGAAAATGTGGAAACTGAATATATTCTGCATCAATTTCTGATGCTATCGGCCAGAGAATTGAAGCTTGTTATTGAAAAGATACCTGAGATGATAAAAGAAGCACTACTGTTCGAACCTACCTTAGGTACTGCGAAGCTGGTGATTGACGAAACTGTGTTCCAACCAACTGATGTTGAGGAAAAAGCAAAATTTGATGTGTTCTGGGAGGTGAGTGAGACTGCTCGACGGAAGGTGTGTGTGACTAGAATATTTTTCCAAGATGATCCGAATCGATTTTATTTCACAATCAAGCTGTTCACACGAGGGACTGAAAAGGACAGTTTTAGAAGGAAATGCTTTCTTTCGGTCAGAATTGGCGAGATGGAGAAACTACACAGAATGAGCGATGAAATTATTTCAGTGCTGAACAAAGTCAAAAACCAAAAAAGATCGTAAAGTGCATATAAGTAATTGAAAATTTTTATATTGTATGTTGTGATGTTTGTATTTAATCACTTTTTAAAATTTAATGTTCCAGTACAGTTGCTTGATATGAACATTGAGGAAATTGTAGCGTTAGAGAAAGAAATCAGTAAACTTTTTGTTGGAAATACAAAACGCAAAAATTATTTTTTGGCTGTCTGTCGAAGCTTGGACAAAAGTGTAGATCTGGATAAAATCAACAGAGAAACTCCGTTTGGGGGACTAATAGGAGTTGGTGACTCAAAGTTAGAAAACTTCTCAATTCGTCAAAAGTTTTTCGATTACATGCTACATTTCATGATGCCGCAGGATACCTGAAAACAAATCTAAATATCGGCCCTGGATATTGTTACATGGTTCCATTTTTTAATTCTATTTTGAATTTTTGTTTCTTGGGACATATGACAGGTCTTGCATATTGTTGTTTTTTGAAAATGTCACCACGATTCCAATTTATCAAAGTGTGAATCATTATTTCCTAAAGACGAACAAAAATCAGTTGCTCTCTAATGACAGATCATCTCAATCACGCATATGACTTTATTTTTGATAATAACAATCAAGAAAGACCTCCTTGGAAAATCGGTGGTCGCACTTGCTCTCGAACAGCTTTTTTGTCAATATTTCAGTGCTTAGTTGTATTAGTACTGCTTCTGTTTTCAATTATTAATCTTATTTTTGCTAGAACTTGTGACGAACGAACAGTTTGGATTGCTATTCTTTCAAGTGCCGTTGGTAATATACTTCCTAATCCCAGAACTTAAAATGAACAAAATCATTTCAACAAACGAACGAATTTTGATGTATCTTGTTGGTCCTTCCGGATCTGGAAAAACTGTTTTTATCAGTGATATGCTACGAATGAAAACTTTTCAACCATCATTTGATCGAATTTTATACTTTTGTAAACACTTTCAGTCAATTTACGACACAATGATTCAATCAATTGCAGATATAGAATTCATTCAGGGAGTTGACTTTGATTTAATCGATAACTTACCCGCTGACGGTACTAAATATTTACTTATATTCGATGATTCATTAGACATTCTTTCCAAGTCGGAAAAATTCAACGGAATTGCGACAGCCGGTAGACATCGAAACCTAAATTGTGTATATATCAGGCATAATCTCTTCCACAAAAACAAAACTGGACGTGATGCCAAGCTGCAGACTACTCACATTGTTTTGTTCAAATCACCGAGAGATTGATATCTTGGGGAGACAGCTAGGTCTCGGAAGACAACTAAAACAGTGGTATGATGATGCAACACAAGAACCATATGGTCATCTTATGATTGATTTGAGACCATCTACACCTGATTTGTTGAGATACTGTTCAAATGTAACGTCATTTCCCTCAGAATTCTTTGTACCGAACAGTCGTGCTCGTATTACTGATATTAATGATAAACGCACAGAACTATTATACTCTGCAGCTCTTTCGCAATCTCAGCAAGAAATTTCAACCAGCTTTCCTTCTAAATTGTCCTAAAGAGTTCATCAGATTTCTCTGTGAGTGTATTGTAAACTTGATTGAAGGAAATCTCACAGGAGTAAGAAAAAATCAGTTTGTTCGCTTCCAAAAACAACTGAGAAAGCTCACGTCAAAATCAACAACCCTCAATTCCAGAAGACTTATATTGGGCTCGAAAGCTGGAATAACAATATTAAATATTTCAACATATATCAACCTTGTATGAACAAATTTTCAAATTTCTTCAATGAGTGAGGTCAAAAAGTTTGTTCTTGTTCCAAAAGAACTGTGGGAGACCATAAAAAGGAAATTACCGGAACCCACCTGCGAGTTCTAAAAAGGAAGAAACTGTTTTTCCAGTTATCAAAAAAGCGAAAGAAGAAATTAGTTCCGAAAAAACCGAGCGTCCAACTAAAGAACTTAAGACAGATCTGGAATTTCACTATAAGAACAGTCCCGAGACATTGAAAACTTTGAAAGAATTTTACGAAAACAAACGGTTGAAAGTTTCTCTTTCCAATACAATTATTGTTGACAACGTTGACACTGGAGTTGATATAAAAACATTCCTTCATTCAATCAAATTGAAAAACGCTCCAGTTGATCCAAAGTATTTCCTAATGCTTAAAGTTCTAAATCTGAGACCATATCTGGTTAAAAACAACATTTTGAGGACACAGTATGGTCCAGACTGGTTCAATTACAGTTTCAGATAGAATCAAATTGCAGAAGTTGTATAAAGGGAAGGGACCAACAGCTTTCGGTTCTATCAACAACCTAACAAAATCAAGTGGAATAAGTCGCGAGAAAGTTACAGAATTTTTACAATCAAAAGACTCTTATACGAAGTACAAAGGGATCAGAAGAAAATTTCCCCGGCTAAATGCGCATGCTCGCTATATTGATGAGATTTGGTGTTTGGATCTTGCACAAATGGATAAACTATCACAATGGAACCGAGGTATCAACTTTTTACTCGTTACTGTCGATGTTTTTTCTCGATTCTTGCGAGTAGAAGCATTACGAAGCAAAGGAGCAGAGGGTGTGAAAGCAGCTTTTATCAAAATGTGTTCGAAAAAGAACGAACTCAATTTCCCGAAAAAATTATGGCTAGATCAAGGAAACGAGTTTTTCGGAGATATGGCCAATTTCTGCGAGGATGTGGGAGTCAAATATTATCACACTTATAGTGAAACAAAAGTAGCTTTTGGCGAGAGAGCTATACGAACCCTGAAAAACTTAATTTACCGCTACCTGGAGGAAAACGACACATTATCTTACATCAAAGACCTGCAAATGTTTGTTGACATCATCAACTCTAGAATAAATCGAAGTATTGGTTTGGCACCCAAAAATGTAGTCAATGCTGACTTTTTGACTGTCATGTACAAGCGGATGAAACTACGAAAAAACAAGAAGCCTAATTTTAAAGTAGGTGATAAAGTTCGGTTGGTATTAGTAGGGCACAATTTTCAAAAAGGATATAAGCCTCACTATACACATGAAATTTTCCTAATTCTAAACACTTTGGCTCCTTTCCCGACTTACTTTGTTGTTGATCAGAAAGGAGAAAACATTGATGGAATCTTTTACGAGCAAGAATTGTCAAAAGTTAAATAATCTTTTTTCAATTAGTCGCGCTAGAAAATGGACGGTTACAATCTGCCTTATTTTAAAGGAGTTCCTCGTCAGAGAGGGCGTGGCTTTGGAGCCTTGGCTAGAACAGTCGCTAGAACAACTCTCCCAATTCTCAAGAAATACGTTTTACCTGCAGCAAAAAAATTGGACGAGATGTAATCGAGTCAGCCATTCCCGAAATTGGAGGTGTTTTATCAGGACAGACTTCAATTAAAAAAGCAGTAAAGACTGCGAAATCAACAATACGAAAACAAGTTGGTGGTGGTATGAAAAAGAGGAAAAACACGAGACAAAGTATCGTTCGGCAAAAAGTTCGGAAAGACTTTCTGAAGAACCTTGACTAATCATTTTCCCAAACAAACGTCACAGAGTACAGTCAAACATCATGAATTCGTTTTTATCTTGAATTAGTATCCAACGCTTCCTCTCAAGTTTATCCTCAAAATACAATGACTTCATTCACTAATTTTCTTCACGACAAAATTGAACTGGATGGATCTTGGGAAGTAGCTTTAGTCGAAGTATCATATCCCGGTATATGTTATAACGTTGAAGGAGGATTGATGACCTTTCACTATGATGAGAAATTCAAGCATGTCTTTGCCATTCCACCAGCAGTTTTTAACTCTATGGATGAATTTGTAAAGAGTCTTACAGATATTCCCAAAAAAGCACAACTTCCCAAAAACTTAGATCCTCAATTTTCCATCAACATCGACAAAAAAAGTCGAAGACTAACTTTTTGCAATAGAGAATCTCAAAATGTATCATTCAGCAAAAGTTTGGCTGCTAACTTGGGCGTTGAAGCTGACAAACCTGTTATGCCTTATTCGAAAAGATCATACAACACCAAGTCCTGGGCAACGGCAGATCTCCCTTTTGATATTACTGGAACACATACAGTTTTACTCTACTTGGATATAGTTGAACCCAATTCAGTCGGTGATGTGAAATGTCCTCTTCTACGCTCCTTTCCATTCAAACACCGAGAATTCCATAATGATGAGATTTTAAGAGATCGCAGGTTCTGAGTTATCGCAGTTTCGAACACTTGAGATTCCATAAAGTAATCAAATCGAACTTCCACAGTATCCATGTAGACTTACGAAACGCTGCTGGACAGCTTGTTCCCTTCTTCCCTATTGGTCAAGTTCAACTTACTTTATTATTCCAGAAAAAAACTTGATCATTTCCTCAATTATCATTATAAAAAACGGTCGGCTAAAATGAATTCCTTGTCTCACTCTATGCTCGACTTTTTTGGGAAAGTTCCAATTTTAGACCCAATTTTTTGGTCCAATGAACAACAAATATTTCCAACAAATTCCTTAAACGAATCAACAATCGAATTTCAATTGGAAACTGATCGTAATATTTTCACTGACTTGCGATCTACTCGATTATTCATCAGAGGAAGGGTTATTAAAGGCGATCGAACACGTTTGGATAATGCCGAAGAAACATTATTGGTAAACAACGCTCTTCATTCACTTTTCTCTAATTGCGAAGTCTATCTAAACAATGAACAAGTTCACAGTGCCAATTCTCTTTATGCTCACCAAGCTTTTGTCTCTGCTGAATTTTCAGGAACAAAAGGAACCAAGGAGAGCTTATCCCAGTGCCAAGGATATCGATACGAGATTGAGCCGAACGATTTTACAAAAATATCATTTACAGATGTTGTTTTTCAAAAAGATAAAGATGAATTTACTTTTTACGGTCCGTTGGCAATAGGTCTATTTGCTTGTGAAACTTTACTTCTCCCAAATGTCAACCTCAGAGTGAAATTGATCCGATCATCTCCAGCGTTCTATATGATCGATACTGGTGGGCTGAACTTGCCTGTTTACTAGACAGGTAGCGATCTCAGATAACTGGATGAGAAGTTTCAAAAGCAGACTGCTTCGAGAACCTGCCATATTTTACTATAATGAAGAACTTCCAAAGACGTTTATTATTCCCGCTGGACAGAACCAGTTTATACAAGAAAATATATTTTCAAACAAACCAATTCGATTGATTGATATTGCTATGAATCTGAATAATGAGTTCAGTGGAACATACAACACGAATCCGTTCCATTTTCGTAAATTTGGTCTTCGACAAGTTAAAATTGTGCGTGGGAATCAAACTATTGTAAACTTGAAAACTGAAAATCACGTGAGAGCTTATGCTGAAAAGATGAAAGCACTCAAATTTGATGATGACGGTCCTAACATTCAATACAAGGATTTTGAAAATCATTTTCATTTATTTTTCGATATCACTTCAACACAGGAGGCCAATGTCGAAATGCATTTTCCTGATGTAGTTGGAGCAGGAATTCGTTTGGAGCTCTACTTTGCTAACAATTTGACCAATACTGTAGAGTTATTTGTTAGTGGTGAACGTATAAGTTCAATTGCAATTGATAAGGAGGGATCAGTCACCAAAAATGGATAATCAACAACTCTTACATGTTGTCAACAGGTTCCCACACCTAAAGTTCAAATACCTCGGTTCCTTCCCTGCAGACCTTCGACCAAAAAATTTACCTACAAACACGTTTTGTATAATCAACATAGATCCATCTACTCAACCGGGCTCCCACTGGATTTTGCTTGCGAATAAAAATGGAAAGTTGTTCTACGGTGATTCGATGGGAGAAGTTTTGGAAAAATATGGCATCAGGACAAGAGCAAACTTTGGTTCATTAGTACAGGAGAAACTCCAAGATTCAGAATTGTGTGGTTTATAGCTATTTATTTTGCACATGTGTTATTTTCCAAAGTCTCATCCAAATATTTAAATGATTTTCATATATTGAAGTTCTTTGCTGATGTTTTGTGAGTTTTGAAAACCAAAATCTTGAAATTTTTAAACAGTAATCCGTAAAATGTTGCAAATGGTTTTCAAAACTTTCTATTGAGGTTTTGTAATTTTGTATTTAATTATTTGTATGTGTATTTGTATCTAATTCAGTTATTTCAAAAAAAGGTCTTTTGTTGAAAAGAGATTTTGGTAGGAAAACTGTGAATTAAAAACATAAGTAAAGAGGCGATTTAAATATAAGATTAATGAAAACGAGTTTTAAATCTAAAGGAGTAGTGTGAATACCATCTTCACAGACTTTACGCTTGGGATAAAAATATGAAAGTCCCATTTCTTTAGTTCATAGGTACAAACTTTCTTGTTGTCAACAACTCTGAAGCCACGATTTGTTGAATAAACTCGCTCCTCATTGAACAGAACTTTTCTATACTTGTTTAGGGGCTCCTCAATGTTGCTCTTGTTGAGTCCTTTACTTGATAGTTTAACTGTGTCTGTTTCCTCATCATAACAGCAATACGTCTTTGAACAAAGAGCAATCATTTCAGAGGATCTAAATTCTTCCTTAAAAAGTCCAGGAGTTCTCTTGTCAAAGGCAGCATGTTTTCTGCAACCTTCTCGTGGGAAGAAATTGCTGCTAGAATTTGCTGCAAAGTTATCATTGCAGTCGCTCTGTCTCATCCAGTACCACACTGATCGCATTTCTGGTCGAATGATGTCTTCAATTTTTTCTTCACTAAGGCCATGTAGAGACTGTCGGTATCCATTTCAATGAGTTCGTACTTGTTCTTATCACAGAAAGGGCTGAAGAAGTTGTATTTAAGTTGTAACATGGTGAGTTTGGCGTACTGGAGGATGAAGAAGCCTACAATTATTGGTTCTTTATGATCGATACGCGACTTGCTCATTTCTACCTCATATATCTGCTCTGGTAGCTCATTCATAGTCTTGAAAAACCTATTGTTAATAAATTTGTCCACCTGTGATCCTTTCACGTACTTGGTATTCGTATGTCGACTACAGTCCATGATCTGATATCCATACGAACTGTTTCCAATCAGCTTCATTGTCTCCGCAACGACTATTGACTCCTTATTCTGGTCTCCTTCGCGGCGGGCATCGACAACATTCTGAACAAATGTCTCAAAGCAGCGCCGGGGAGTGTATTGGAGAAACCAAAAGACGTCTTTTAGGATCACACCTTTTTCTAGATAAAATAACAAAAGTGGTGTAATAACTTGTCCTCGTTCAAGCTTGAAACTGGAAATGAGCATTTTTCTGGGTCTGGATAGTAATTTGTTGCGTACTGCAAACTCTTTCATATGGTCCCCAATATCATCTCGTCCAACTTCACAATTCTTGAAAATTGGAGGAAAGTCTTCAAAGTAAGGATACATTTCCTCTGGAACTTCAAGACTACAATTGACGACACCAAACAGTTCTCCACGTTTAATTTTCTCCATGAGCGAGTTTTTGTTCATCGATGGTTGGAAGGGATAATTTAACTTGAGAAAGTCTTTAACCCCATTTGTGTTTTCGCTCCTCCACTTCTTCCATTGACACTCCCAGATCTCTTCATTATTTAACCCCAATCCCTTCAGGTACTCTCTTCTATCATTGTCACGTTCTCTCCGCTTCAATCCGCTTTCTATGTCCTCGAAGAGAAGCGGTTTTTCCTCTTGACACGGACAAAAATGAAAGAAGCAACCCATCGCTTCAAAAACCGTGTTGCAATGGTTACAAAACCCATCAACTAAATAAGGACCGAATAAGGACACTGTTTCTTGTGTGCGAACTGGGTTTGTATTTTACAATTGGGGTGAACCTGTTGGAAGTAGTCCATGACCTGCTGTTCAAAGTAGCTTCTCCAGTTCCTCTTCGGATGAAATTTTTCAGTCTCTTCATTGTACTCCCACTTTGTATAGGGTCCTGTTGGCATCTCTTTTGTCATGGAAAAAGGGTACAACTGACTGGCATCTATTCCGACGATGGACTTGCAAACGTTTTCTGACTCTCGAATTTTTGTTTCACCAACTTTTGCATACCTTGTAAAGATAGTTGAGGGTCCCCCTGTTAGCCACTTTCGAATGTAATTATCATATTCTTTATCCTTCTCACAAAACGGAAAGAAAGCTGCATCTGTTGACGAATGAAGGAACCTGTTTGCCAAGTTGGGAAGAGTGTAGCCCAACTTCAACATGTCTACTTGTCTTGAGTGGTAAAAACTGATCATTTTCTTCATAGCCTCAAGTGTAGGTTCGACATCTTTGTTTTTGTACCACATGAGGAAGTCACGAAACGTCTGCATACCTTCTCTTTCCCATATATTTTGGAGCTCCAAGTAATTTTCTTCGGAATTTTGTGGAACTTTCTTCAGTCTCAACTTCTTCAAAATTTCATCCTGCTCTATTCCACCGTTTTTCAATTCCACAAACTTATCGTAATCGACTGAAAGAACGTTTTGATTCTTCAACTTGCTCCAAAAGCTGTCAATTGGTGGCATTTGGGATACATTCAACTTCTCAATACTGTCGAACCATTCATAGGGGAAGAAACCTTTCTCTTCACTCGCTCCATAGGCTTTTAGGAAATTATCCAAAGTTGTCGCTCCTCCCAGGAAGTTTAAAATGTCCAGAAACTGTAGACCAAGAAATTTCATGCCAATATATTTATTCCCCATTCGAATCACTTTAGGAATAACGTTTTTTTTCTATTAAGAGGTGATGCAGAAGATACTCTTTTATTAGATTTAAATCATACCGAGAGCTGTTGAATCCGAAAACAGGTATGGTACTGTAATAATTTTCAAAATCTTGTCTCAATTTTGATATCACCCTGAGCTCGCTTCTCAGTCTCCTATTTTCAAGATCTTCGTCTTCCTCCACCTCGGGTTCAGCTTCGTTCCTCATTGAGTTTCTCCCTCATTAGAAGCGTGCTCTTTTCCGCTATATTACTCAAGCTGGATACAAAATCACGGATTAGTTGAAGCGGATCTTCGTTGCAAATACAAATTGGTTCGGAGAGCAGATTCGAGGATATTGACACACTAATGGGGACATGTTTTCCTATCCAAGAAGTCAATTCTGTGTTTCTGAGTGCACTGTCGGGGACTGTTATTGACTCGAAATCGAATACGATAGGATTAGAAGACAACCTCAGCTCCTGCGGAACATTAATTTTTACATCTTCCAAGCGCTCGAAAATAGTTTCCGATAACTGATAGGCCCCTGTTGGATATTTGTGTTGCGTGTTTTCGGAGCAGTTTTGCATGTGTCGCAAAAGTTTGAAGGATCTGTCGAAAAACTGATCGCATACGTAGCGCCGGAACTTTTTGAGGAATTTGTTGATGTCTGCTGTCCAACAAATGTGATTTTCATATCTCAGTAACGAAGTTGTCTTTGAACGTTTCATCGAGGAGCGTCGAGTAAGTTCAGCAAGCATTTCCGATTGTTCGTCAAAAAATATTGAGTAAACTTGAATGTTTCTGTCAACTAGAGCCTCAAGAACAGGAATATCGTCTTCATGTATTCCTGGGAAGGTTTCGTCATCTCTCCTTGTCGCTGAGAGAAACATCTGCATCAATTCCATTGTATTTTGTTGTAGCTCATTGCTGCCATGTAATTCGTAGGCCAATGCACGGAACATACACAAGTTGTCTTGGTAGGGTTTGTTTTCGCAGTCAGATACAAAACATTTAACTATTGGATTCTTGACTGATGGAACAGGTTGTTCTATGCATCCTAGCGGAACACCACTGAGGAGAAATACAAAGAAAGTGACATTTGTAACACAATAAAACTTCCACTTTGTGTCTGGACGTTGATTAATTAGATTTGGTAAAAATTCATCTTGTCTCAGCATTGATTTAATATAATTGAGATCTGAGTCATCAGAGAGAACCATGGGATTTAGGAAAACAGGGTTGTTATCTGCTGCGTAGTAGTAGCGAAATTCGTCAGGGTTTTGCACACTCTGCAGCACGAATCCAAACGAAATATTGATTTTAGCTGAACTGGGTAACTCGTTGTAAACACAATCCAATTTGTCGATCACTGTTTTATGGTTGATCTCCATTATTTTGAAGTTGTGAACTTTCTTTCTGGACAATTCAAGAACCGAGTCTCTCAGAAAGTGTTGGACCGTTTGAAGTTCGCTATGAGGAGCGGGAGAGTCTCCATAGATAGTTAAGTCTACTTCCTCGTAGGTGCTAGGAGTTGAACGTTGGTGGCTGTTTCGTTTGTGATGTAGAAGTTGATAATAAGTGGAGAAGGATAAGGGACAGCCGCTACAGGAAAACTTTCTCTTGATAATCAGAGATGGAGCATGTTTAGAGGCAATGTGTTTCTGCAATTTATCTTGGTCAGGAAATGACTGTGAGCATTGTGAACATCTTTTTGCGTGAAGCTTCTGATGTCTGCTCATATTGGATTTCATAATAAGCTTATTGCATGAAGAACACTGTTCCTTTGGGTTAGAATTTCTGGGCATTTTCGCTGAAAATAAAAAATAATGTTAGATTGGAAGTGAGAAAGGAGGAGTAAAAACAATTGTTAAAATGAAAGTTGCGATGGAATAAAAATTTGTCAGAAGTTGGAATGATTATTGTACTCCACTGCACTCAATTCTGTAAATCAGAAAAATGAAAATAAAACGGAAATGAAATGTCCTTTATCAAATATGACGTAATTATGACGACGTAATGACGTAATTGCGAGGACAAAATGACGTAACTATGACGACATAATATATACCCAATTATTATACCCAATTATTGAATTAAAAAAACCGTTGAAAATCATAAAATTCTCACGTGATTATACAATTAGTCACCATTTTATAGTCAAAATTAATCATAAAATCACAATAACATCATAGCACGTCACAATTAGGTCATAGTGTTGTCATAATTACGTCATAATGACATCATATTTACGTCATTTTGTCGTCACAATTACGTCATATTGAGATCATATTTACGTCATTTTGTCGTCACAACTACGTCATTATGTCGTCACAATTACGTCATTATGTCGTCACAATTACGACATTATGTCTTCATAATTACGTCCTTTTGTCGTCACAATTATGTCATTATGACGTCATAGTTAAGTTATTTTGTCCTCGCAATTACGTCATTATGTCACCCTATCTAATTTAATATCAAAACATTACCTAACTAATCCCCTTTGAGAGAACAGCTTGGGTATCATGCTGTGAGGTACGTCTTTGGAAATTTACATTATTAAAGTAAAATATGGGAATGAGTAAGCCTTACTAATTTAATATTAAGGGATTAAGGTAATTATGACGACATAATGACATAATTGCGAGGACAAAATGACGTAACTATGACGACATAATGACGTAATTGTGACGACAAAAGGACGTAATTATGAAGACATAATGTCGTAATTGTGACGACATAATGACGTAATTGTGACGACATAATGACGTAGTTGTGACGACAAAATGATGTAAATATGATGTCATTATGACGTAATTGTGACGACAAAATGACGTAAATATGATGTCATTAGACGTAATTATGACAACACTATGACCTAATTGTGACGTGCTATGATGTTATTGTGATTTTATGATAAATTTTGACTATAAAATTGTGACTAATTGTCTAATATCGTGAGAATTTTATGATTTTCAACGGTTTTTTTAATTCAATAATTGGGTATATATTCCTACCTCAAAAACATGTTTTAATAAAAGTAAACTTACCAGTTTCTTTTTTGGATTTAAAGGTGAAGTGAAGTGTTGTATTATCTACTATAGGGGGAAGTTTTGGCTGGCTAAAATGGTCCAGTTCAAATACATGAACCAAGGAAGATTTCTATTTGTTAAGTTTGTTTGCTTACCCGCTTCAACACTGCAAGTGTTCAACTTGAAACTGTCAGCAAGGAGAAATAAACAAAGACTCTCTGAAAACAAAATGATTAATTAAACTAGAATTTTGATCAACTAATTTTTAGAAGTTGTTTGAAAAATTGAATAGGAGTAGTGCCTTGGGAATAGGAGTAGTTGCTTAATAAACGCAAACTTACCAGTTTGTTTTTGGATTTGGAAGCGAAGTTAAATGTTGCAATGTCTACTATTGGGGGATATTCTGGCTGGCTAAAATGGTCCAGTTCAAATACATGAACAAAGGAAGATTTCTATTAGTTAAGTTTGTTTGCTTACCCACTTCAACACTGCAAGTGTTCAACTTGAAACTGTCAGCAAGGAGAAATAAACAAAGACTCTCTGAAAACAAAATGATTAATTAAACTAGAATTTTGATCAACTAATTTTTAGAAGTTGTTTGAAAAATTGAATAGGAGTAGTGCCTTGGGAATAGGAGTAGTTGCTTAATAAACGCAAACTTACCAGTTTGTTTTTGGATTTGGAAGCGAAGTTAAATGTTGCAATGTCTACTATTGGGGGATATTCTGGCTGGCTAAAATGGTCCAGTTCAAATACATGAACAAAGGAAGATTTCTATTAGTTAAGTTTGTTTGCTTATCCACTTCAACACTGCAAGTGTTCAACTTGAAACTCTTCTTACTGCAAGGAGAAAGAAACAAAGACTATCTGAAAAAGTGATAAATTATACGAGAATTTTGACCAAGTGATTTTTAGAAGTTGATTGAAATAATGAATATGAGTAGTGACCAATATATGAGCAGGCCAAACTAATTTGTTATTGAGGGATTATCTTGCTAATCCCTTTCCTGTGAACAGCTTGGGTATCATGCTGTGCGGTGCATTTTTGAAAATCACGTAAGTCGTACATAACTGTGAGTCATCATATCTAAATTAATATTTAAACATTTTATAGCTAATCCCCTTCGTATGAACAGCGTGGGTATCATGCTGTGAGGTACATTTTTGGAAATTTACATTGTTAAAGTGTAAAATGTTAGGGTGTCAATGACCTTAATGATTTGTTGTTAAGACACTGTCTTGCTAATCCCTTTAGTGTGAACAGCGTGGGTATCATGCTGTGAGGTACACTTTTGAAAATTTACATTATTAAAGTGTAAAATGGTAGGGGTTCAATGTCCTTACTAATTTGTTAAGGTACTGTCTTGCTAATCCCTTTAGTATGAACAGCTTGGGTATCATGCTGTGAGGTGCATTTTTGAAAATCACGTATAACGTACGTAACTGTAGATGAGTCATCCTACCTAATTTAATATTAAAACATTACCTAGCTAATCCCCTTTCGTGTGAACAGCTTGTGTGTCATGCTGTGAGGTACATCTTTAGAAATTGATATTAGTAATTTGTAATATGGTAGGGGGTCAATGTCCTTACTAATTTGTTGTTAAGGCACTGTCTTGCTAATCCCCTTCGTGTGAACAGCTTGGGTATCATGCTGTGAGGTACACTTTTGAACATTACGTAAACCGTACGTAAGTGTAAATGAGTCACCCTATCTAATTTAATATTAAAACATTACCTAACTAATCCTCTTTGAGAGAACAGCTTGGGTATCATGCTGTGAGGTACGTCTTTGGAAATTTACATTATTAAAGTGCAATATGGGAAGGAGTAAGCCTTACTAATTTAATATTAAGGGATTAACTTGCTAATCCCCTTTCGTGTGAACAGCTTGTGTGTCATGCTGTGAGGTACATCTTTAGAAATTGACATTAGTAATTTGTAATATGGTAGGGGGTCAATGTCCTTACTAATTTGTTGTTAAGGTACTGTCTTGCTAATCCCCTTCGTGTGAACAGCTTGGGTATCATGCTGTGAGGTACACTTTTGAAAATCACGTAAACCGTACGTAAGTGTAAATGAGTCACCCTATCTAATTTAATATTAAAACATTACCTAACTAATCCTCTTTGAGAGAACAGCTTGGGTATCATGCTGTGAGGTACGTCTTTGGAAATTTACATTATTAAAGTGCAATATGGGAATGAGTAAGCCTTACTAATTTAGTATTAAGGGATTAAGGTAATTATGACGACATAATGACATAATTGCGAGGACAAAATGACGTAACTATGACGACATAATGACGTAATTGTGACGACAAAAGGACGTAATTATGAAGACATAATGTCGTAATTGTGACGACATAATGACGTAATTGTTACGACATAATGACGTAGTTGTGACGACAAAATGACGTAAATATGATGTCATTATGACGTAATTGTGACGACAAAATGACGTAAATATGATGTCATTATGACGTAATTATGACAACACTATGACCTAATTGTGACGTGCTATGATGTTATTGTGATTTTATGATAAATTTTGACTATAAAATGGTGACTAATTGTCTAATATCGTGAGAATTTTATGATTTTCAACGGTTTTTTTAATTCAATGATTGGGTATATATTCCTACCTCAAAAACATGTTTTAATAAAAGTAAACTTACCAGTTTCTTTTTTGGATTTAAAGGTGAAGTGAAGTGTTGTATTATCTACTATAGGGGGAAGTTTTGGCTGGCTAAAATGGTCCAGTTCAAATACATGAACCAAGGAAGATTTCTATTAGTTAAGTTTGTTTGCTTACCCGCTTCAACACTGCAAGTGTTCAACTTGAAACTGTCAGCAAGGAGAAATAAACAAAGACTCTCTGAAAACAAAATGATTAATTAAACTAGAATTTTGATCAACTAATTTTTAGAAGTTGTTTGAAAAATTGAATAGGAGTAGTGCCTTGGGAATAGGAGTAGTTGCTTAATAAACGCAAACTTACCAGTTTGTTTTTGGATTTGGAAGCGAAGTTAAATGTTGCAATGTCTACTATTGGGGGATATTCTGGCTGGCTAAAATGGTCCAGTTCAAATACATGAACAAAGGAAGATTTCTATTAGTTAAGTTTGTTTGCTTACCCACTTCAACACTGCAAGTGTTCAACTTGAAACTCTTCTTACTGCAAGGAGAAAGAAACAAAGACTATCTGAAAAAGTGATAAATTATACGAGAATTTTGACCAAGTGATTTTTAGAAGTTGATTGAAATAATGAATATGAGTAGTGACCAATATATGAGCAGGCCAAACTAATTTGTTATTGAGGGATTATCTTGCTAATCCCTTTCCTGTGAACAGCTTGGGTATCATGCTGTGCGGTGCATTTTTGAAAATCACGTAAGTCGTACATAACTGTGAGTCATCATATCTAAATTAATATTTAAACATTTTATAGCTAATCCCCTTCGTATGAACAGCGTGGGTATCATGCTGTGAGGTACATTTTTGGAAATTTACATTGTTAAAGTGTAAAATGTTAGGGTGTCAATGACCTTAATGATTTGTTGTTAAGACACTGTCTTGCTAATCCCTTTAGTGTGAACAGCGTGGGTATCATGCTGTGAGGTACACTTTTGAAAATTTACATTATTAAAGTGTAAAATGGTAGGGGTTCAATGTCCTTACTAATTTGTTAAGGTACTGTCTTGCTAATCCCTTTAGTATGAACAGCTTGGGTATCATGCTGTGAGGTGCATTTTTGAAAATCACGTATAACGTACGTAACTGTAGATGAGTCATCCTACCTAATTTAATATTAAAACATTACCTAGCTAATCCCCTTTCGTGTGAACAGCTTGTGTGTCATGCTGTGAGGTACATCTTTAGAAATTGATATTAGTAATTTGTAATATGGTAGGGGGTCAATGTCCTTACTAATTTGTTGTTAAGGCACTGTCTTGCTAATCTCCTTCGTGTGAACAGCTTGGGTATCATGCTGTGAGGTACACTTTTGAACATTACGTAAACCGTACGTAAGTGTAAATGAGTCACCCTATCTAATTTAATATTAAAACATTACCTAACTAATCCTCTTTGAGAGAACAGCTTGGGTATCATGCTGTGAGGTACGTCTTTGGAAATTTACATTATTAAAGTGCAATATGGGAAGGAGTAAGCCTTACTAATTTAATATTAAGGGATTAACTTGCTAATCCCCTTTCGTGTGAACAGCTTGTGTGTCATGCTGTGAGGTACATCTTTAGAAATTGACATTAGTAATTTGTAATATGGTAGGGGGTCAATGTCCTTACTAATTTGTTGTTAAGGTACTGTCTTGCTAATCCCCTTCGTGTGAACAGCTTGGGTATCATGCTGTGAGGTACACTTTTGAAAATCACGTAAACCGTACGTAAGTGTAAATGAGTCACCCTATCTAATTTAATATTAAAACATTACCTAACTAATCCCCTTTGAGAGAACAGCTTGGGTATCATACTGTGAGGTACGTCTTTGGAAATTTACATTATTGAAGTGCAATATGGGAATGAGTAAGCCTTACTAATTTAATATTAAGGGATTAACTTGCTAATCCCCTTTCGTGTGAACAGCTTGTGTGTCATGCTGTGAGGTACATCTTTAGAAACTGACATTAGTAATTTGTATTATGGTAGGGGGTCAATGTCCTTACTAATTTGTTGTTAAGGCCTTGTCTTGCTAATCCCCTTCGTGTGAGCAGCTTGGGTATCATGCTGTGAGGTACACTTTTGAAAATCACGTAAACCGTACGTAAGTGTAAATGAGTCACCCTATCTAATTTAATATTAAAACATTACCTAACTAATCCCCTTTGAGAGAACAGCTTGGGTATCATGCTGTGCGGTACATTTTTGAAAATCACGTAAGTCGTACATAACTGTGTGTCATCATATCTAAATTCTTATTTAAACATTTTATAGCTAATCCCCATCGTATGAACAGCCTGGGTATCATGCTGTGAGGTACATTTTTGGAAATTTACATTATTAAAGTGTAAAATGTTAGGGTGTCAATGACCTTACTGATTTGTTGTTAAGACACTGTCTTGCTAATCCCTTTAGTGTGAACAGCGTGGGTATCATGCTGTGAGGTACACTTTTGAAAATTTACATTATTAAAGTGTAAAATGGTAGGGGTTCAATGTCCTTACTAATTTGTTAAGGCACTGTCTTGCTAATCCCTTTAGTGTGAACAGCTTGGGTATCATGCTGTGAGGTGCATTTTTGAAGATCACGTATAGTGTACGTAACTGTAGATGAGTCATCCTACCTAATTTAATATTAAAACATTACCTAGCTAATCCCCTTTCGTGTGAACAGCTTGTGTGTCATGCTGTGAGGTACATCTTTAGAAATTGATATTAGTAATTTGTAATATGGTAGGGGTTCAATGTCCTTACTAATTTGTTAAGGTACTGTCTTGCTAATCCCTTTAGTGTGAACAGCTTGGGTATCATGCTGTGAGGTGCATTTTTGAAAATCACGTATAACGTACGTAACTGTAGATGAGTCATCCTACCTAATTTAATATTAAAACATTACTTAGCTAATCCCCTTTCGTGTGAACAGCTTGTGTGTCATGCTGTCAGGTACATCTTTAGAAATTGAAATTAGTAATTTGTAATATGGTAGGGGGTCAATGTCCTTACTAATTTGTTGTTAAGGCACTGTCTTGCTAATCCCCTTCGTGTGAACAGCTTGGGTATCATGCTGTGAGGTACACTTTTGAAAATCACGTAAACCGTACGTAAGTGTAAATGAGTCACCCTATCTAATTTAATATTAAAACATTACCTAACTAATCCCCTTTGAGAGAACAGCTTGGGTATCATGCTGTGAGGTACGTCTTTGGAAATTTACATTATTAAAGTGCAATATGGGAATGAGTAAGCCTTACTAATTTAATATTAAGGGCTTAACTTGCTAATCCCCCTCGTGTGAACAGCGTGGGTATCAAGCTGTGAGGTACATCTTTGGGATTTGAGGGAAAATGGGCTATACCTAATGTTAATACATAGGTACTTCCTTTTACCCCCCCCCCCCCTGTCTTGCTCACGATATACTACTATATGCTCACATCAATCTTTTTGAGTCATATTTTTTTGAAACATATAATGATGAAGTTTTATTTGGTGAAGTTTCATTACGTATATCCATACAATTTCCTTTGTTTTGTCTAGATTTGGCTAGATGGAGGGAAATTTGAACAAGGGAAAGTGGAGTTGGTCAGGATTGAATCGCAAGCGCATCTCTCGCCCCTCACTCGACTGATTGTAGGACACGACAACAGTGGTCCATTCAGCAACTGGTTCCTCAACAAGGTCAGTCACTGAAATGCATAAAAGAAAGAAGCAATAAATTTCTCCAAATATGTGTTTATATAATTACATATTTAAGCAAAAGTTATAGAGCCAGGAGGGACAGTAAAAAGAGCAGGAGCAGCTAGTATCTGTCCCATAATGAAGAGTATTCATGATACAATGAAAACTAATTGGGAGAAAAGCAGGAAATATATAGAGCGTTTCCCCTTACTCTCCCTCTCCACACTGAAGATAATATATATGTTATCTACCAAGCATAGCAGGCAAATAGTAGCATTTAATCGGGGAAATGTGCGTGTGCAAAAGCTACAAATTTAAAGCTTTGATACTGTTGGTATATCTCAAGTGTTTCTTTTAAATTGGAAAAGATTGAACCCCGTGGCGAGATTTTTTTAAACGCGAAAGTGGATGAATTATAAAAAATAAAAAATGAATATAAAATGTAACTTTAAAATTAATTACAATAACCAATTGAATTGTTTTCTTGCGCATTCGGTGCGTTTTTAGTGCTCTTTGTTTTAGTGTCATATTTATGCTTCCTTGCTCGAGTATTCTGCGCTGACTGTACAAATTCTGCACTGAACGAAAAAGCCGTCAGAGTGCAGTTTGGGTTTCTATAATATTGGGTATAAAATAATTATTTCCGAATGTTAAATACAAATTTTAAATGACTTTGAAAACGAAGATGCGCGCCGGCGTGATTTCTTGAGAAAGTTTTTCAACTTGTGTGCAGGTAGTGGTGTTCTGTCCAGTGACTGGAATTGAGCAGTACTTCGTTTGTGAACAATGGCTGTCTGATTCAATGGGGGACAAACTGCTGGAGAGGGAACTGTCGGAGAGAGCCTCGTGGAGGCAAATCAGGAAAAGGAGTAGGTTTTCGTAGTCGGTCTAATCCTTTCGTTTTTTCGCCACTCTTTTCGGTAAATTATTTCAATATCTAATTACTTGACTTTTTCACACCAAATTTTTCTGGAACTCTCTTTGATCAAGTAAAAACACTATTTCTCTAGAGAATAAAATATATGCAAAGCGCAGTAGTAAGAAGTCTAGAAAGTCTACCCGGGGTTGAAGCCCCGTCATGGAGCTGAACTCTATTGCACACCAAAGACAGTGGTTCTACGAACTGAATAGGTTCTGTTTTTTTTTGCTAATTTTTTGTACGCTCGCTCCCCAACTATTCAATTCATGTCCCCTATTTGAGAAATTAAATTTGAAACATAATCGAATAAAGTTCATACCCAAATCGAACGGTTTTTACTCTAGAAATACCTTGGAACGTGATTGTGAAGACGAGTGAGAAGGTAGTGGGAGCTGGAACAAGTGCGAGGGTGTTCATCCAGGTTTACGGAACCCCACCCCACCTACTACCAGAGAATAAATACAACAAAGATAGGATACAAGAGGTAAGCATTACATAAAATTACGTAGATCAAAAATGAAATTTTGCTCATTTTTTGGCATGGGGGGTTTATAAGCTGAAGCATATGCACTTATGAGATTTGTCGTAATAATTATTGAAAATTATGATAAAATTAGCGATTATAGGTGGCGTTGTTTTCCCAGAGGTGGGAGTCTTAAGAAAGCAATTAATTTTTCTTAATTGCATCAACTGTTGATGCTCTTCATCTGATTAATTTTGTTCACAGATGGGAGTGGTGCCTAAATCAGAAGAATGCCAGCTGTCTACTTTGAGGGACAAGGACGGGGGCACCCACACTTTCGATCCAGGAGCCACCGACAGGTTCAAAGTGGCATTGGAGGATGTCGGAGGAGGAGTTTCTGGAAGCATCACTAAGCTGAGAATCTGGCACGATGACACAGGTTATTTTGCCGGATGGATGCCCGAAAAGGTTCGAGTTCAATTTTTCGTCAGATTTAAATCAAAATTGTTTTAAAAACCAACCTAATGATGGATCCTCTCTATTCATAAACTAATCGATGACAGACATTTAGGTATCTTGCTTAATTGTCCTCTGTTTTCCTCTTTTTTCAGTTTTGAACGATCTTGTGGAATCGACCTTCCGAGTATTGTCGTGATCACTCCGATCAGTAAACTAAGAGGAAGGAACAATTTTTAGGTTTCGTTTTTGACAATATTTGAAGTAAAATAGTTCTTGTTCGGGTCCTTATGCTTTTCAGTTGGACGTAATCAGTTTTATAGTCTGCAAGGCCTTTTGATAAACTTGTTCACATCATTTGCAGGAGTCATCGATACCCGTTAAGCAGATCATTAAAGTGTCATTAACATGATTTAAATTAATGATTTTTGCTGCAATTATTTTGCAATTTTGCCCTTTCAAGACAATCAAGACTTTCTCCAACAAGCAATCGCGTGTTTTTTTTTATCAATTCCAGATACATAGTCACCAGAAAAATTGATTTTGTTAACAGTTACTATTAGCCGCCGTCAGCCTCTAAAACGGCTATTATTTAGGCGCTCTCCTTTTTTTACAATTCAAAGAATTTGAATTATACTGGGGCGCTGTCTTTTCTTAAGATCTGTTCACACATTTTCATGACTTTTGAAGTCAAATTGGAGTAGTGATTTTGGTCATGCTGAAACAGGAACTAGAGCGAAAAAGCGAGCAGTTTTGCAGTGTGAATTTTTTTTGCTTTAATTTTAAAGTAGAGCGAGAAAACGGTGTTTTTGAACAAAAATTCGCTTTCTTGCTAGTGGTTTTTTATAGCTGCGAAGCTGTAAGCCGAGCGAAGCTTTATTGCGGTGCTCTTGGTTTTTTTTACAATTCAAAGAATTTGAATTGTATTGGAGCGCTGTCTTTTTTTTAAGATCTGTTCACACATTTTCATGATTTTTGAAGTCAAATTGGAGTAGTGATTTTGGTCACGCCGAAACAGGAAATGGAGCGAAAAAGCGAGTGGTTTTGTGGCGTGAATTTTTTTTGCTCTAATTTTAAAGTAGAGTGAGAAAACGGTGTTTGAACAAAAATTAGGTTTCTCGGTAGTGGTTTTTTGTTCACATGCGGCAATTTCACTCTGATTTTTACTGTTTTTTCGATTTTTTGGATCTGATTTTTTTCTAAATAGTTTTCCCAATCCATTCGCAGCTCATTCTAGGCCTAGCTTTTTGTTTGAATTAATTTTTCATTTCTCGCTAGCGGTTTTTTTGTTCAAATGCGGCAATTTGACATTGATTTTCTGTTTATATATTATTTTTCTGTTCTGATTTTCTTAAAAACGGTTTCTCAATTCACTCACAGTCCATTCAAGGTCTAGTTTTTCTGTTTAGTCAATGAAAATTCTTTGAATTGTACTTCAAGACTTGTCCTGCTATGTTTTTTTTTGTTTCGTCGTCTGACGCTCTTTTTTCGTTTTACATTTGTTCATACTGCAAAAGTGGAAAAGTCAAATTTTCTGAATGACTTCTTCCTCTCACTAACGGCATTTGCGCGCGTGACGTCATTTCTCACTCGCTTTAGCAAAAGTTTAAGGTTATTTTCGTGATTAGATTTTGATCATACGTGACTTACCTCACTCAATAAAATGATTTTTGCACTTTAAAACTCAAGTTTAGTTTGAATTTGTTTAAGGTCAAAGGAACTCATTTGTGCAGTAAAGGTCCCTAATAAAAGGCGTCTGCGGAATGAATATTAACAAGCTTTATTAATTTAGCGCTGAATGTTTTTTACCCAGTTTTTTGAGCGGCGTCGGTTTTTCAATTTAGATCTGTATCTTTCTATCTCTATTATATGGCACGTAGGTCTATTCCTTCGCAGCTATTCCGCAATCTGCCGGCTATGTTTGTTCACATGCGGCAATTTCACTTATTTCACTTTAATTTTTACTTTTTTCGATTTTTTGGATCGATTTTTTTCTAAATGGTTTTCGGAATCCATGCATTGTTCATTCTACGCCTAGTTTTTTGTTTGAACCAAATTTTCATTTCTCGCAAGTGGTTTTTGTTCACATGCCGCATTTTGAAATTGATTCTCTGTTTCTTTTATTTTTTTTATCTGATTGTTTTAAAAAAAATGGATTTTCCAATACACTCATAGTCTTTTCTAGGTCTAGTTTTTTGCTTAGTCAGTTGAACTTTTTTGAATTGTACGTCAGGATTTGTCCTGCTATGTTTTCTTAATTCATTTAACATTTTTATCACATTTTTTCGTTTTGCATAAGTCACGATTTTCTCGTTTGAATTCTGACTTGCTTCACTCACTGTTTCAACTGAACGGATTTTAAATTCTTCGAATGCATTGAATTACGCAGTATAGTAAATACGGTCAAAGTAAAAAGAGCAAAATCAATAGAGACGGGATAAGCCGATAAAGCCCGGTCGTTAAGTCCTTGAGAAATAGGTTATCAAACTTCATTAGAATGTTTGCTAACTGATATCGGTATTAAGCTTATTAGCTTTCAGTTTAGAAGCTGATATAATCATATTTTTAAAATTTGTCTGAAAATGCACGCCAAATTAGAATACTTTTTGACACTAAAAAAATCAGAAAAAAATCAGTCAATTTGTCTCTTTGTTTCTTTTTCTGTTTCAATCACGATAGGCATCAAGCGCGCCAACGGCGGCTATTTTCCGGCAATCGGCCGGCTATATTTGACAAATTTTTTCTTGAGATTTTTATACAATAGACTTGAGAGAAAGTTTTATGTAGTTTAGTGGTAAGAACAGAAGTTGTACTTCTTGAAATATAGTTTCTTTCCCTAAGTTGCTGAAATGCAAGAAAATAAGTTAATACAGAAGTTTTTGTCCAGCGAGTATTTGCATTCATTTTTTTAATCTTCTCAGCCGGCCACTATTGTGATGCTTTTTCGGTGACTTCTCTTTTCACATGATGTATTGACAAATGCCGCTCGTAAAAACTTGTTTATAGGCCAATTTGTTAAACAAAAGTAAACAGAATATAGAATTATTAATGTGACTAATAGCCCCCCTCGTCTTCTCAGTCGGCTATTATAGTGCTCCTAATTATGACTCAAAGAGGAGATATGGGATCTATTATTAAGACTTGAAGAGGCTTTATGGTTTTCTGTTTTTTGATAATTGAGCGAGCAAGTTAAGGGAGTGAATAAAAATCGAAAAAATTGTTTCAATGAAGAAATTTGGAGAGCGAAGAAAAAAAGAGTGGTTCTTTTGTTCAGAACGAGAAATGTAGTTGTGAAAAAATTTTCGCTTAGCGAGCAACTTTGACTTTGTTCACGTGAGGTTTTTTCAAGCATTTTTTTAATTTATGGCAACTTCTGAAAGAGGTTATTTCAGACTAAAGTTATAGTTTTCAGGTTGTTTTGAAAGCGTTTCAAAGGTTATTGTTAATTAAAGGGAGTTTTACACTGATTTGAAGGTTTTTCGACAAATTCTCTGGTTTTAAGGCTATTTCAGCGATTTCTGACCTATTATTGTTTTGTTTTGCTTTTGCTTGTCGCTGAATGTAAGCTTAATGCCTGTGCGTAGTTTCTTTTACAAATTAAATACAAGTTCTTTGGTACCAAGCAATTTATTTCATCCATTTTTTGCAAAAAATTGTTAATTTTTTCCAAATTTGCTATTTTTTCGCTTTTTTTTCAAAATTAGAGATGTTTTTTGTGCTTTATTTTGGCTTTTACGATTTTGTGCGAGCAATTGAATTGTCTCGATTACTTAATATTGTGATACCCCATATATGGGTATCCAAACAGAAACCCAAAATTGGTGCCATTTCATTTATCGCTCTACCTAATGTTGACTATACAAGTTTGATATTCAGATTTTATAAATTTCATATTTATCGTTGAACCATATTTGGAAATTGTATACACGGATGTATTGTTAGCTATTTAATATTTACTTTCTCTGTTATGTACTGTAAAGTAACTAACGAAATAAATTGAGAAGACGAGAAAACGCAGTGAGAAACAGTCAGCTATTAACTAATTAACAGCTCACAATAATCGTTGTTTTCACTAGACAAGACTGCAATAACAAGCTAAATCGTCGCTCACGCATCGAAGAGACCGCTCAGTAAAAGAATAATTCAATAGAATTAAAATTCAAAATACCTTAAACGAGGACTATATTACATGGTGACAGTCGCGGAGACGATTTTTAATTAAACTTCCGGATGACCAGCACTTATCATAACTTACTACAAAATTGTAATTTATCACCGGAAATAGAGAAAATTGAAAACGGAGCGCAGATCATTATTTTTCCAACTGGCATCTTAACGAAAGGAGAAACAGAAATTTACCTACCGGACTCCAAACTCCCTCACAGTTCCTCTTTCGAAATACTTGAAATTTACACTAATGCAAAAAAACAGTTGTTATTTGTACATGCGATCGATTTTCCTGGTTCAAACACCAAATTGATGATAATTATTTTGTGTCCAACGAAGGAGCAGTTTGAGAAAGCACTGGATCAAGCAGAAGACATGATGCTGGCCATTGAAGACAATCAGTTTGGGTACTACACAGAAGATGATGTACAACTCAAACAATAACTGGTGGTGAGATCAACCGAACCAGCATATCATAGACAGAGAACAAAGGACAGTAAAACTAGTAAGTCAATGGTGCTTTAAATTTATATCGGTGCAATTTATTACTCATTAGAGTTCACTCATTCGCGCGACCCATTAGGTTAAACTGTGATTACAACTAGGGATAGACAAGAACTAAAAGGTAAACTTAATGGCAGGTCAAGCACAAATTACTGTGGACCCCTACAGCGGTGAAGAAACAGAAAATTTTCGACAATTCGAGCAGCTCTTCAGAGGATTTGTTGATGTAGCAGCAATACCCGCGAACCAGCGAGCAAACTTTCTCCAACTACACCTTAGAGGGCCAGCTCTGCGATTATTCCAGACCCTACCACAAGCCACTCGCAATGATGTTGATCTCAGTTTCACAGCTCTGAGAAATCATTTCTGTAACGTACAGCTACAAGAGGTCCACGTTTTGAACCTCGAGAAATTGAGATTTGATCCGAAGATAGACACACCCGAAAACTTCTTGGTAACGATCCAGACCAAAGCAATCCGAGCATATCCAACGCCAGTACTTCCAGATGTGCCCCCACTCAACCCAGGTGCAGCAGATCCAGAGGTAGAGCAAACACGATTTGATTCTGAAACAGCACAGAGAGCAGAGAGGCTTCAGGCGTCAGAAGATTTTAAGAATGCACAAGTTAAAAGGATCTTTCAAAAAGCAATGCCAGGGTGGCTGAGATCGAAGCTGATGGAGCAACCACCAAATACAACAGTGCAAGAACTTTGTACCCTAGCGCGACAACAAATGACAATAAGGGATCTCTGCAGAAAAGAAGATTACCCAGAGGATGGATTTAACGAAGTCAGTAACACAGTGTCTGACAACTTGATTAATGCACTCTCTAAACTTAACGCGAATCAGGAGTCAATGGAAAGGAGACTGCAATCAATGGATGAAATGATCAAGAACAACAAACAGGGCGCACCAAACACAGCATATCAACCAGCATCTCAGTCACCACATACAAACCCAGTGATGAGCCAACAAAGGCCATACTACCCAGCGAACAACTATCCAGTGCCTCAGTTTCGACAACAGAACAGAGGATCGTTCAACCCGCGCTATCAACAATCTATTCATCCCAGACAATACCAACCTCGTCAACAATTTGGATACAGACAATCGAGACCAACTAGTCCCTACGGATACAAACAACAAGAACAAGGCGTCAGACTACCGAGGGGACCATACATGCCAGTAACGAGAGCAAGTCGGGTCTTCTGTTATACGTGTGGTTACCCGAACCATACCTCAAGTCAGTGTTCAGCGTACAACCGACCTAATAGTCGAACTTCTTTCCTTTTTCAACATCAGCCAAAAAAACTAGATACACCACCCAACAAAATAAACAAAAATAAAATGCGCACACAAAAAACCAAAAACAATTATATACAAACACTTCACCTTAACAATATAATCTCAACTAAAGGCAACATTTTATCTTATATTAAGCTTAGCTTTTCGCCACTTTTATCACGCAGAGCTTTAATCGATACAGGCGCTTGTGCAAACGTAATAGGCAAGAGCCAGTTTGAAGAACTAAAGAAAGACAAGCAACTTTTCAAGCACATTGAAACGGAACAATGTAAGTGGAAACATGTAAAAATGGCAGGAGGCCAATCAGTTGAGGTATCAACTCAAGTTTTGTTGACATTTAAATTAGCTCACGTAACATTTACTGAGTCTTTTATTGTGCTCCCAAAATCAAACTCAATCATTTTGGGGAACGAGTTTTTCATTAAACACGACATAACAATAAACCCCAAACGTTCATTGCTCCAGTTCCCAGATCTCACGGTCACCATAAATGAAATTAAACCACACAATGAACCACGGAGAACTATTCGAGCCAAAAAACATCCAGTCTACTCAATTAAAAAGCAGGTAATCCAACCAAACAAACAGTCAATCATTGAATGTACTTTGTCAAAACACACTGAGGACCTCAAATCATACAGTGGTTTAGTACTGCCATGTGAGACCTTAGAACGAGAAACTGAATTAGCACTTACGTCGTCACTTAGCACAATAGGAGACAACAACACAATTCTCATTGCAGCGCTTAATATAACTGATCACCCGATAACTCTTAAAAAAGGAACAGAAATTGCGCGCTTTCAAATTCTATCAGTGGATCAAGCAGACAAACTAATTCAAGTAGACCCAGAACTCATAGCACTTGCAAAATTTCGCAACAGTGACACTTTCATACCAGAAATCAATCAACTAGTACAAGACTCAGACCGAAAAGGCAAAAATCAGCCACCGCGACCACCACCAGATTATGCTTCACTTTGGTTCCCAACGCCCGAAACTTGTGATAGCCCAGAAAACCTACCAGCACTGCAGAAACAAATTTATGATCAGATAGCAGCACTTCAACAAAAAGAGTCAATGGACCCAAAACAAAATCTTGACGACCAAGATAAATTTCTTGCCCATTTTCAATGGATGCAATCACTCTTGAATACACATGAAAAGCAACAGGTAGAATCCCTATTAGTGGAGTATAACGATATATTTGCTAAACACAGATTTGACGTGGGATACAATACAGAAATGAAAATCAAATTGACACCGGAACACTCAATGACAATGTATGTACAAGGTCCACCAACACCGATTCACCTGCGTGATGAATTGCATGTTGAGCTAGCTCTAATGCACTACTACGGCCTGATCACAACATTGCCACAATCGAAATACAGCAGCCCGTTGTTTGCACATAGAAAGGAGTCAGGACGACTAAGGTTATTAATTGATCTGAGAAGAGTGAACCACTTGCTCAAAAACGACTATCTTAATGCAAATTTTCCAATATCAAACATGACGGATGCCACTAACCACTTTGCAGGAAAAAATTATTTTACAAAGCTGGATTGCTCACAAGCCTACCACTGTGTCCAAATGGCAGATGACATCTCAGTTCAACTTCTAGCCTTCAACTTTTCGTCAAGAACCTATGCGTACAAATTCTTAGCCCAAGGACTTAGTAAGTCGGTAACTGGCTTCAGTTCATTCATCAGACACTACCTAGATCCGTGTCTTGCAGCAGATTTATGCACTCAATTCATGGACGACATAGGATGTGCAGTAAAATCATTCGAGGAACTGATCCCAACATTGACACGCATCCTCGACTGCATACGTAGATCAGGATTGAAACTGTCACCGCAAAAATGCGAAATTGCAACTGGTTCAATGAAATTCTTGGGAAACGTTATCACGAAAGAAGGCATATCACCAGAATCACTAAAGATTAAGAAATTTCTCGGAACAGTGAGATTACCAAAGACAACGAGACAAGTTAAACGACTCATCGGATTTCTTCAGTTCTTTAGGAACTACATACCAAACCTCGGAGAGAAACTGATACCCTTCTACAGGATGCTAAAGAAAGATTCAACACTTGAACCTAACGAAACACATTGGAAAGCGTTGGCAACCCTGAAAGACGATCTGCTCAAATCTACGACAATGACATTAAGATTAGCAAAACCTGGTCAGAAATATATTTTGCTTTGTGACGCAAGCTACTATGCTGCTGGCTTCGTTCTAATGGTAGAAGACTACTTGGATGAAAACAACAAGAAGGAAAACAAGAAGTATGCACCAGTATCATTTGGCAGTCAAGTATTCACGATTCCGCAGTTAAAGTACTCCATTTATTATAAAGAATTTCTCGCTCTCTATTTTGCTCTTGAACACTTTGCTCATTTCCTTCGGGAATCCACTCATCCAGTTGTAGTACTGACAGACAACAGAAGCCTAACTCAATTTTTTCAATCAAAGACTATACCACCCTCGCTATGGAACTGTTTGGACCGCGTGCTCTCTTTCAACCTTGTGATCGCCCATATACCCGGAAAAGCTAATTATGCCGCCGATTTCGTTTCCCGTGTCGAAGCTGACAGAACCTCAACTGTCTCTTTGAAACTAAACGAGAAAATCCCAGTGAGAGATATTGAAATAAACACAGAAGCAAAAATACCAAATGCAGAGTTAAACGCAATTGAATGCGTGGACGAATTTTTCGAGTCAAAGACGGAAATTGAAGCGTTCATTAATCAATTGAAGCAGTGTGGTCTATACGAGACATACCAATTGAAAATGAGTAACATTGAAAACGAAATCAAAGGCTTAGTGAAGCTGTACAAACCAGAGGTGAACACGCTTGAATACATCAACCCAGCAGACAGCCTAAATGGCATTTTGGATCGAAACCAGCCAATTGATCAGAAAGCCGAACAATTGAAAGACGAAGAAATCTCCAAGATTGTTGAATGGAAAGAACACAACACTGTAGTCGATTTGACATATGCATCAAGAAACCTCCGAAAGTACTACAAGCACATGCAGAGACTTGTTGTAGAAGACGGAATCCTTTACAGACTATTTTATGACGACACCGGAAAAGCTCTTCATCAGCAATACTGCGTACCACAGCACCTACGGAAAGAGGTTCTCTACAGAATTCACAACTCAAAGACAGCAGGACACAAAGGCATAACAGCAACAATCCAAGAGTTTAGAAGCAGATTCTATTTTCCTGGATTTACAGAACAACTTGTGGATCTGGTGAAAAATTGCCTAACATGTCTCCAGCTCAAAACTGCAAAAGAGCCAGCGCTCAAGCCACAATTACAGCCGATATCATCGCTCCAATCATTTCAAGGTGACCAACTACAAATCGACCTTGTGGGAACTTTTAACTCCCCTGTTTATAAATACGTCCTGAGCGGAATTGACGTATTCAGTAAATACCTGTTTGCAGTCCCTTTGACAAATGGAAGCGCCGACACAGTGGCTAGAGAACTTGTAAAGATTTTCTTTAATCATAGTTACCTGCCCGAAACAATTGTCTCTGACCTGGGAACATCATTCACATCATCTCTTATGGATGAATTGGCAAAACTGCTTGAAGTCAGATTGAAACATGCATAACTCAAACATCCACAAACAATTGGAGTTGTAGAAAGATCACACGGACCATTGAAACGCATACTCAAACTAAATCAGAGCGAACAATGGAAAGATTGGCATAAGTATGTCCCGTTGGCGGCTTTCATTCATAACACGTCGTATCATACATCAATTAGGTGTAGCCCAACGGTAATCTTCCATGGACGAGAACCAGTTAAACCACTTGACCCCAGATTCTCAAGAAAAGCAATGGAATCAGTATCAGCTAACGCGGATTTTGTTGTCTCATTACAAGATGCAATGTTAACAAAATTTGAAGAACAAGAACAATCTTATAGAATCGTACCACCGATACAGAAACTACTATGACAAGAAAGCTGAAGCGAAACCGATACAACTGCACAATTTTTGCCTTCTCCTCAATCCAAAATTGACTTCACAACAGATGCAAATCAACAAAGCAATCCAAGTGTGGATCCCACTTTACAGGGTCGAGAAAGTTCTTACGAACTCAAATTACATTGTCAGAAAAGTTGGAACCAACTTCACACAATGTGTTCACAGGATTCGACTGAGACCAGTGAAACAACCAGCTGATTTGCAGGACCTTGAGGCGATTGATCCACAACAGTTTGTACCTGACCCTTCCCGCAGAGACGACAAACGAGAACCAGAATTATTTGACAGGCATGTCGAAGATTTAATTTTTCCTCAGCCAAAGCAACAAGCCAAGGTACCGAACGAACAACCTGGACCACAAATACGCCTTTCTATTCCACTTGGTGGCGCACCATTCGCAGCTCCACCACCAGCCCCAATAGTACCTCCAATTCCACCGCCACCACCCGAAAATACAGGAGGGCATCCGAGGCCGAATAATGATTCAAGTTCTGAAGAAGACCAAGAAGCAGAAAACCTTGTCCAGCCAACTACAATAATCAGTAACCCAGTAGTAGGCCCTCCCAGCAGTAACGATGAACCAAGCCGAGTGGTTGAACAACATCAAACTAGAAGACAAAGTCAAAGAATCCGAAACCAACATCACCTGAACCAACAAGCGCTTACAACCCAAACACCAAGGCGAGTCTCATTTTCGACACAAGTTTCACGCCGACGTTACTCTCCATCTGCCAAAGCAGCTACTCGCCCATACCAACCACCTGGAAGCACACAGGCTAGCAGTTCTGCCCCAACATTGACAAGAGACCAGAAACATGCAGCAATTACCCAATCAGCTCAACGATCTAAAGAGTCTGGAAAACCTACAAGGGAAACAAAACTAGACCAGGTTAGGTCGAGCATTCTCCGAAACCAGCAAGGCAGCTCTCTGCCTAGCTACATGCAAGAAACAACAAGTAGTAGAAACAGAAGAAGTAAAAGTCCCGAGTTAAACAAATTACAAAGTAAACGACAAGCGACAGTGATTCAAATCAAGGGAAACATCCACAACATTCAAACACCCCTTGCACACTGTGTATCCAGCACTAATGCTAAATACAATAAATTACAATCAGTAATACGTAGAAAACATCCATATGCCCAAATTAAACCCATAAATCATCTAAAACTGCCTATCGGCTCAGTCCTTACAAATTTCGACCCTGAACATCATAAGTTTTTCTTCACTCTAGTTACGAAAAACTCACCCCATGACACCGCAAGCTATTATGCGCTTTCCTTAGCACTAGAGACACTCAAAACAACCATGCAATACTATAATATTTTTGAGTTAGTACTCCCAAAAGTCGGAAAGGGGCTAGATTGCCTCAGAGAGCGAACGGTGATCCGCCTGATATTTGATAAGTTCAAGAACACCCCCATAACTATATACTACCAAAATTAGAATGCCAATCCGTTAATTGAACCCCCAACAAATTATTGGTATCCCTTACACCAATTTAATAGCAACCATGCACAAGAACTTCGAATTTGAAAACCCGAAGAAAAAAAAATAGCCAAACATTTCGGATCACTGGGAACCCCAAAAGTTGACCTTAAAAAGCGAAATTGCCCAGAAAAACTTTATAGATCTTCTTTATTTGGCCCCAGGCATAATTCGCACCTATTGCTGACCCCCTAGTCCAAGTAAAACATCAAAAACTCGAAAGCGCGAAAACGGCAAATTTTTACACAAAAAACTCGAATTTTCAAATAAGACCCAAAACCCAACCAGTTTACGTAAAACCAAAATCTCTTGGTACAGACGTTGGTAATAACCTGTAGAAACTTTTGATTAGGCTTTCGACCCGATCGAGGTCGATTAAGTTGGCCTAAATAGCCAAAAACCGCCAAAAATCTGCAAAAAAATTGGCGTTTTTTTGCACTTTCTTTTATAAAGCTTTAACTCGAGTTCTCGGGCACCTGAAGGTCCAGAATTTTACACAGTTTGAGTTAATGACCTGGTTAACAAAACTATTCGGCCAGAATCCGGCTACATACAATAAGAACTGAAAATTTAGACCCACATGCACACGAAAAATGGGCCTATGAAAACCTCCATTTGTTACCAAAATCGTGCCAAAACAAAAAACTGGAAAAACTTTGAGCAGAACTTTCCTCTCAACAGATGTTAATAGGCCCGTGATACACATTCCCTCAAAGTTTGGTAAGCCTAGAGTCAATAGTCTTGGAGAAAAACATTAAAAAGGGCAAAAACAGGCATACCCAAAGTTAGCATGCACTCGGACAAAACTGTATCCTGTTTTTGCAAAAAGCTTCCTAGGCAGCGAAGAATGGTCGTTAATGGAAGCCAAAGTCATGGCGCATAACGTAGACGAGCCAAAATTTTGATAACTTAATAATACGTTAGAGTAACACACCAAAACTGTTAGGAAAACAGGCCACATTTAGAGATGCCAAACGAGACATTAAATTGAACTTACTGTTTTAAGTCCTGTAAGCTGCTGATTGGTCCAAATCGTCTTTTACATCTGTTGGCCAAGTTGAGAACTCCGTTTGTGTGAGATCTGTAAGAACACTCTGATAGGGAGGAGGCGTAACTTTGATGCCCGACAATCTTCTTTTCTTGGCACTCTGTGATGTGAGCGATGGTGCTGCGTCACGTAAACTCTGAGCCAAGTCGTAATTGCCCCTCCAAAGGACACGAAAATGAGTCGTTATATTGGATTCTTGATACCTCGCCTTCATGTCACTCAGATCCTCTCCCTCACATCTACTCACGCATCTTCTGTAATCCCGAATTTTCAGTAGACGAAATAAATAAGCAAACCCATGGATGTCCATCTCCTTCCTTACAATTGCGCGGTCGATCCCCATAGCAAAAATTTTGACAATTCGCCGTCCTCGTTCGCTCCAAAAAAGCTCGGCCTAGAGCCTCAAACCCTCCAACCAAAGAACAACTTCGCACGCCGTCTACTGTGGATGGCGCAGTGACAACACAGTGTACAGCGAAAGCTGGTTGTAGAATAATATCTCCAGGAGCCGCAATATGGTAGAACAACTTGGTGAAAAACCGCCTGTCGTCTCTGGACACATCCGAAGGTTGTTGGAAAAAGAGTGCCGCTAGTTGGTTGAAGTTCATGATACCATATAACTTCCTGCCTGCATTGAGCTCGTTGGTTATAATCCACAACTTATCCCCACTGAAGTGCTTTGCCAATGACTCGCCACCACCCCACTCGATGTGAGGTCCTGTATACCATCCATTGGTAGCAGCAATGGCACCTGCACTCATTTCTTGGAGATACGGGGGCACAGCGAACATCATTTTGTCCCGGGGCAATTCGAAGGATACTGTTTGCGATTCAGCAAAACCCGGATTGGCACTCCCCGGAGTTCTCACGATGTTAAACGCCTGTTCCTGCGTCGCAAATTCAAACGGATCTGCCCTACCATGGTCCCATCTTTCAAGCACATCTGGCCGCCATGAAAACACCCGGTCTGCTTCTGCGCCCTGGACAGCAAACGCCTCAGTTGGGAAGGCAACACCGTGATTCCAAGCTGATCGAATAGGTAAAGCAGATAAACCAAGTTGCTCCATGCGACCAGTCTTTGCTAAATTTAAGAATTCAGTAGCAGTATCCATCACAAAACTGAAATGTTAAAGGAAAGTAGTACATGCACAACAAATGTTAAGTGCGCAAGGCTAGATTCACGCACAGAAAGAGCAAACAAAAGTAGAACAATTAAAGCGATGTATTTTCACGCACAGGATACACAGAAAGCACAAATGCACAACTAAATCTCAAAACGAACTCACATGCTCACTTCATGCCACCTTTTGGCTACACTAAATACATGTATGAAAACAAGAACACAAATAAATACCAAGTACATGCAACCCCAATAAGCAAACTGACAAAACATACTACACTTATCCATTAGAAAGCAGCGCTGTGACTAAGTCTTAAATACTGGAAAAATCTCGGATACTTAACAATGGGAGTCCCCCGTAAGTTCATTGCTCTTCACTTCTCCTGTACAGTATATAGGCCAACAGCAGACGTACCAAGCCAAAGCAGAGAACAACACCGACAAGTGACAATATAAATAATAGCAAAGTATTGCTGCTCTGATCAGCGTTGTCCTCATCGAAGTCAACGGGGCAACCCTCCATTCTCTCTTGCGCCCAAATATTCAAAATTGGAAAATATGTTCCGTTACGACAACACATGACAATGACGTCGAATACTGTAATGTTGAAACACATGATCTGAAAATCTCAATCCAAATTTGGCAAGGACATCTGAACACAAATATGAACTTCTTACAAGGAGAAAATGGGCCATTTAAAGTAGATATTTATTGACTATATTAATATTTATTAAACTCAACTCACAACTCTAAATAACAAAACTCAAAGACCAAGCAACACTTCGTCAACTCACAAGCTCAAGATCAGTACGATGCAAATCATTCAACATTTCTTGATTTCTCTTACTCTGGCTGCGTGCTCGGCAACTGCTGAAAAAAATGATTACCTAACAAAGGGAATAATATTTCATAAAGAGACAAAAATATTGCTGGCCGAAAAGTTTGTGAACGTAGAATTTCTGATCCCTTTTCCAAATTATAACTTTACACAAAAGAATGCAATTACAACTCTTATACGAAAACTCTCTGATATGTGGAAACTACCCTCTGTATTTTGTCCCCTTGAGTTCTCAACCGGATTTAATTCTTCATCTGAGAAATTCAATCTTGATTGGCTAGTGAAGAAGATAACAGACGAAACAGAGGCCGCGAAAGCAGAAGTGGACCACATCCGTAGCGAAACCGCAAAGTTTCTGACCCCAAATGGCGATCGAGGCAGAACAAGGAGATCCACAGATGGAGCGGGCGCAGCCTCGCTTTTGGCAGGTATTGGACTTTTTGGGCCCGGAATTGTAATGCAAGCATTAGGAGGATGCGGAATAACTGGAATCTTTGGCGGATGTCAGAAAGTCGGAAGAAAAAACGCGGAAAACATTCAACGACTGTCAGAATTTACTTCAGCTCTGACAGACCATGTACTTGAGTTGAAGGAAAAGTCGAACGAGAAATTCTACATGATCGCTAACGAACTAAAAGAGATAGAGAAAATACAACAAGAAATGGCAACAACTCAGAACACAAATTGGAAAATAGTCGAAGAACAGTTCGAAGTATTCGAGAAGAACTTTCATATTCTCCGAGATTGCAACCAGATGCTGTTTTGAAACCAGCAATTGAACTTCAACTTTGATACAGTAGCTTCATTACTTGCAGTACTGTACGCGGACATCAAGAGCTACCGATCAGCCTTGTACGCATACAAAGTAAATGTTCAGAATTCAATTCCAATACTTTTGAGCAAACGACTGCCTATGTCACTAGTACCTCGAGAATCACTCACTGCCATTCTCGACTCAGTCTATGACAGTCAGAAACATGCAGCTGACAGGTTGACTCTGGCAATCCCAATGAAAGATCTGTTATCGTTCTACGATGCTCAGCTCCTGACTGAAGTATCGTCCATCGAACAAGGACTTCTCTTGACGTTATCTATACCCTTAGCATCAACGCAAACTGCATTTGATGTCTACAAGGCACAAATAGTTCCAATGCCACAACCAGAGCCCTCGGAAGCTCTACAGTGGACCATAGAAGGCCCATACCTGGCTGTATCTCAGGACTCGATGGAGACAACAGTTTTGAGCCACATCCAATTCAGCAACTGTCTTGGCTCCGCCCAATACAAAATCTGTCACGAAACAATGGAGACTCATCTCGGACAGTCGTCGTGTCTAGCTACGCTGTATTTCCACAATACACTGACGGCATTCCAAGTTTGTGACACAGAAAAGGTAGTTCTGCCCACACCAGAGAAAGCCACAAATCTTGGCTATGGCATTTGGCTCATAACATCTGCATCAGACGCTTTCACCCTTAGGGAGTACAGTGCTCGAGACGACACTAAACCCCGAAATAAGGAGCAGAAAGGATGCCATGTATGCATCATTACACTGGAATGCGGCACTCAACTTATAAGCAAAAATATAAAGATCAGACCAGACTTAACGAGCTGTGAATCAATCCCAGCAAGACGAATCGAAGTTCGCTTACCAGACCCCCTTCAAACTCTCATCTCAGCAACACCTGAACTAATGAATCTACCATACTTCGAATCAAAATCAGATGCTAACATCGCCATGATAAAAGAAGTAAAGCGGGAGATCGTCATGCATCAGAGAGTCACCGAATCAAGTCAGCTCGCTGAAATAGCCAAACCAATCGCGACTCAAATGCAAATGTTGAAGCCGACACTAGTTAACAAACTCGATAGCTATGTCCCGCTGAAACTTTCTCTTATGTTGACAGTGATTGTCTTTATAGGCAATCTCACCCTACACATCTTGGCAATGTATCTGTACCACAGATTCGCTATTATTCGAAAGTATGTCCCGCAATTTATGAAGAAGTATCTCCCCTACGAACAATCCAGCGATCCCAGTGTCCTACCTCTGGAAACCTCAACCACTATGACCAAAATCGCGGCAACAGCAAAAGATGCTGCTACGGTAATTCTCCCAGGCACCATGAAGGCAGTCGAAAGAGCAGATGAAACATTAGGAAAAATCGCTACAACAACCGCAAACATAAATGCCTACGATGTAATGCAGCGAAAACGAAGCCAATCGATGTCAACTCTTGCTTCTCACAGGAACTCACTTCACTTTGATGAAGAAATAACTGAGTCAACCACTTAAGTAACTTTGAGTTCTGGTCGACCCCTTATACTTGCTTGATATACCTTGTTTTTATAAGATAACTGCGCAAAAACAAAAAAAACACACAGAATCTCATCCCTTTCACCTTGGGTGGTGCTAACATATACTCTTCTGATATTTTACTATCTCACAAAATCTGCGAAAATTTTTCTCACAGAGTGGAAGTGTGATACCCCATATATGGGTATCCAAACAGAAACCCAAAATTGGTGCCCTTTCATTTATCGCTCTACCTAACGTTGACTATACAAGTTTGATATTCAGATTTTATAAAATAGAGTTTCATATTTATCGTTGAACCATATTTGGAAATTGTATACACGGATGTATTGTTAGCTATTTAATATTTACTTTCTCTGTTATGTACTGTAAAGTAACTAACGAAATAAATTGAGAAGACGAGAAAACGCAGTGAGAAACAGTCAGCTATTAACTAATTAACAGCTCACAATAATCGTTGTTTTCACTAGACAAGACTGTAATAACAAGCTAAATCGTCGCTCACGCATCGAAGAGACCGCTCAGTAAAAGAATAATTCAATAGAATTAAAATTCAAAATACACTAAACGAGGACTATATTACAAATATTTTTTTTCTTTCTGTATTTGTACTTGTACAAATTAATAAAAATTCACTGAGTTTTTGTTTTTTTTTTGTTTAAATTACTTTTTAGTTAAATTTTGTTTTTTGTTCAGTTAAAAAGTCCTCTTTGATGCTCACTGCGATTAGAAATTTGAAATTCTGATTGTTTGGCGAAGGTATCTTCGAGTGTTTTCCGGAATTTTTCCGACTATGGTTTTTTATTTTTTAATCTGTCCAGTTCTGAAACAGGATGTAAAATTCAATTCAGCTTGTGCAGAAATAGTGATTACCTTTTGTTGTTCAACAAAAATGAAGATCGGAGAGAGAGGTGTATTTGTTCCTGCCATATTTTGACAGAGAGCGAGAAACGTATTCGTGAAAAAATTTTCGCTGAGCGAAGGAAATTTTTTTGACCACGTCTGGCTTCTTCGGAGCAGTTCTTTTTATTTTTACGTTACTTTTTGTGTAATTTGTTTTTTAACCATATTTACAAATAATTGTATGTTCGGTACCATTTTTGACCATCTAAAGCATATATTAGCGTATGGAATCAGTTATATGCAATCTTGAGCTATTTGTTATTTCGCCGTTTTAGGCGCTTTTTAGACGCTGTTTTTTTGTCTGAGGTATTTGTTTTTGGTTGCAAATAAATTTTGTTGAAATTTGCGGCCTTTTAATTTCATACATTTCGATTTAAGTTAATTTTAATAGAATAAAATAAGCTAAATTTGAAAATGTATTAGCGTGTTCAATTGTTTAATTACTGTTTGTGGTAGGCCTATTGTTACTGAGTGAAAACAATTGAAGGATTGGTAGCACATATTTCATATAATAAACTATTCAATTCTGCAAACTTTTGTGGTTTTTACTTCCTGCCCGAGATAAGTGTTCTCTGGTGCATTTGGGCGTCGTTTGGTTGCTAAATGAATCAGCAGGGACTGTTTCATTAGCTGTGTCTAGAACAGTTAAGCGAAAGTTTTTTTGAAAAATTTAACAGGTTCATAGATTCCCTCCTTTAATTGCTTTCTGTTTTCTCGCTTTCTCTGTTTTTTTCCGAGATGTGTCGCTGTTTTTGTTTTTCCTTCTCTTGATTTTTTGTTGAAAATAATTAAATCATAGCAGAAATTATATCATAGACGATGCTTTTGGAGTGGCAACTTGTAAGAAGTTTTCAAGAAAGGTTTTTCATATTTTAGTTTTCTCTTGATAATTTTTTTCCTCAGTTTGTTGTTTAAAATCGAAGGGTATAATGAAACTGATAGTTTTATCAGTTAGTTTTTGGCTAGGCTTCAATTTATATTATAGTTCGAGCCGATCCCGGAGCCTTCCGGCTATGTTTTTTTTTCACTTCTTTGAACAGAAATTTGTTACTCTTCACCTCATTTTGCCACTTTTGATAATTATGCTAGTTTCACTCTTCGCTCATTCTGCTCAAAGTGCTTTAAAACAGCAGTTGCTCAGCAAAGCAATTCAAAATGAACAGAGTCTATTTAATTCTAATTAACCATCTATAATGCTTATTGGTATTGATACTAACGCCTGTGTCCTCTCACTAAGAAGCAGGAGTATATTCGATTACGATTCTGCCTGCTATCTTTTTTCATTCATATTTTTCTGATAGAGAGATAGGGAAAGAGAAAGAGAAAGAAAAAGAGAGAGAGAGAGAGAATCACGTGCGGCTTTTTCGAAGCAGTGTTTTTGGTTTTAGTTCTATAAATTGGTTCTTTCACACAATTTGTCAGGTTCTTGTGCGCGTTGACTCTTTCAAATTTTTATTAGAGGCGTTTGGATCTAATTCTGAGTTATTTATTGTTTCGTTCAAGACTTGCTATTTTTTTAATTGTCAAAGTTTAAGTTAGTTGAACGTTCTTAGACAAGAAATTAGTAACAAAATTGTCATCATAACTTTTCTAAATTCAGCGGGAGATTTAACATAGTTTATCACTAAGGATATGCCCAACTTCTATCAGTTGGATTTTCAGTCCTTTATACGACCGAGCGACTATTAGTTTTGATGAGATTGTTAGTGAATTGGAACAGAGTAAAAGCCAGGCCAGCTTAAAGCTGGAGAACCAGTTTCTGAAGAGCGACTAATAGTCGCTCGGAGTTGGGGGGGGGGGGGGGCTCTTCAACAGCCGGAACACCAAATTGAGCGCGAAAAATTTTAATTTTCTAAGTTCTCCAGTCTGATTTATTTTTTTCACTCATTCTGCTCAACGGGCATTTAAACAACAGTTGATCAGCAATGAACCCTAGTTTGAAAAGAGTTAGTATCAAAAAATGAAATCAGGATTTAACGGGATAAAGACCACATACCAGTCTGAGAGGCAGTCTATATGAATTTTGTTCTATTTAGTCTTATATGCCAGCCCTAAAATTTAATGGTATATTTTATCCTCTCATTAAGACTAAAAGTGTGCTTATCAACGATTTTTTTGCTAAAGAAATCACTTCTGTTCTCGTTTTGATCGGTATTGTGCCATGGGAATCATTGGCGGCTTTTTGCTGGCAATTTGCAGGTTATTGCGTTTGATATACTGGGTAATTATTAGTTCTTTTTGTTTTTTTCTGATCTTTTTCTTGATGCTAGTGGAAAGCTGCTCATAACGCCTGGTTATAGTTTTTTCAATTATTTTTAGCGAATTCTTGAAGATATAGTTAGAGCAGCTGCTTTTAAATTTTATGTTGTTAGCAAGAACATGGAATAACCATGATATTAAAATTCAGAAAAAAGTTTTTTCCTAATTGTTTTGTTTTCAAATTTGATGTTTTCTGTTGGTAAATTGCCACAATTCATTTTCACAGCCAATTTTTTAAATATTCATCTATTGTGTTTTCGATTAGGAATTTGGCAGAAATAGAATTATTTTAAGTATTTAAAAATGCTACCAAAAAGTTCTAGTTCTGTTGGAAACTTCTCATTCAACGAAGAGAACTTCGAATGCATGTGAAGCAGATCGAGGTACAGTTTGCTGATCATGGATGATATTTTGTTCAGTCGTTTCTTTTTGATGTTCCTCTATTGTTTTTTCCACATATTTCCAAAAGCCGGTCCTTGGTTGTCAGCTCGGATTAGTGTTTGATCAAATTTGTTTTTAGATCGAGATGGTAAGCGCTTTGGATGGTGGCAAAGAGAGGTACGAGTTTTTGTGTAACAAATGGCTGTCAACGGATGAGGACTATCACGAGACAGTGAGGGAACTTGTCCCCTCTTCTAGTTCGTCCACCCCTCTTCTAATTAAACAACCTCTAACAAGTTAGTGCACCAAACATTTGGTTATCAATTTTTTTCTGACGCTTTTTTTGTGAATTTGAACCCTTCTTGTTGAATACGAATCTATTTTTGACACTGAAACTGATGACCCAAGTTTGAAAATAGAATACAATTTTTATGCGTATTGCAAACCAAGATTTAACCCTTACCAAAACTTATGGTTTATGATCTTATGGTTTATAAAAAATTTCTATTATTGTGACGATCCAGTTTCCTCATTCAGCACTTTGCAAGCTTATTAAATCTGAAGCTTCATTCATTAAAACTGAGTCATCTGACTTCGTATAATAGATAGTACCTCCAGCTGATCTAGCTTTCATATCCTAAGCTTAATTACAAGCTAAACACCTGGAGCTGAAGAAATGATATGAATTAGAATAATTTTTTTAAACCTTCGTCACAGCTGTTTTTTTCCAGTTGTACTGTACAAGCTGTTGATCAAGACTGGCAGCAAAAGAGGAGCAGGGACAGATGCGAATGTGTACTGCACTCTCTTCGGGACAAACGGGGACTCAGGAATGAGGAAAGTGAGGCACTCTCACAACAACATCAACAAGTTCGAAACAGGATCGGTGCGTACAGGATCTTCCAGTAACCGCCTTCATTTTATGTAGTTGCAGTTGAAAACTGATATTGATCGAATGAACCGATTTGAGCATTTAAGCCAAGAGGAAGCAAATCGAATTGTGTTTACAAAATACGAGTAATTTTGAGTATTTCAAGAGAGCGATTACTTGTAAATTTAATTTGCAAGAATTTGTTGATCTCTTGAGTTGATTATGAAAATGGGATTTCAAAAACTAAAGAGAGATATGTGGAAAGCGGTCGTTTGTTTACACTGAATTTTTTTCTAAATTATCTGTCTTTAATTTTCCACAAAATTGATCAGCTAAGAAAAGGAGTACTTCTCACTCTTTTTAGGTAGAAGAGTGTATAATAGAATGTGTGGATTTGGGCCAAGTGGGAAGGGTCAGAATTGAGCATGATAACAAGAACGCAGGAGCTGGATGGTATCTGGACAGTGTCACTGTTCAGCCGATTACTTCGTCAACTGCTGGAAGTAGGAAGCAGTCCGAGTCCACTTTAAGTGGAGATGGAACAGCTATTGTGTTCCCATGTGACAGGTGAAAAAATAAATGTACATTTGATTAATTGCTCTCAAAGGAAGTTTGTAGCAATTATATTAGTCCTGTCGGTCTTTTTTATGCGATTTTTTGCTTGACCGATTTTTCGTCTGACGCTTTTGACTTTTCGTCCTCAAAAACGGGATAAACAGGTAGCGCCCAGAGGGCATTAAGTGCTCTTAGAGCCTTTCAGCTCTGTTTCAGCTCAAACTGTTTTGGAGACTTATAGTCCCCTGTTGACCCCCCCATACCCCCCCTGTTGACCCCCACCTCCACTATTGTCTCCATCCCCCACCGCGCTGTTATCCCCCCATCAGCCCCCGGTGCACCCCCCCCCCCCCCCGTGGCTAGCTACTGACGAAGCCAACCGCTCGCCGGTCGTTTCAGAGCAACTCGCCCGACGTTAGTCGGTTATGTTTACCTTTGTTTTCCGCTATATGGGGAGGATAATTTAGTGTCAGTCTCACGAAATCCCCCCTCCTTTTCACCGGTGAATTTGGGCCACAACAGCTGCCGAGGTCTGCTATTCAGATAGCTTTTGTAAAATTAGTTGTCGTCAATAACAATCACACGAGCATATGGAGCTACTTTTTTTCGAGAAAATGACATATGACATTTATGGTAACTCTCTACAAAGCGATTCTAATCGGAGCTTTCCTACTGATATTTAGTCTCCGCGCACAGTTTTTATGTTTCTTTTTAAAATGTTTTCAAGTGTTTAGGTTTGCAAGCGTCCGGTATTCTGCTAAGATGTGAAAATTTTACAAGTTCTGAGGATGGCAAGTAGCACTAAGTTTCAAAAGAATCAATTGAACAATGAATGAATAATTCGTTCTATGCATTTCTTATTTATACTTTTTATTTACATTGTTATCCAATCAGAATTGAGTTCTTTCTATTAATAGATAGTGAATGTTTCTTAAGTTGTATTTGAGTTTGAGTCTTTATGCTCGATACTGCGGCTATCTAGAAAAGCGTTTAGCATGGGTTGGAAAACCCATTAACATGTGAGTTTGAGTTCTGGTTTTAAGTTCTGTCAAGTTTTTCAGTGGTGAAATGCGGATGTTTGTTGCTTTGCTGTGCGTGCTCTTATGTGCAAGTTTTGCTTGTGAAAAAATTCATAAGATTGAGTCTGTTGAGAGATATTGGCCAGTTGTCGGTGGGCCTCTTTCGAACCAAAGATTAACTCTTTTGATGTCTGAGTCTTTTTGTTGTTCTGCTCATAGATTCAATGGCGAGTGTCCGGTTGTATCAAAGTCGTCCATTGGGTTGTGTTCTTGTATTGCCTGGAGTTGCGCCAGTTTTATTTGTTGAATATGGGCCTCTTCAATGATTTCTGTTTGATCTGTTTCGTTGACGGTCTGAAAGAGATAGTGTTTCCTAGTCTTTTCGATGGGTGTTTCGTGCAGGAGTGTATTGATTGAGTTTTCCGGGACTTCGGCGGTAGTGTCAATTTGGACTTCACTCATTGTTATCTTCGAGTTGAAGCGAAGTCTGAGTTTTTTCTTTCGGGTTTATGTGCATCCTTGAGAGGTAATCTGCCGCGAGGTTGGCTTTTCCAGGGATATGTCCGAGTATTATGTCGAAACTCAAGAAGTGATCTAATGCGTTCCACAGCGTTGGTGGAATGATCTTTGTTTGCAAATATATCAAGGGCAAAATGAACGGCAAGAAATTATTTCGCGTAGGTTGACAACTTGAGTTGATTCGCTTTGAAAATACGTGAACCGAATCTTACAGGTGCATAAATTTTGTGTTCAGACGGTCCGTTTGCCGTTTGGGTGTAATCCTCGATCATTAATACAAATCCGGTAGCATAGAATGATGCATCGGCCATAATGACATATTGTCGATTGGTCATCGGTAGCCTCAGTGATATTTTACAGGCGGATTGTAGATCTTGTGTCAGTTTTTATAACATTATGTTGTGTTCTTCGTTTGTTTCATAGTCTGTTTCTTTCTTATGTAATCTATAATAGGGGAGCAGCTTTTCTCCGAGCTCTGGTATGAAAGTTTTGTAAAAATTGAAGAAACCGATCATTCTCTTTGTTTGCTTAGCATTTTTCGGCATCTTGAATGTTCTGAGAAACGTCGCAATTTTCTGTTTCACGGGGGTTACACCCTCTGAAGTTATCGTGTTCTCCAAGAACTGAATTTCCTTCAAACCAAAGGCGCATTTATCAGTAGCTAGTTTCATTCCTGATTCTCCTATGCACATAAAAACTGCTGATAATTTTTCCAGCATATCTGGGAGATCTTGAGCACCTACTCCAGTGCCGTCTACGTATTGGAAACATTTGTCAGCTGTATTAACGGGGTCAAGATTCTGTCGCATGAATGCGCTGACACTTCTGCTCAATCCTTGTGCTAATCTTTTAAGTGCTTATGTTCGTGATGCAAAATTGAAGGCGAGCAGTTGAATAGGTTGCTCGTCGGCCATTGGGACGGAGTAGTATCCATGGCTTCCACCCATTTTGCAAAAGAGCTTTTTGCCTGCAATATGGCTTCCAGCGTCAGCCAGGGTTGCTATTGGGAAATTGTTGTTTTTATAGTAATTTCGAATCAGGTGGTTGATTTTACGCCGATCTATTAATATTCGTAGTTTTCTATCCGGTTTTCTTTTTGCGAAGGTTGGTGATGAACATCTACTGAATGGCAACGTTGTAATCACGCAGTAATATTATGAGGCGAGTTCTACTAGGAGATTGTCTTTGAGGTGGAATCAAAAACTCTTTGATTTTTTGAATATACTGGTCTATCAGTATCACGCGTTGAGTTTTACTAAGATTTTTGAGGTGAAGCCAATGTCAAGGCGATGTCTTGTAAATATGTCGTTGATTTCCAATAGGAGATTCTCTGTCTTTTTCTTTTCGTCGTCTGTTGGTACACTTCCATGCCGATTAAAGGAGTCCAAGAATGTTTTTCGATCCTCTACGTTATCTAGTGGTCGAATGGACTCTCTCTTCTTGAAGCGAATGAGTTCTTTATAAATTCGTTGTTCCAATCCTGTCAGTTTGGATGGATCTTGAGTTTTCTCTGGGGTTGAAAACCAGTATCTTGCGTTGTGACTATTTGTGATGTGATTGAGTTGTCCCTTCGCTACTTTCTCTATGTGTTTCGATATTGTTTTTTTGTCTTTGGGAGATTATTGGTTTCCAGCAATTTGGGCTCTAATGGGATAAGATAGCGAGCTTGTTCGGGTGAGATTATTGTGAAGGTTGCAGGTAATGTGTTCTTTTCGATTGTGATTGGTACTTCCATTGTGTTGATAGCCATTAGTTGAATTGGTTTGTACTTTAGCATTTTGTCTATTGTACTTGCGGGGCAGACTACTATGTTTTCGAGTTTTGTTGTGGGCTCTACTACTCCAATTTGGTGATCTGCTTTTAATGGTTGATAGGGCATGAGTCCAATTAAGTTCTGTTCACCGGGGTGAATTATAACTCAAGTGGTAGTTCTAAGATAAATTTTACTCTTGTTATTGAATCGTTTTGATGTTTTTGAGCCTGCCGTCTGCATCAAATTCAGTTGAAGTGTGAAATTAGCGGAATGTAGATAGCAGTTGTGGGCGTCGATTGTTATTTCGTTTTTGTCGAAAAAAGGGAATCCAAGTAATATGCCGGAGAGTTTCTCAAAAACCATAAAGTCCTCTGTGAGCTCTAAATGGCCAATTTGAATGTTAAATTTGTCGTGAATAAGATTTGAGAATGATGAATAAACGCTGCGGAGACGGTGATTTCCGGTGGTGCCTTTTTTGTTTGTTTTTGCGTTAGTTGGTTGTAGATTTTATCAAAATGTTCTTGTGACATAGTGCTACTAGATGCTCCAGTGTCAGCTATGGCTTTCATTGTAATTGAGCATAATTGAATGGGAATCAGGAAAACGTTTTCGTTATAACTAGTTGTACAAAAAGAAATATTCTGTAGAAAAGCATGCAAGCTATTCAGCTTTTTGGCTGTTGGTTGAATGGCATTGAGGCGTCGCGATAAGGTGGTTGCCTCTGAGTGAAATCACGTGCGGTATGCTGGTTGCTTGCGCATATCCTGCATAAAGTCCGCATTGGTGTGGGAGACCGTTGTCGCTGGTTGGCTTGTTGACTTTGGTTGTTGTATCTGCATATCGCGTTTGTACCTCTTCCTCTAGCTCGCTAGACGGGGCGGTTTTGATAACCTGAGAAGCTTATAATTTGGTTTAGCGTTCTGTATGCTGTGTTATTTCTGTTTTAGTTTGTGAAAGGCTTGTTGAATTTTTTTGGGTGGTGTTCGGCCATCTCGGTGGCATTGTTTGTGAGACTGATGCCTGAATTGAAGCAATTCCTGCTGCCATTATATTTTCGACCGCTTGGTTAAAAGCAGAGTTTTGGGAGCTTGTTAGTGAGTGTAAGGCTGTGGTGTGTGCTGGCTCTGGGTTTAATTGGTCTATTTGAAGTCGTCTTTTGACTATAGAGCAGAAGTCGTTTACTCCGGCATTGTCCAATTCTCTGAGAAGAACTTTTTTGTATTTGAAGGGCACCCCCTGTATAAATTGTTCTCGGATTCTTCTCGTACGCTCGTCACTGCGGTCAATTCCGGCATCAGCGTCATCGACGATTGCTAAGTTGGCAAGCCGCTGTAAGTCAGGAAATCGTCTGGTTGTTCTTTCACGTGATCAATTTTTCTGCTCTGTAAGTCCAACTCAAAATTACGCCTCTGTAGCGGTTGCGTAACAGTTCTAATGCGTCATCAAGGGCGTTTCGTGTGTTTTCTGGTAAGCGTAGATGATAGTTTAATGCGTTTCCGTCGAGGTGTAAATGTTGGTATCGGGCTTGTTGGTTATGATCCGCCGGAATCCTGGCAACTGCTATGCTTGCCCCAAAAGACCTACAAATTGGTCCCAGTTTTCGCTGGGTAGCCCGGCAAAACGTTTGAGCGATACGTGTGGTGGGTGCGGCGCGGCCATATCTGTTGTTGTATTTTATGAGTGAAAGGAACAATTCTCCTGTGGATCTTGTCCGTTTGCTTTCAATCGACAAATTCGGCAGGTCAGGAGTATTGTTTTATGTGAAGTGATTAAGCTGGTTTTTCCTATATTAGCTTCTATGAGTTCGTGTATATCAGCTTCGGGGAGTTTAAGTTTTGTTGAGTTCGATCCATTTTTAATGATGAATATTCCGTACCTCTTGGAGATCGGTGGAAAAATTTTGACATTGGGGTGTTGTAACACGGCATCCAGAATTTGCTTGTTTTTGTGTGACCAATTTCCCAAAAGAATAAACATTATTTTGAGATAAACATGAATTTTGAGACAATTAATGTTTTTTGTGAAGTTTCGACTGTGGTAATTTTTCTCTGATTCTGTTTGTCGCCTATGGTAACTCTCTACAAAGCGATTCTAATCGGAGCTTTCCTACTGATATTTAGTTTCCGCGCACAGTTTTTATGTTTCTTTTTAAAATGTTTTCAAGTGTTTGGGTTCGCAAGCCTCCTTAATTCTGCTAAGATGTGAAAATTTTACAAGTTCTGAGGATGGCAAATAGCACTAAATTTCACAAGAATCAATTGAACAATGAATGAATAATTCGTGTTATGCATTTCCTATTTATACTTTTTATTTACATTTTTGTCCAATTTAAATTGAGTTCATTCCATTAATAGATAGTGAATATTTTATAAGTTTTTTTTGAGTCTGAGTCTTCATGCCCGATATCATTTTTTCATCTTATTTTTTCCCAGAACAGAATGATTCATCCCAGATAGAGAGGTTGACAATTGGGCATGTCGGGAGACTGCTACTTCATTTTGCTATATTGGTGGCACAGAATTTAAACTGCAAAAAGTAATTTTTTTCTTTTTAAACAGGTTTTTCTTTTGAAAATCTGACTTTCTATTCTCTTGTTAGATGGTTAGCAACTGACGAAGACGATGGGCAATGCGTGCGAGACCTCTTCCCTGAAGGAACTTCATCGTCCCTCTTATTACACGGTGGCACTTGTGAATACTTAGTGAGTGTCAAGACTGGCACAGTCAGTGGAGCCGGAACCGATGCCAATGTGTACATCCACTTGTTTGGAGAGGAGGGTGACACTGGGAAAATGTACCTGAGGAACACCCTGTCACCACATGTGAAGAATAAATTCGAACAGGGCAGGACTGACAGATTTAAGTTGACGAGCACGAATATCGGAAAGGTAAAGCTCAAATTTATGTAATATCGAAATTATTGTTACCAGAAGAACAAACAATAAACGGTATTTAAATTTGTAAGCAAAATTATCGAATCTCTCAGAAATTATTCAACTTTGATGAAAAATGGTTCGTAAATTTTTTCGGTTTATCAGAAATCTATTAGTACGTAATTCCCCAGACGAACTCCAACGGCTATCTTGTAAGATCTTGCCAGACTTTTGCAAGTGACTTTTATGTTATTAGATGCAAGATCGTATCTTGCTATCAGGTTGGTGTTATTAACGAATTTCTTTTGATGTGGGTATCTTTTAAAGTAAGTTAGTTACACAGGTAAAAATCGTCAGCATCTGAAGAAAGAAAAGAACAAGATTACAAATTTTTCTTAATTATTTTTCTCTATTCAAGTATTCCGATGAGAATTGAAAGGCCAAAATTATTTTTCAAAACCGGTTATGCTATGGAAATTTCAAAGAGTACTTGCATTTTGGTATTTCTGTTTTGGGGCAAACAAGTGAGACGGAATATATCGCCTATCATTGAGTGCTCAACTCCACAACAGGGTTTTCTGTTCTTTTTGCAGATAGAGAGGTTGAGAATTGGGCATGACGGGAGTGGAATGGGAAGTGGATGGTTCCTCGACAAAGTGGAAGTGGAGGTGGATACCAGGGGAGAGATATATGAGTTCACATGTCACAGGTGGCTGGATAAGGGAGAGATGGACGGAAGGATCGAAATTGATCTCTATCCCACTCAAATTACCACTACGCAGCCAAGTAAGCCAATATCAATCTTATCCCTAACTAAATAATAAACAGTTGCTCAAATCTTGCTAAGTGCGAAATTTCTCGAATCTTCTCTTGGCCAACCAGCTGATGTTGTTTGTGGCCACCCATGTGTTTAACTATGAGGGCGCGAGCATAAATAAAATCAGTCATGCGAGGTTGGGGAGGAGTTTTTCTTATGTGTATGAAGTTTATTAATTGATTTGATGTTATTATTTGAACTGTTTAATTAATCATTACCCGCAATTGAGGATTCATAAACGTGTTGTGTGAAAATTCTTAATTTTTGTAAGGGCATACTTCAACAGCTGAGATTGAGCGAGCAGAAGAGACTGTTTCTCCTGCTGGTTTGCACGGTTTGTCTGTAAAAAATACGATCTCATTCAGCAGTATACCGAGCTCTTCTCCGTAGAGAACATTTAGTAAAGCACAATTATTAGTAATTAGTGTCACTTTACCTCTTATCTTTTGTCATCATTTTAAATAATTATTTTATAGGGCAACTATTTGCGATGTGTTTTGATTAAAAAAATTCATAGCCAATTTTAAATTTTATATTGTATCAAAAAGGCGTAACTAAGGTACACACTAAGATCTTTCCTTTGGGAAAAAGCAGCGGAAAGAAAAATATATTTAGACCAATTTTTGGTGGTAATGTTACCGTAGGAAAAATGTCAGTCTAGTTCGAGACCTACGGATCTATGATGACGGCCTATCTCTTTAAGTAGGGCACCTCAAAGCTCTGAAAATAAAGAAACTCAAATTTATTTTTAATTGCTCTTGAACTAAGTTCATAGCAATTATTGTAAACGTGTGTGTCTTTTTTATGCAAAATTTTTGCTTGACAATTTTGACTTTTCGAGTGACTTTTACGCCCTTGATTTTTTGCGGTTCGCGTGATCTAAATTTCTCTCTCAATCACAATTTCAAGCAGCTGAACTCAATTGGCGGCAATTTAATACTAAAAGTCAACTGAAAAGTGTGCCGAAACTGGTGCCATTTTTCACTTTAAATCTTAATGGTGGTATATTTTAACTTCTAATGTGGTTATTTGAAGCCCACTATTGATTTTGTTAGTCCCATATAGGCTCCCCCCCGACTGAAGCGGGCTGCAAATGATTAGAGCTCCCACTAGTCGTTCGAGAGCAATTCTTCTGACGTTTAGTCGATTGTTTTTTTTACCAGACAACGATTATTTTCTTAGCGTGCTTTGGATATATTAAAAATATCAATTCAGTTGCTGTATAAATGCTCACTCAAACCTAAAATATGGCTATATTATAGTAACTAATACATATTGTTAATTTTTAGAGATCCCAATTGAGATATCAGTCACAACCAGTCCCAACGATTCGTCTGGAGGAACCATCAGCTCTGGTTGCGACTGCAGTCCACGACTGGTGATATATGGACACAAAGGTCTTATCAAAACTCCCCCACTCACTCTGAATAACAGCGGCAGTAGACAGGGCAGGGGTGAAGGAAAATTTGAACCAGGAGCCACTTCAACATTCAAGGTGATATTCCCAGTCAGTGCAATGGGAGGTAGAATCTGATGTTTTTAGACTGTTATGATCAAAATGGTTTTTAAAACTATCAAAGAAAAAAAAATTAAAAATGAATAGAACGAGAGGAGTCGTGCGAGTCTTTGCGAGGCATAGAGTGATCCAAAATAAGTCTCCAGACTGATAAAAAGTTAACTTTTTCTGCGAATATATATTCTTGTTATGATAAAAACTTAATTATCCAAAAACAATTGGAAAGTTTTCGATATCGAAGCAACTTTGGCTATTTTTAAAAGGTAATTTTCAAGAAATTAGGTTAACCGAAAAAATCGAAGTTGGATGCATTTCAAACCCATTCGTTTTGTTAATTGAATTCATTTTTGTCTTTAAAAAAGAAAACTTATTCCGTTGTTTTTAATGATTTTTTTTACTTAACAACTCAAATCGAGAACATGTCTAACACTCGCCTCATCTAAATCTAGCTAACCGATCATTTTTTATTAAGATTGGGCTATTGACAGCCGGGCATAACAGGAAATTGTATGATCATAGTTTTGAGTTTAAACTGGGCACATCCGTAGTCTAATTTAGTGAAAAATATTCTGCAAAAAGTTGAATAGAAAAAATCCAATAAATAATAAGAATGTCGATCAAGTTTGATGCATATGGAGCAAAAGTTTTTTCAACTGTGAAAATGGTGAAAAATGAACCATATTTTGTTGTTAAATCAATATTTTAATTGTTCTCGAACGAAGTTTGAAGCAACTATTGTAAAAGTTTGTGTCTTCTCTTTTCGAAATTTTTGCTTGATCTTTTTTGCGCTTGTGTTTTAAAACCTTATTTCGCTCTCTAGTGACTTTTTTGTTACCTTTGACTTCTTGATTTCGGGTGATATGAATTGCTCCCATTCCAAAATTGTCTATTGCTAATTTAAAGGCGATTTTAATTGAGATAGAAAAGCCGGCATAGCTAAGTGGTTAAGGTCTCTGACTACCATCCAGGAGGGCATGAATTAAAACGCGTCCAGTGCGGATTTTTGCACTCGTAACATTATCATGGCTTCAACCCCCCCCCCCCCCCCCCACCCCCACCCCCACCCCTCTGAATTAAATTGCCCCGCTAGAGTCGTTTAGAGTAATTCGTCCGACGCTAGTTCGTTAACGTTTTCTGTTCTATTTTGGTATCACACGATGAAATGTGATATTTGGTAACTGATGTAATTAAGATTATGGTTGCATGAGCAGCAGTTTGCCTTATCAAATAAAACAGATTTTTTATTAGAAAATATTGAAAGATCAGATGAAAAAGTAAGGGTTTTATGTCAAAGTTTTAATGAAATGTTCAGGATGGTTGTTTCTTTGCAAGACCAAATGACATACAGATATTTTTTGTCTAATAATTAAGATTTGACTATCAAATACCAATCAATTATGAAAGCTGACTCCTTTTCTTAAAATCCAACAGGCTTTGAAAACGTTTTTGTTCGAATCAACCAATTATTGCTTGGTTTTTATTAAATTTTTTTTGGAAAAAGAAAATATCTGAACGATTATACGTTCAAGTTTTCTGGAGGCTGACAAGTGTCCTGAGGTTGATGGAAGTTGTTAATCGTTTCTACTAATATATTTCACAAACATTTTCATCATTTAACCTGCTGTCGGCGAGCTACTTGAATTTTTTTGAGACAATTTGTAGTTGCGATTTCTTGTTACCTTGTTTCATATTATACTGTAAAAGAGTTCTAAGTTTTCAAATTATCAGTATTCGTTATAGCAACAAATTTTATCCATGAAGTTTGTTACGAAGCAAGGAAAATTCAAATTTCGAAAAATCTTAAATCTGTAAACCTCTATTTTCTTCGAGAAATGAAGAGTTTTACAGGTCTTATCAAGGATATATTCAGTTTTTAACGTGGTTTTAAATAGTTTGTAACTAGTTTGCAACACTTTAGTAAACCTTTTGTAACTCTTAGTTTGTCACTCGTTTGTAACTCTTTTGGCAGAAGATAACCGATCGGCTAAACTGGTTTAAAATAGTGGTTGAGCTGATTTAAATTTTCTAACCTCCAAATTATGTTGAAGGCTTGGAGATAAAGCTTCACAGCAAGAAGCGAAGCATCGAATCATCATTTTATGACAATACAACAATCACATAACGTCTTTCGTATTTTTTACAATTCAAAGAATTTGAAATGTATTGAATTGCTCTCTTTTTCTTTTTAAGATCTGTTCACACATTTTCATGATTCTTGAAGTCAAATTGGAATAGTGATTTTGGTCACGCCGAAACAGGAAGCGGAGCGAAAAAGCTAGTATTTTTGCGGCGTGAAATTTTTCCGCTCTAATTTTAAAGTAGAGTGAGAGAACGGTGCTTGCACAAAAGTTCGCTTTCTCGCTAGTTGTTTTTTGTTCACACTGCGGCAATTTCACTTTGACTTCTAGTGTTTTTTTTATTTTTGAATCGGATTTCTTTCTAAATGGTTTTCCAAATCCATTCATAGTTCATTCTAGTCCTAGTTTTTTTAAAACCGAATTTCCATTTCTCGTTGGTGATTTTCTGTTCACATGCGGCTTTTTGACGTTGATGTTCTGTTTTTTATCTTATTTTCAATTGCTCTTGAACGAAGTTCATAGCAATTATTGTAAACGTGTTGGTCTTTTTTATGTAAATTTTGCGGTTTTGCGCTTTTCTTCTAGAACTTTCGTTGACTTCTCAAGTGATTTCTTCATGCTTTCGTTCTTATTTTTTGAGTGATCTCTATTGCCCTCACTCCGAAGTGAAGTTTGTTGCTAATATAAAGTTGGTTGCAGCAAAAAAGGAAGGGACAAATAGCACAGTCGGCAGTCGGCAGTGCATATGGATATGAAAGGGTGGTCAATGGTTCGAATCACGATTTGGTCAAATGTTTTTTCATCCGCCTGTCGTTCGAGTGCAATTTGTCAACATTAGTCGGTTTATGTTTTAGAAATGATTTTCCAATTCGCTCATAGTCCCTTCTTGTTCTAGTTTTTCTTTGGTCAATGAAAATTCTTTGAAGACTTTTCCTGCTATGTTTTTTGCCCGTTTTATCTAACTCTATCAAACTTTATTCGTTTTTAACCGAAAAACATTGGAAGATGTTTAACTTGATCCCCAAAATGCGCCCATGTTTACTTTTGATCTAATGTGGAATTTTACCGTAGCAGTTGAATTTCGATTTGACATTTGCGTATTTAATTTGATATTTGGATTTTTTTAAACAGCGTTAGTTTCGCAACTTTTCTTGTAGATGTTTTTGTCTTGTAAAATTTATAGTCTTGTACAAACGAATGTCGCAATATTGATATTTGCTTTCTAACAGGAGCTCTGAATTTTGTTTTGGCTTGTTCTGTTTGCATTTTCAGTTCAACTGTGGTGAGATTGGAGAAGTGAGAAGTGTTCGTGTGTGGTTAGACGAATAGTGATTTTGGTCACGCCGATACAGGAAGCGGAGCCAAAAGGCCTTTATTTTTGCGGCGTGAAAATTTTCCGCTCTAATTTTGAAGTAGAGTGAGAGAACGGTGCTTGCACAAATGTTCGCTTTCTTGCTAGTTGTTTTTTGTTCACGCTGCCGCAATTTCACTTTGAATTTTTGTGTTTTTTTCGATTTTCGAATCGGATATCTTTCTAAATGGTTTTCCCATTCCATTCATATTTCATTCTAGGCCTACTTTTTTTAAAACCGAATTTCCAATTCTCGTTGGTGGTTTATCTTTTCGCATGCGGCTTTTTGACGTTGATTTTCTGTTTTTTTTTATTTTTTATCTTATTTTTAATTGCTCTTGAACGAAGTTCATATCAATTCTTGTAAACGTGTTGGTCTTTTTTATGTAAATTTTTCGCTTGACCATTTTGCGCTTTTCTTCTAGAACTTTCTTTGACTTCTCAAGTGATTTCTTCATGCTTTCGTTCTTTTTTTTGAGTGATCTCTTTTGCTCTCACTCCGAATTAAAGCTTGTTGTTAATATAAAGTTGGTTGCAGCAAAAAAGGAAGGGACAAATAGCACAGTCGGCAGTGCATATGGATATGAAAGGGAGGTCAATGGTTCGAAGCACGGTGCGGTCAAATGTTTTTTCATCCGCCTGTCGTTCGAGAGCAATTCTTCCGACATTAGTCGGTTTTTGTTTTAGAAATGGTTTTCCAATTCGCTCATAGTCCGTTCTAGTTCTAGTTTTTTGTTTAGTCAATGAAAATTTTTTGAAGACTTGTCCTGCTATGTTTTTTTGCCCCGTTTTATCTAACTCTATCAAACTGTTCGTTTTTGACCAAAAAACATTGGAAGATGTTTAAATTGATCCCCAACATGCGCCCATGTTTTACTTGTAATCTAATCTGGATTTTTTCCGTAGCACTTGAACTTGGATTTGACAATTGCGTATTTAATTTTATATTTGGATTTTTTAAACAGCGTTAGTTTCGCAACTTTTTTAGATATTTCTGTCTTGTAAAATTTCTAGTCTTGTACAGAAGAATGTCGAAATATTGATATTTGCTTTCTAACAAGAGCTTTGAATATTGCTTTGGCTTATTCGTTTTGCATTTTCAATTCAACTGTGATGAGATTGGAGAAGTGAGAAGTGTTCGTGTGTGGTTAGACGAAGAGGAAGTCACACATTTTCATGATTTTTGAAGTCAAATCGGAATAGTGATTTTGGTCACGCCGAAACAGGAAGCGGAGCGAAAAAGCGAGTACTTTTGCGGCGTGAAATTTTTCCGCTCTAATTTTAAAGTAGAGTAAGAGAACGTTGCTTGCACAAAAGTTCGCTTTCTCGCTAGTTGTTTTTTGTTCACACTGCGGCATTTTCCCTTTGACTTTTAGTGTTTTTTTTTCGATTTTCGAAACGGATATCTTTCTAAACGGTTTTCCCAATCCATTCATAGTTCATGCTAGGCATATGTTTTTTAAAACCGAATTTTCATTTCTCGTTGTTGGTTTTCTGTTCACATGCGGCTTTATGACGTTGATTTTCTGTTTTTTTTATTTTGATCTTATTTTTAATTGCTCTTGAACGAAGTTCATATCAATTCTTGTAAACGTGTTGGTCTTTTTATGCAAATTGTTCGCTTGACCATTTTGCGCTTTTCTTCTAGAACATTCGTTGACCTCTCAAGTGATTTCTTCTTGCTTTCGTTCTTCTTTTTTGAGTGATCTCTTTTGCTCTCACTCCGAAGTAAAGCTTGTTGCTAATACAAAGTTGGTTGCAGCAAAAAAGGAAGAGACAAATAGCACAGTCAGCAGTGCATATGGATATGAAAGGGAGGTCAATGGTTCGAATCACGGTGCGGTCAAATGTTTTTTCATCCGCCTGTCGCTCGAGAGAAATTCTTCCGACATTAGTCGGTTTTTGTTTTAGAAATGGTTTTCCAATTCGCTCATAGTCCGTTCTAGTTCTAGTTTTTTATTTAGTCAATGAAAATTCTTTGAAGACTTGTCGTGCTATGTTTTTTGCCCGTTTTTTCTAACTCTATCAAACTTTGTTCGTTTTTAACCGAAAAACTTTGGAAAATGTTTAAATTGATCCCCAACATGCGCCCATGTTTACTTTTAATCTAATCTGGATTTTTTTCCGTAGCTCTTGAACTTCGATTTGACTTTTGCTTATTTAATTTTTTTTTGGATTTTTTTAAGCAGCGTTAGTTTCGCGACCTTTCTTGTAGATATTTTTGTCTTGTAAAATTATTCGTCTTGTACAGAAGAATGTCGCAATGTTGATATTTGCTTTCTAACAAGAGCTTTGAATATTGCTTTGGCTTAGTCTTTTTGCATTTTCAGCTCAGCTGTGATGAGATTGGAGAAGTGAGAAGTGTTCGTGTGTGGTTAGACGAAGAGGAAGTCACACATTTCCATGATCTCTGAAGTCAAATTGCAATAGTGATTTTGGTCACGCCAAAACAGGAAGCGGAGCGAAAAGCGTATTTTTGCGGCGTGAATTTTTTCTGCTCTAAATTTAAAGTAGAGTAAGAGAACGTTGCTTGCACAAAAGTTCACTTTCTCGCTAGTTATTTTTTGTTCACACTGCGGCATTTTCCCTTTGAATTTTAGTGTTTTTTTCGATTTTCGAAACGGATATCTTTCTAAATGGTTTTCCCAATCCATTCATAGTTCATGCTAGGCATATTTTTTTTAAAACCGAATTTTCATTTCTCGTTGGTGGTTTTCTGTTCATATGCGGCTGTTTGACGTTGATTTTCTGTTTTTTTTAAAATTTTTTTGATCTTATTTTAAATTGCTCTTGAACGAAGTTCATAGCAATTATTGTAAACGTGTTGGTCTTTTTTATGTAAAATTTTTCGCTTGACCATTTTGCGCTTTTCTTCTAGAACATTCGTTGATTTCTCAAGTGATTTCTTCATGCTTTCGTTCTTCTTTTTTGAGTGATCTCTATTGCTCTCTCTCCAAAGTAAAGCTTGTTGCTAATATAAAGTTGGTCGCAGCAAAAAAGGATGGGATAAATAGCACAGTCGGCAGTGCATATGGATATGAAAGGGAAGTCAATGGTTCGAATCACGATGGGGTCAAATGTTTTTTCATCCGCCTGTCGTTCGAGTGCAATTTTTCCGACATTAGTCGTTTTATGTTTTAGAAATGGTTTTCGAGTTCGCTCAAAATCCGTTCTAGTTCTAGTTTTTATTTAGTCAATGAAACTTCTTTGAAGACTTGTCCTGCTATGTTTTTTTGCCCGTTTTATCTAACTCTATCGAACTTTGTTCGTTTTAACCGAAAAACATTGGAAGATGTTTAAATTGATCCCCAACATGCGCCCATGTTTACTTGTAATCTATTCTGTATTTTTTTCGTAGCACTTGAGCTTCGATTTGACATTTGCTTATTTAATTTTATTTTTGGATTTTTTTAAGCAGCGTTAGTTTCGCGACCTTTCTTGTAGATATTTTTGTCTTGTAAAATTATTCGTCTTGTACAGAAGAATGTCGCAATGTTGATATTTGCTTTCTAACAAGAGCTTTGAATTTTGCTTTGGCTTATTCTTTTTTTATTTTCAGTTCAACTGTGATGAGGTTGGAGAAGTGAGAAGTGTTCGTTTGTGGTTAGACGAAGAGGAAGTCACACATTTCCTTGATTTTTGAAGTCAAATAGGAATAGTGATTATGGTCCCGCCAAAACAGGAAGCGGAGCGAAAAGCGAGTATTTTTGCGGCGTGAATTTTTTCCGCTCTAATTTTAAAGTAGAGTAAGAGAACGTTGCTTGCACAAAAGTTCGCTTTCGCGCTAGTTATTTTTGTTCACACTGCGGCATTTTCCCTTTGAATTTTAGTGTTTTTTTTCGATTTTCGAAACGGATATCTTTCTAAATGGTTTTCCCAATCCATTCATAGTTCATGCTAGGCATGTTTTTTTTAAAACCGAATTTTCATTTCTCGTTGGTGATTTTCTGTTCACATGCGGCTTTATGGCGTTGATTTTCTGTTTTTTTTTTATTTTGATCTTATTTTTATTTGCTCTTGAACAAAGTTCATAGCAATTATTGTAAACGTGTCGGTCTTTTTTATGCAAATTTTTCTCTTGACCATTTTGCGCTTTTCTTCTACAACATTTTTTGACTTATCAAGTGATTTCTTCATGCTTTCGTTCTTCTTTTTTGAGTGATTTCTATTGCTCTCACACCGAAATGAAGCTTGTTGCTAATATAAAATTGGTTGCAGCAAAAAGCATGGGACAAGTAGCACAGTCGGCAGTGCATATGGATATGAAAGGGAGGTCAATGTTCAAATCACGGTGGGGTAAATGGTTTTTTCATCCGCCTGTCGTTCGAGAGCAATTCTTCCGACATTAGTCGGTTTATATTTTAGAAATGGTTTTCCAATTCGGTCATAGTCCGTTCTGGTTCTAGTTTTATATTTAGTCAATGAAAATTATTTGAAGACTTGTCCTGCTATGTTTTCTTGCCCGTTTTATCTAAATCTATCAAACTTTATTCGTTTTGAACCGAAAAACATTGGAAGATGTTTAATTTGATCCCCAAAATGCGCCCATGTTTACTTGTGATCTAATGTGGAATTTTACCGTAGGACTTGAACTTCGATTTGACATTTGCTTATTTAATTTTTTATTTGGATTTTTTAAACAGCGTTAGTTTCGCAACTTTTCTTGTAGACATATTTGTCTTTTAAAATTTATAGTCTTGTACAGAAGAATGTCGCAATATTGATATTTGCTTTCTAACAAGAGCTTTGAATATTGTTTTGGCTATTCTGTTTGCATTTTCAGTTCAACTGTGATGCGATTGGAGAAGTGCGAAGTGTTCGTGTGTGGTTAGACGAAGAGGAAGTCACACATTTTCGTGATTTTTGAAGTCAAATCGGAATAGTGATTTTGGTCACGTCGAAACAGGAAGCGGAGCGAAAAAGCGAGTACTTTTGCGTCGTGAAATTTTTCCGCTCTAATTTTAAAGTAAAGTGAGAGAACGGTGCTTGCACAAAAGTTCGCTTTCTCGCTAGTTGGTTTTTGTTCACACTGCGGCATTTTCACTTTGCATTTTATGTTTTTTTTCGATATTCGAAACGGATATATTTCTAAATGGTTTTCACAATCCATTCATAGTTCATGCTAGGTATATTTTTTTTTCAAAATCAAATTTTCATTTCTCGTTGGTGGTTTTCTGTTCACATGCGGCTTTTTGACGTTGATTTTCTGTTTTTTTTATTTTGGTCTAATTTTTAATTGCTCTTGAACAAAGTTCATAGCAATTATTGTAAACGTGTTGGTCTTTTTTATGCAAATTTTTCTCTTGACCATTTTGCGCTTTTCTAGAACATTTGTTGTCTTCTCAAGTGATTTCTTCATGCTTTTGTTTTTATTTTTTGAGTGATCTCTATTGCTCTCACTCCGAAGTAAAGCCTGTTGCTAATATAAAGTTGGTTGCAGCAAAAAAGGAAGGGACACATAGCACAGTCGGCAGTGCATATGGATATGAAAGGGTGGTCAATGGTTCGAATCACAATGGGGTCAAATGTTTTTTCATCCGCCTGTCGTTCGAATGCAATTTTTCCAACATTAGTCGGTTTATGTTTTAGAAATGATTTTCCAATTCGCTCATTGTCCGTTCTAGTTCTAGTTTTATATTTAGTCAATGAAAATTCTTTGAAGACTTGTCCTGCTATTTTTTTTGCCCGTTTTATCTTACTCTATCAAACTTTGTTCGTTTTTAACCGAAAAACATTGGAAGACGTTTAACTTGATCCCCAACATGCGCCCATGTTTACTTGTAATCTAATCTGGATTTTTTCCGTAGCACTTGAACTTCGATTTGACATTTGCGTATTTAATTTTATATTTGGATTTTTTTAAACAGCGTTAGTTTCGCAACCTTTCTTGTAGATTGTTTTGTCTTGTAAAATTTTTTGTCTTGTACAGAAGAATGTCGCAATGTTGATATTTGCTTTCTAACAAGAGCTTTGAATATTGCTTTGGCTTATTCTTTTTGCATTTTCAGTTCAACTTTGATGAGATTGGAGAAGTGAGAAGTGTTCGTGTGTGGTTAGACGAAGAGGAAGTCACACATTTCCATGATTTTTGAAGTCAAATTGGAATAGTGATTATGGTCACGCCAAAACAGGAAGCGGAGCGAAAAGCGAGTATTTTTGCGGCGTGAATTTTTTCCGCTCTAATTTTAAAGTAGAGTAAGAGAACGTTGCTTGCACAAAAGTTCGCTTTCTCGCTAGTTATTTTTTGTTCACACTGCGGCATTTTCCCTTTGAATTTTAGTGTTTTTTTCGATTTTCGAAACGGATATCTTTCTAAATGGTTTTCCCAATCCATTCATAGTTCATGCTAGGCATATTTTTTTAAAACCGAATTTTCATTTCTCGTTGGTGGTTTTCTGTTCACATGCGGCTTTATGGCGTTGATTTTCTGTTTTTTTTTATTTTGACCTATTTTTATTTGCTCTTCAACAAAGTTCATAGCAATTATTGTAAACGTGTCGGTCTTTATATGCAAATTTTTCTCTTGACCATTTTGCGCTTTTCTTCTAGAACATTTTTTTACTTATCAAGTGATTTCTTCATGCTTTCGTTCTTCTTTTTTGAGTGATTTCTATTGCTCTCACACCGAAATGAAGCTTGTTGCTAATATAAAATTGGTTGCAGCAAAAAGCATGGGACAAGTAGCACAGTCGGCAGTGCATATAGATATGAAAGGGAGGTCAATGGTTCAAATCACGGTGGGGTCAATGGTTTTTTCATCCGCCTGTCGTTCGAGAGCAATTCTTCCGACATTAGTCGGTTTATGTTTTAGAAATGGTTTTCCAATTCGGTCATAGTCCGTTCTGGTTCTAGTTTTATATTTAGTCAATGAAAATTATTTGAAGACTTGTCCTGCTATGTTTTTTTGCCCGTTTTATCTAAATCTATCAAACTTTATTCGTTTTTAACCGAAAAACATTGGAAGATCTTTAACTTGATCCCCAAAATGCGCCCATGTTTACTTGTGATCTAATGTGGACTTTTACCGTAGGACTTGAACTTCGATTTGACATTTGCTTATTTAATTTTATATTTGGATTTTTTAAACAGCGTTAGTTTCGCAACTTTTCTTGTAGACATTTTTGTCTTTTAAATTTTATAGTCTTGTACAGAAGAATGTCGCAATATTGATATTTGCTTTCTAACAAGAGCTTTGAATATTGTTTTGGCTATTCTGTTTGCATTTTCAGTTCAACTGTGATGAGACTGGAGAAGTGCGAAGTGTTCGTGTGTGGTTAGACGAAGAGGAAGTCACACATTTTCGTGATTTTTGAAGTCAAATCGGAATAGTGATTTTGGTCACGTCGAAACAGGAAGCGGAGCGAAAAAGCGAGTTCTTTTGCGTCGTGAAATTTTTCCGCTCTAATTTTAAAGTAAAGTGAGAGAACGGTGCTTGCACAAAAGTTCGCTTTCTCGCTAGTTGTTTTTTGTTCACACTGCGGCATTTTCCCTTTGAATTTTAGTGTTTTTTTCGATTTTCGAAACGGATATCTTTCTAAATGGTTTTCCCAATCCATTCATAGTTCATGCTAGGCATATTTTTTTAAAACCGAATTTTCATTTCTCGTTGGTGGTTTTCTGTTCACATGCGGCTTTATGGCGTTGATTTTCTGTTTTTTTTTATTTTGACCTATTTTTATTTGCTCTTCAACAAAGTTCATAGCAATTATTGTAAACGTGTCGGTCTTTATATGCAAATTTTTCTCTTGACCATTTTGCGCTTTTCTTCTAGAACATTTTTTTACTTATCAAGTGATTTCTTCATGCTTTCGTTCTTCTTTTTTGAGTGATTTCTATTGCTCTCACACCGAAATGAAGCTTGTTGCTAATATAAAATTGGTTGCAGCAAAAAGCATGGGACAAGTAGCACAGTCGGCAGTGCATATAGATATGAAAGGGAGGTCAATGGTTCAAATCACGGTGGGGTCAATGGTTTTTTCATCCGCCTGTCGTTCGAGAGCAATTCTTCCGACATTAGTCGGTTTATGTTTTAGAAATGGTTTTCCAATTCGGTCATAGTCCGTTCTGGTTCTAGTTTTATATTTAGTCAATGAAAATTATTTGAAGACTTGTCCTGCTATGTTTTTTTGCCCGTTTTATCTAAATCTATCAAACTTTATTCGTTTTTAACCGAAAAACATTGGAAGATCTTTAACTTGATCCCCAAAATGCGCCCATGTTTACTTGTGATCTAATGTGGACTTTTACCGTAGGACTTGAACTTCGATTTGACATTTGCTTATTTAATTTTATATTTGGATTTTTTAAACAGCGTTAGTTTCGCAACTTTTCTTGTAGACATTTTTGTCTTTTAAATTTTATAGTCTTGTACAGAAGAATGTCGCAATATTGATATTTGCTTTCTAACAAGAGCTTTGAATATTGTTTTGGCTATTCTGTTTGCATTTTCAGTTCAACTGTGATGAGACTGGAGAAGTGCGAAGTGTTCGTGTGTGGTTAGACGAAGAGGAAGTCACACATTTTCGTGATTTTTGAAGTCAAATCGGAATAGTGATTTTGGTCACGTCGAAACAGGAAGCGGAGCGAAAAAGCGAGTTCTTTTGCGTCGTGAAATTTTTCCGCTCTAATTTTAAAGTAAAGTGAGAGAACGGTGCTTGCACAAAAGTTCGCTTTCTCGTTAGTTGTTTTTTGTTCACACTGCGGCATTTTCACTTTGCATTTTATGTTTTTTTTTCGATTTTCGAACCGGATATATTTCTAAATGGTTTTCACAATCCATTCATAGTTCATGCTAGGTATTTTTTTTTCAAAATCAAATTTTCATTTCTCGTTGGTGGTTTTCTTTTCATATGCGGCTGTTTGACGTTGATTTTCTGTTTTTTTTTTCAAAATTTTTTTGATCTTATTTTAAATTGCTCTTTAACGAAGTTCATAGCAATTATTGTAAACATGTTGGTCTTTTTATGTAAATTTTTCCGCTGGACCATTTTGCGCTTTTCTTCTAGAACATTCTTTGATTTCTCAAGTGATTTCTTCATGCTTTCGTTCTTCTTTTTTGAGTGAATTCTATTGCTCTCTCTCTCTCCGAAGTACAGCTTGTTGCTAATATAAAGTTGGTCGCAGCAAAAAAGGATGGGATAAATAGCACAGTCAGCAGTGCATATGGATATGAAAGGAAGGTCAATGGTTCGAATCACGATGGGGTCAAATGTTTTTCCATCCGCCTGTCGTTCGAGTGCAATTTTTCCGACATTAGTCGTTTTATGTTTTAGAAATGGTTTTCCAATTCGCTCAAAGTCCGTTCTAGTTCTAGTTTTTATTTAGTCAATGAAACTTCTTTGAAGACTTGCCCTGCTATGTTTTTTTTGCCCGTTTTATCTAACTCTATCGAACTTTGTTCGTTTTTAACCGAAAAACATTGGAAGATGTTTAAATTGATCCCCAACATGCGCCCATGTTTACTTGTAATCTAATCTGTATTTTTTTCGTAGCACTTGAACTTCGATTTGACATTTGCTTATTTAATTTTATTTTTGGATTTTTTTAAGCAGCGTTAGTTTCGCAACCTTTCTTGTAGATTTTTTTGTCTTGTAAAATTTTTCGTCTTGTACAGAAGAATGTCGCAATATTGATATTTGCTTTCTAACAAGAGCTTTGAATATTGTTTTGGCTATTCTGTTTGCATTTTCAGTTCAACTGTGATGAGATTGGAGAAGTGCAAAGTGTTCGTGTGTGGTTAGACGAAGAGGAAGTCACACATTTTCGTGATTTTTGAAGTCAAATCGGAATAGTGATTTTGGTCACGTCGAAACAGGAAGCGGAGCGAAAAAGCGAGTACTTTTGCGTCGTGAAATTTTTCCGCTCTAATTTTAAAGTAAAGTGAGAGAACGGTGCTTGCACAAAAGTTCGCTTTCTCGCTAGTTGGTTTATGTTCACACTGCGGCATTTTCACTTTGCATTTTATGTTTTTTTCGATTTTCGAAACGGATATATTTCTAAATGGTTTTCACAATCCATTCATAGTTCATGCTAGGTATATTTTTTTTTAAAATCAAATTTTCATTTCTCGTTGGTGGTTTTCTGTTCACATGCGGCTGTTTGACGTTGATTTTCTGTTTTTTTTTAAAAAAATTTTTTGATCTTATTTTAAATTGCTCTTGAACGAAGTTCATAGCAATTATTGTAAACGTGTTGGTCTTTTTTATGTAAATTTTTCGCTGGACCATTTTGCGCTTTTCTTCTAGAACATTCGTTGATTTCTCAAGTGATTTCTTCATGCTTTTGTTCTTCTTTTTTGAGTGATATCTATTGCTCTCTCTCCGAAGTAAAGCTTGTTGCTAATATAAAGTTGGTCGCAGCAAAAAAGGATGGGATAAATAGCGCAGTCGGCAGTGCATATGGATATGAAAGGAAGGTCAATGGTTCGAATCACGATGGGGTCAAATGTTCTTTCATCCGCCTGTCGTTCGAGTGCAATTTTTCCGACCTCAGTCGTTTTATGTTTTAGAAATGGTTTTCCAATTCGCTCAAAGTCCGTTCTAGTTCTAGTTTTTATTTAGTCAATGAAACTTCTTTGAAGACTTGTCCTGCTATGTTTTTTTGCCCGTTTTATCTAACTCTATCGAACTTTGTTCGTTTTTAACCGAAAAACATTGGAAGATGTTTAAATTGATCCCCAACATGCGCCCATGTTTACTTGTAATCTAATCTGTATTTTTTTCGTAGCTCTTGAACGTCGATTTGACATTTGCTTATTTAATTTTATTTTTGGATTTTTTTAAGCAGCCTTAGTTTCGCAACCTTTCTTTAGATATTTTTGTCTTGTAAAATTTATAGTCTTGTACAGAAGAATGTCGCAATATTGATATTTGCTTTCTAACAAGAGCTTTGAATATTGTTTTGGCTATTCTGTTTGCATTTTCAGTTCAACTGTGATGAGATTGGAGAAGTGAGAAGTGTTCGTGTGTGGTTAGACGAAGAGGAAGTCACACATTTTCGTGATTTTTGAAGGCAAATCGGAATAGTGATTTTGGTCACGTCGAAACAGGAAGCGGAGCGAAAAAGCGAGTACTTTTGCGTCGTGAAATTTTTCCGCTCTAATTTTAAAGTAAAGTGAGAGAACGGTGCTTGCACAAAAGTTCGCTTTCTCGCTAGTTGGTTTATGTTCACACTGCGGCATTTTCACTTTGCATTTTATGTTTTTTTCGATTTTCGAAACGGATATATTTCTAAATGGTTTTCACAATCCATTCATAGTTCATGCTAGGTATATTTTTTTTCAAAATCAAATTTTCATTTCTCGTTGGTGGTTTTCTGTTCACATGCGGCTGTTTGACGTTGATTTTCTGTTTTTTTTTTAAAAAATTTTTTGATCTTATTTTAAATTGCTCTTGAACGAAGTTCATAGCAATTATTGTAAACGTGTTGGTCTTTTTTATGTAAATTTTTCGCTGGACCATTTTGCGCTTTTCTTCTAGAGCATTCGTTGATTTCTCAAGTGATTTCTTCATGCTTTTGTTCTTCTTTTTTGAGTGATATCTATTGCTCTCTCTCCGAAGTAAAGCTTGTTGCTAATATAAAGTTGGTCGCAGCAAAAAAGGATGGGATAAATAGCGTAGTCGGCAGTGCATATGGATATGAAAGGAAGGTCAATGGTTCGAATCACGATGGGGTCAAATGTTCTTTCATCCGCCTGTCGTTCGAGTGCAATTTTTCCGACCTTAGTCGTTTTATGTTTTAGAAATGGTTTTCCAATTCGCTCAAAGTCCGTTCTAGTTCTAGTTTTTATTTAGTCAATGAAACTTCTTTGAAGACTTGCCCTGCTATGTTTTTTTTGCCCGTTTTATCTAACTCTATCGAACTTTGTTCGTTTTTAACCGAAAAACATTGGAAGATGTTTAAATTGATCCCCAACATGCGCCCATGTTTACTTGTAATCTAATCTGTATTTTTTTCGTAGCACTTGAACTTCGATTTGACATTTGCTTATTTAATTTTATTTTTGGATTTTTTTAAGCAGCGTTAGTTTCGCAACCTTTCTTGTAGATTTTTTTGTCTTGTAAAATTTTTCGTCTTGTACAGAAGAATGTCGCAATATTGATATTTGCTTTCTAACAAGAGCTTTGAATATTGTTTTGGCTATTCTGTTTGCATTTTCAGTTCAACTGTGATGAGATTGGAGAAGTGCAAAGTGTTCGTGTGTGGTTAGACGAAGAGGAAGTCACACATTTTCGTGATTTTTGAAGTCAAATCGGAATAGTGATTTTGGTCACGTCGAAACAGGAAGCGGAGCGAAAAAGCGAGTACTTTTGCGTCGTGAAATTTTTCCGCTCTAATTTTAAAGTAAAGTGAGAGAACGGTGCTTGCACAAAAGTTCGCTTTCTCGCTAGTTGGTTTATGTTCACACTGCGGCATTTTCACTTTGCATTTTATGTTTTTTTCGATTTTCGAAACGGATATATTTCTAAATGGTTTTCACAATCCATTCATAGTTCATGCTAGGTATATTTTTTTTCAAAATCAAATTTTCATTTCTCGTTGGTGGTTTTCTGTTCACATGCGGCTGTTTGACGTTGATTTTCTGTTTTTTTTTAAAAAATTTTTTGATCTTATTTTAAATTGCTCTTGAACGAAGTTCATAGCAATTATTGTAAACGTGTTGGTCTTTTTTATGTAAATTTTTCGCTGGACCATTTTGCGCTTTTCTTCTAGAACATTCGTTGATTTCTCAAGTGATTTCTTCATGCTTTTGTTCTTCTTTTTTGAGTGATATCTATTGCTCTCTCTCCGAAGTAAAGCTTGTTGCTAATATAAAGTTGGTCGCAGCAAAAAAGGATGGGATAAATAGCGCAGTCGGCAGTGCATATGGATATGAAAGGAAGGTCAATGGTTCGAATCACGATGGGGTCAAATGTTCTTTCATCCGCCTGTCGTTCGAGTGCAATTTTTCCGACCTTAGTCGTTTTATGTTTTAGAAATGGTTTTCCAATTCGCTCAAAGTCCGTTCTAGTTCTAGTTTTTATTTAGTCAATGAAACTTCTTTGAAGACTTGCCCTGCTATGTTTTTTTTGCCCGTTTTATCTAACTCTATCGAACTTTGTTCGTTTTTAACCGAAAAACATTGGAAGATGTTTAAATTGATCCCCAACATGCGCCCATGTTTACTTGTAATCTAATCTGTATTTTTTTCGTAGCACTTGAACTTCGATTTGACATTTGCTTATTTAATTTTATTTTTGGATTTTTTTAAGCAGCGTTAGTTTCGCAACCTTTCTTGTAGATTTTTTTGTCTTGTAAAATTTTTCGTCTTGTACAGAAGAATGTCGCAATATTGATATTTGCTTTCTAACAAGAGCTTTGAATATTGTTTTGGCTATTCTGTTTGCATTTTCAGTTCAACTGTGATGAGATTGGAGAAGTGCAAAGTGTTCGTGTGTGGTTAGACGAAGAGGAAGTCACACATTTTCGTGATTTTTGAAGTCAAATCGGAATAGTGATTTTGGTCACGTCGAAACAGGAAGCGGAGCGAAAAAGCGAGTACTTTTGCGTCGTGAAATTTTTCCGCTCTAATTTTAAAGTAAAGTGAGAGAACGGTGCTTGCACAAAAGTTCGCTTTCTCGCTAGTTGGTTTATGTTCACACTGCGGCATTTTCACTTTGCATTTTATGTTTTTTTCGATTTTCGAAACGGATATATTTCTAAATGGTTTTCACAATCCATTCATAGTTCATGCTAGGTATATTTTTTTTCAAAATCAAATTTTCATTTCTCGTTGGTGGTTTTCTGTTCACATGCGGCTGTTTGACGTTGATTTTCTGTTTTTTTTTAAAAAATTTTTTGATCTTATTTTAAATTGCTCTTGAACGAAGTTCATAGCAATTATTGTAAACGTGTTGGTCTTTTTTATGTAAATTTTTCGCTGGACCATTTTGCGCTTTTCTTCTAGAACATTCGTTGATTTCTCAAGTGATTTCTTCATGCTTTTGTTCTTCTTTTTTGAGTGATATCTATTGCTCTCTCTCCGAAGTAAAGCTTGTTGCTAATATAAAGTTGGTCGCAGCAAAAAAGGATGGGATAAATAGCGCAGTCGGCAGTGCATATGGATATGAAAGGAAGGTCAATGGTTCGAATCACGATGGGGTCAAATGTTCTTTCATCCGCCTGTCGTTCGAGTGCAATTTTTCCGACCTTAGTCGTTTTATGTTTTAGAAATGGTTTTCCAATTCGCTCAAAGTCCGTTCTAGTTCTAGTTTTTATTTAGTCAATGACACTTCTTTGAAGACTTGTCCTGCTATGTTTTTTTGCCCGTTTTATCTAACTCTATCGAACTTTGTTCGTTTTTAACCGAAAAACATTGGAAGATGTTTAAATTGATCCCCAACATGCGCCCATGTTTACTTGTAATCTAATCTGTATTTTTTTCGTAGCTCTTGAACGTCGATTTGACATTTGCTTATTTAATTTTATTTTTGGATTTTTTTAAGCAGCCTTAGTTTCGCAACCTTTCTTTAGATATTTTTGTCTTGTAAAATTTATAGTCTTGTACAGAAGAATGTCGCAATATTGATATTTGCTTTCTAACAAGAGCTTTGAATATTGTTTTGGCTATTCTGTTTGCATTTTCAGTTCAACTGTGATGAGATTGGAGAAGTGAGAAGTGTTCGTGTGTGGTTAGACGAAGAGGAAGTCACACATTTTCGTGATTTTTGAAGGCAAATCGGAATAGTGATTTTGGTCACGTCGAAACAGGAAACGGAGCGAAAAAGCGAGTTCTTTTGCGTCGTGAAATTTTTCCGCTCTAATTTTAAAGTAAAGTGAGAGAACGGTGCTTGCACAAAAGTTCGCTTTCTCGCTAGTTGGTTTTTGTTCACACTGCGGCATTTTCACTTTGCATTTTATGTTTTTTTCGATTTTCGAAACGGATATATTTCTAAATGGTTTTCACAATCCATTCATAGTTCATGCTAGGTATATTTTTTTCAAAATCAAATTTTCATTTCTCGTTGGTGGTTTTCTGTTCACATGCGGCTGTTTGACGTTGATTTTCTGTTTTTTTTAAAAAAAAATTTTTTGATCTTATTTTAAATTGCTCTTGAACGAAGTTCATAGCAATTATTGTAAACGTGTTGGTCTTTTTTATGTAAATTTTTCGCTGGACCATTTTGCGCTTTTCTTCTAGAACATTCGTTGATTTCTCAAGTGATTTCTTCATGCTTTTGTTCTTCTTTTTTGAGTGATCTCTATTGCTCTCTCTCCGAAGTAAAGCTTGTTGCTAATATAAAGTTGGTCGCAGCAAAAAAGGATGGGATAAATAGCACAGTCGGCAGTGCATATGGATATGAAAGGAAGGTCAATGGTTCGAATCACGATGGGGTAAAATGTTCTTTCATCCGCCTGTCGTTCGAGTGCAATTTTTCCGACCTTAGTCGTTTTATGTTTTAGAAATGGTTTTCCAATTCGCTCAAAGTCCGTTCTAGTTCTAGTTTTTATTTAGTCAATGAAACTTCTTTGAAGACTTGTCCTGCTATGTTTTTTTGCCCGTTTTATCTAACTCTATCGAACTTTGTTCGTTTTTAACCGAAAAACATTGGAAGATGTTTAAATTGATCCCCAACATGCGCCCATGTTTACTTGTAATCTAATCTGTATTTTTTTCGTAGCACTTGAACGTCGATTTGACATTTGCTTATTTAATTTTATTTTTGGATTTTTTTAAGCAGCCTTAGTTTCGCAACCTTTCTTTAGATATTTTTGTCTTGTAAAATTTATAGTCTTGTACAGAAGAATGTCGCAATATTGATATTTGCTTTCTAACAAGAGCTTTGAATATTGTTTTGGCTATTCTGTTTGCATTTTCAGTTCAACTGTGATGAGATTGGAGAAGTGAGAAGTGTTCGTGTGTGGTTAGACGAAGAGGAAGTCACACATTTTCGTGATTTTTGAAGTCAAATCGGAATAGTGATTTTGGTCACGCCGAAACAGGAAGCGGAGCGAAAAAGCGAGTACTTTTGCGTCGTGAAATTTTTCCGCTCTAATTTTAAAGTAAAGTGAGAGAACGGTGCTTGCACAAAAGTTCGCTTTCTCGCTAGTTGGTTTTTGTTCACACTGCGGCATTTTCACTTTGCATTTTATGTTTTTTTTCGATTTTCGAAACGGATATATTTCTAAATGGTTTTCACAATCCATTCATAGTTCATGCTAGGTATATTTTTTTTTTCAAAATCAAATTTTCATTTCTCGTTGGTGGTTTTCTGTTCATATGCGGCTGTTTGACGTTGATTTTCTGTTTTTTTTCAAAATTTTTTTGATCTTATTTTAAATTGCTCTTTAACGAAGTTCATAGCAATTATTGTAAACGTGTTGGTCTTTTTTATGTAAATTTTTCGCTAGACCATTTTGCGCTTTTCTTCTAGAACATTCGTTGATTTCTCAAGTGATTTCTTCATGCTTTCGTTCTTCTTTTTTGAGTGATCTCTATTTCTCTCTCTCCGAAGTAAAGCTTGTTGCTAATATAAAGTTGCTCGCAGCAAAAAAGGATGGGATAAATAGCACAGTCGGCAGTGCATATGGATATGAAAGGAAGGTCAATGGTTCGAATCACGATGGGGTCAAATGTTTTTTCATCCGCCTGTCGTTCGAGTGCAATTTTTCCGACATTAGTCGTTTTATGTTTTAGAAATGGTTTTCCAATTCGCTCAAAGTCCGTTCTAGTTCTAGTTTTTATTTGGTCAATGAAACTTCTTTGAAGACTTGTCCTGCTATGTTTTTTTTGCCCGTTTTATCTAACTCTATCGAACTTTGTTCGTTTTTAACCGAAAAACATTGGAAGATGATTAAATTGATCCCCAACATGCGCCCATGTTTACTTGTAATCTAATGTATTTTTTTCGTAGCACTTGAACTTCGATTTGACATTTGCTTATTTAATTTTATTTTTGGATTTTTTAAGCAGCCTTAGTTTCGCAACCTTTCTTTAGATATTTTTGTCTTGTAAAATTTATAGTCTTGTACAGAAGAATGTCGCAATATTGATATTTGCTTTCTAACAAGAGCTTTGAATATTGTTTTGGCTATTCTGTTTGCATTTTCAGTTCAACTGTGATGAGATTGGAGAAGTGCGAAGTGTTCGTGTGTGGTTAGACGAAGAGGAAGTCACACATTTTCGTGATTTTTGAAGTCAAATCGGAATAGTGATTTTGGTCAAGCCGAAACAGGAAGCGGAGCGAAAAAGCGAGTACTTTTGCGTCGTGAAATTTTTCCGCTCTAATTTTAAAGTAAAGTGAGAGAACGGTGCTTGCACAAAAGTTCGCTTTCGCGCTAGTTGGTTTTTGTTCGCACTGCGGCATTTTCACTTTGCATTTTGTGTTTTTTTTTTCGATTTCCGAAACGGATATATTTCTAAATGGTTTTCCCAATCCATTCATAGTTCATGCTAGGTATATTTTTTTTCAAAATCAAATTTTCATTTCTCTTTGGTGGTTTTCTGTTCATATGCGGCTGTTTGACGTTGATTTTCTGTTTTTTTTTTTCAAAATTTTTTTGATCTTATTTTAAATTGCTCTTTAACGAAGTTCATATCAATTCTTGTAGACGTGTTGGTCTTTTTATGCAAATTTTTCGCTTGACCATTCTGCGCTTTTCTTCTAGAACTTTCTTTGACTTCTCAAGTGATTTCTTCATGCTTTCGTTCTTCTTTTTTGAGTGATCTCTATTGCTCTCTCTCCGGAGTAAAGCTTGCTGCTAATATAAAGTTGGTCGCAGCAAAAAAGGATGGGATAAATAGCACAGTCGGCAGTGCATATGGATATGAAAGGGAGGTCAATGGTTCGAATCACGATGGGGTCAAATGTTTTTTCATCCGCCTGTCGTTCGAGTGCAATTTTTCCGACATTAGTCGTTTTATGTTTTAGAAATGGTTTTCCAATTCGCTCAAAGTCCGTTCTAGTTCTAGTTTTTATTTAGTCAATGAAACTTCTTTGAAGACTTGTCCTGCTATGTTTTTGTTGCCCGTTTTATCTAACTCTATCGAACTTTGTTCGTTTTTAACCGAAAAACATTGGAAGATGTTTAAATTGATCCCCAACATGCGCCCATGTTTACTTGTAATCTAATCTGTATTTTTTTCGTAGCACTTGAACTTCGATTTGACATTTGCTTATTTAATTTTATTTTTGGATTTTTTTCAGCAGTCTTAGTTTCGCAACTTTTCTTTAGATATTTTTGTCTTGTAAAATTATTCGTCTTGTACAGAAGAATGTCGCAATGTTGATATTTGCTCTCTAACAAGAGCTTTGAATATTGCATTGGCTTATTCTTTTTGCATTTTCAGTTCAACTGTGATGAGATTGGAGAAGTGAGAAGTGTTCGTGTGTGGTTAAACGAAGAGGAAGTCACACATTTCCATGATTTTTGATGTCAAATTGGAATAGTGATTTTGGTCACGCTAAAACAGGAAGTGGAGTGAAAAGCGAGTATTTTTGCGGCGTGAATTTTTTCCGCTCTAAATTCAAAGTAGAGTAAGAGAACGGTGCTTGCACAAAAGTTCGCTTTCTCGCTAGTTGTTTTTTGTTCACACTGCGGCAATTTCACTTTGACTTTGTGTTTTTTCGATTTTCGAATCGGATTCCTTTATAAATGGTTTTCCCAATCCTTTCATAGCTCATTCTAGGCCTAATTTTTTTAAAACCGATTGGTGGTTGTCTGTTCACATGCGGCTTTTTGACGTTGATTTTCTGTTTTTTTTACTTTGATCTTATTTTTAATTCCTCTTGAACAAAGTTCATAGCAATTATTGTAAACGTGTTGGTCTTTATTATGCAAATTTTTTGCTTGCCCATTTTGCGCTTTTCTTCTAGAACATTCTTTGACTTATCAAGTGATTTCTTCATGCTTTCGTTCTTCTTTTTTTAATTGATCTCTATTGCTCTCACTCCGAAGTAAAGCTTGTTGCTAATATAAATTGGTTGCAGCAAAAGGAAGGGATAAATAGCACAGTCGGCTGTGCATATGGATATGAAAGGGAGGTCAATGGTTCAATTCACAGTGGGGTCAATGGTTTTTTCATCCGCCTGTCGTTCGAGAGCAATTCTTCCGACACTAGTCGGTTTATGTTTTAGAAATGGTTTTCCAATTCGGTCATCGTCCGTTCTAGTTCTAGTTTTATATTTAGTCAATGAAAATTTTTTGAAGACTTGCCCTGCTATGTTTTTTTGCCCGTTTTATCTTACTCTATCAAACTTTGTTCGTTTTTAACCGAAAAACATGGGAAGATGTTTAACTTGATCCCCAACATGCGCCCATGTTTACTTGTAATCTAATCTGGATTTTTTCCGTAGCACTTGAACTTCGATTTGACATTTGCGTATTTAATTTTATATTTTGCTCTTTTTAAACAGCGTTAGTTTCGCAACCTTTCTTTTAGATATTTTTGTCTTGTAAAATTAATCGTCTTGTACAGAAGAATGTCGCAATGTTGATATTTACTTTCTAACAAGAGCTTTGTGTATTGCTTTGGCTTATTCTTTTTGCATTTTCAGTTCAACTGTGATGAGATTGGAGAAGTCAGAAGTGTTCGTGTGTGGTTAGACGAAGAGGAAGTCACACATTTCCATGATTTTTGAAGTCAAATTGGAATAGTGATTTTGGTCACGCCAAAACAGGAAGCGGAGCGAAGAAGCGAGTATTTTTGCGGCGTGAATTTTTTCCGCTCTAATTTTAAAGCAGAGTAAGAGAACGGTGCTTGCACAAAAGTTCGTTTTCTCGCTAGTTGTTTTTTTTGTTCACACTGCGGCATTTTCCCTTTGACTTTTATGTTTTTTTCGATTTTCGAAACGGATACATTTCTAAATGGTTTTCACAATCCATTCATAGTTCATGCTAGGTATAATTTTTTTCAAAATCAAATTTTCATTTCTCGTTGGTGGTTTTCTGTTCATATGCGGCTGTTTGACGTTGATTTTCTGTTTTCTTTTTTAATTTTTTTGATCTTATTTTTAATTGCTCTTGAACGAAGTTCATATCAATTCTTGTAATCGTGTTGGTCTTTTTTATGCAAATTTTTCGCTTGACCATTTTGCGCTTTTCTTCTAGAACCTTCTTTGACTTCTCAAGTGATTTCTTCATGCTTTCGTTCTTCTTTTTTGAGTGATCTCTTTTGCTCTCACTCCGGATTAAAGCTTGTTGCTAATATATAGTTGGTTGCAGCAAAAAAGTAAGGGACAAATAGCGCAGTCGGCAGTGCATATGGATATGAAAGAGAGGTCAATGGTTCGAATCACGGTGGGGTCAAATTTTTTTTCATCTGCCTTATTCTGTTTGCATTTTCATTTCAAATGGGATGAGATTGCAGGAGTGAATAGTGTCCGTGTGTGGTTAGACGAAGAGGAAGTTACACATTTTCATGATTTTTGAAGTCAAATTGGAATAGTCATTTTGGTCACGCCGAAATAGGAAGCGGACCACAAAATCGAGTATTTTTGCGGCGTGAAATTTTTCCGCTCTAATTTTAAATTAAAGTGAGAGAACGGTGTTTGCACAAAAGTTCGCTTTCTCGCTAGTTGTTTTTTGTTCTTACCGCGGCATTTTCCCTTTGACTTTTAGTGTTTTTTTTCGATTTTCGAAACGGATATCTTTCTAAATGGTTTTCCCAATCCATTCATAGTTCATGCTAGGCATATTTTTCAAAAAATCAATATTCCATTTCTAGTTGGTGGTTTTCTGTTCATATGCGGCTGTTTGACGTTGATTTTCTGTTTTTTTTTAAATTTTTTTGATCTTATTTTTAATTGCTCTTGAACGAAGTTCATAGCAATTATTGTAAACGTGTTGGTCTTTTTTATGCAAATTTTTCTTTTGACCATTTTGCGCTTTTCTAGAACATTTGTTGACTTCTCAAGTGATTTCTTCATGCTTTCGTTCTTATTTTTTGAGTGATCTCTATTGCTCTCACTCCGAATTAAAGCTTGTTGCTAATATAAAGTTGGTTGCACTAAAAAAGGAAGGGACAAATAGCGCAGTCGGCAGTGCATATGGATATGAAAGAGAGGTCAATGGTTCGAATCACGGTGGGGTCAAATTTTTTTTCATCTGCCTTATTCTGTTTGCATTTTCATTTCAAATGGGATGAGATTGCAGGAGTGAATAGTGTCCGTGTGTGGTTAGACGAAGAGGAAGTTACACATTTTCATGATTTTTGAAGTCAAATTGGAATAGTCATTTTGGTCACGCCGAAATAGGAAGCGGACCACAAAATCGAGTATTTTTGCGGCGTGAAATTTTTCCGCTCTAATTTTAAATTAAAGTGAGAGAACGGTGTTTGCACAAAAGTTCGCTTTCTCGCTAGTTGTTTTTTGTTCTTACTGCGGCATTTTCCCTTTGACTTTTAGTGTTTTTTTTCGATTTTCGAAACGGATATCTTTCTAAATGGTTTTCCCAATCCATTCATAGTTCATGCTAGGCATATTTTTCAAAAAATCAATATTCCATTTCTAGTTGGTGGTTTTCTGTTCATATGCGGCTGTTTGACGTTGATTTTCTGTTTTTTTTTAAATTTTTTTGATCTTATTTTTAATTGCTCTTGAACGAAGTTCATAGCAATTATTGTAAACGTGTTGGTCTTTTTTATGCAAATTTTTCTTTTGACCATTTTGCGCTTTTCTAGAACATTTGTTGACTTCTCAAGTGATTTCTTCATGCTTTCGTTCTTATTTTTTGAGTGATCTCTATTGCTCTCACTCCGAATTAAAGCTTGTTGCTAATATAAAGTTGGTTGCACTAAAAAAGGAAGGGACAAATAGCACAGTCAGCAGTGCATATGGATATGAAAGGGAGGTCAATGGTTCGAATCACGGTGGGGTCAAATGTTTTTTCATCCGCCTTATTGTGATTGCATTTTCATTTCAAATGGGATGAGATTGGAGGAGTGAATAGTGTTCGTGTGTGGTTAGACAAAGAGGAAGTTACACATTTTCATGATTTTTGAAGTCAAATTGGAATAGTAATTTTGGTCACGCCGAAATAGGAAGCGGACCAAGAAACCGAGTATTTTTGCGGCGTGAAATTTTTCCGCTCTAATTTTAAATTAAAGTGAGAGAACGGTGTTTGCACAAAAGTTCGCTTTCTCGCTAGTTGTTTTTTGTTCACACTGCGGCATTTTCCTTCTGACTTTTAGTGTTTTTTTTCGATGTTCGAAACGGATATCTTTCTAAAAGGTTTTCCCAATCCATTCATAGTTCATGCTAGGCATATTTTTTTTAAAAAATCAAATTTCCATTTCTCGTTGGTGGTTTTCTGTTCATATGCGGCCGTTTGAGGTTGATTTTCTGTTTTTTTTTTAAATTTTTTTGATCTTATTTTTAATTGCACTTGAGCGAAGTTCATATCAATTCTTGTAGACGTGTTGGTCTTTTTATGGAAATTTTTCGCTTGATCATTCTGCGCTTTTCTTCTAGAACTTTTTTTGACTTCTCAAGTGATTTCTTCATGCTTTCGTTCTTTTTTTTGAGTGATCTCTTTTGCTCTCACTCCGAATTAAAGCTTGTTGCTAATATAAAGTTGGTTGCAGCAAAAGGGAAGGGACAAATAGCACAGTCGGCTGTGCATATGGATATGAAAGGGAGGTCAATGGTTCGAATCACGGTGGGGTCAAATGTTTTTTTTCATCCGCCTTATTCTGTTTGCATTTTCATTTCAAATGGGATGAGATTGGAGGAGTGAATAGTGTTCGTGTGCGATTAGACGAAGAGGAAGTTACACATTTTCATGATATCTGAAGTCAAATCGGAATAGTGATTTTGGTCACGTCGAAACAGGAAGCGGAGCGAAAAAGCGAGTACTTTTGCGTCGTGAAATTTTTCCGCTCTAATTTTAAAGTAAAGTGAGAGAACGGTGTTTGCACAAAAGTTCGCTTTCTCGCTAGTTGTTTTTTGTTCACACTGCGGCAATGTAACTTTGACTTTTAGTGTTTTTTTTTCGATTTTCGAATCGGATATCTTTCTCAATGGTTTTCCAAATCCATTCATAGTTCATTCTAGACCTAGTTTTTTTTTAAAACCGAATTCCCATTTCTAGTTGGTGGTTTTCTGTTCACATGCGGCTTTTTGACGTTGATTTTCTGTTTTTTTATTTTGGTCTTATTTTTAATTGCTCTTGAACAAAGTTCATAGCAATTATTGTAAACATGTTGGTCTTTTTTATGCAAATTTTTCTCTTGACCATTTTGCGCTTTTCTAGAACATTTGTTGACTTCTCAAGTGATTTCTTCATGCTTTCGTTCTTATTTTTTGAGTGATCTCTATTGCTCTCACTCCGAAGTAAAGCTTGTTGCTAATATAAAGTTGGTTGCAGCAAAAAAGGAAGGGACAAATAGCACAGTCGGCAGTGCATATGGATATGAAAGAGAGGTCAATGGTTCGAATCACGGTGGGGTCAAATATTTTTTCATCCGCCTTATTCTGTTTGCATTTTCATTTCAAATGGGATGAGATTGCAGGAGTGAATAGTGTCCGTGTGTGGTTAGACGAAGAGGAAGTTACACATTTTCATGATTTTTGAAGTCAAATTGGAATTTTTGGTCACGCCGAAATAGGAAGCGGACCACAAAATCGAGTATTTTTGCGGCGTGAAATTTTTCCGCTCTAATTTTAAATTAAAGTGAGAGAACGGTGTTTGCACAAAAGTTCGCTTTCTCGCTAGTTGTTTTTTGTTCTTACTGCGGCATTTTCCCTTTGACTTTTAGTGTTTTTTCGATTTTCGAAACGGATATCTTTCTAAATGGTTTTCCCAATCCATTCATAGTTCATGCTAGGCATATTTTTCAAAAAATCAATGTTCCATTTCTAGTTGGTGGTTTTCTGTTCATATGCGGCTGTTTGACGTTGATTTTCTGTTTTTTTTTAATTTTTTTGATCTTATTTTTAATTGCTCTTGAACGAAGTTCATAGCAATTATTCTAAACGTGTTGGTCTTTTTTATGCAAATTTTTCTCTTGACCATTTTGCGCTTTTCTAGAGCATTTGTTCACTTCTCAAGTGATTTCTTCATGCTTTCGTTCTTTTTTTTTGAATGATCTCTTTTGCTCTCACTCCGAATTAAAGCTTGTTGCTAATATGAAGTTGGTTGCAGCAAAAAAGGATGGGATAGATAGCACAGTCGGCAGTGCATATGGATATGAAAGGGAAGTCAATGGTTCGAATCACGGTGGGGTCAAATATTTTTTCATCCGCCTTATTCTGATTGCATTTTCATTTCAAATGGGATGAGATTGGAGGAGTGAATAGTGTCCGTGTGTGGTTAGACGAAGAGGAAGTTACACATTTTCATGATTTTTGAAGTCAAATTGGAATAGTCATTTTGGTCACGCCGAAATAGGAAGCGGACAAAGAAATCGAGTATTTTTGCGGCGTGAAATTTTTCCGCTCTAATTTTAAATTAAAGTGAGAGAACGGTGTTTGCACAAAAGTTCGCTTTCTCGCTAGTTGTTTTTTGTTCACACTGCGGCATTTTCCTTCTGACTTTTAGTGTTTTTTTTCGATTTTGGAAACGGATATCTTTCTAAAAGGTTTTCCCAATCCATTCATAGTTCATGCTAGGCATATTTTTTTAAAAAATCAAATTTCCATTTCTCGTTGGTGGTTTTCTGTTCATATGCGGCCGTTTGAGGTTGATTTTCTGTTTTTTTTTAATTTTTTTGATCTTATTTTTAATTGCACTTGAACGAAGTTCATATCAATTCTCGTAGACGTGTTGGTTTTTTTATGGAAATTTTTCGCTTGATCATTCTGCGCTTTTCTTCTAGAACTTTCTTTGACTTCTCAAGTGATTTCTTCATGCTTTCGTTCTTTTTTTGAGTGATCTCTTTTGCTCTCACTCCGAATTAAAGCTTGTTGCTAATATAAAGTTGGTTGCAGCAAAAAAGGAAGGGACAAATAGCACAGTCGGCTGTGCATATGGATATGAAAGGGAGGTCAATGGTTCGAATCACGGTGGGGTCAAATGTTTTTTTCATCCGCCTTATTCTGTTTGCATTTTCATTTCAAATGGGATGAGATTGGAGGAGTGAATAGTGTTCGTGTGTGATTAGACGAAGAGGAAGCTACACATTTTCATGATATTTGAAGTCAAATTGGAATTTTTGGTCACGCCGAAATAGGAAGCGGACCACAAAATCGAGTATTTTTGCGGCGTGAAATTTTTCCGCTCTAATTTTAAATTAAAGTGAGAGAACGGTGTTTGCACAAAAGTTCGCTTTCTCGCTAGTTGTTTTTTGTTCTTACTGCGGCATTTTCCCTTTGACTTTTAGTGTTTTTTCGATTTTCGAAACGGATATCTTTCTAAATGGTTTTCCCAATCCATTCATAGTTCATGCTAGGCATATTTTTCAAAAAATCAATGTTCCATTTCTAGTTGGTGGTTTTCTGTTCATATGCGGCTGTTTGACTTGGATTTTCTGTTTTTTTTTAATTTTTTTGATCTTATTTTTAATTGCTCTTGAACGAAGTTCATAGCAATTATTGTAAACGTGTTGGTCTTTTTTATGCAAATTTTTCTCTTGACCATTTTGCGCTTTTCTAGAACATTTGTTGACTTCTCAAGTGATTTCTTCATGCTTTCGTTCTTAATTTTTGAGTGATCTCTATTGCTCTCACTCCGAAGTAAAGCTTGTTGCTAATATAAAGTTGGTTGCAGCAAAAAAGGAAGGGACAAATAGCACAGTCGGCAGTGCATATGGATATGAAAGAGAGGTCAATGGTTCGAATCACGGTGGGGTCAAATATTTTTTCATCCGCCTTATTCTGTTTGCATTTTCATTTCAAATGGGATGAGATTGCAGGAGTGAATAGTGTCCGTGTGTGGTTAGACGAAGAGGAAGTTACACATTTTCATGATTTTTGAAGTCAAATTGGAATAATCATTTTGGTCACGCCGAAATAGGAAGCGGACCACAAAATCGAGTATTTTTGCGGCGTGAAATTTTTCCGCTCTAATTTTAAATTAAAGTGAGAGAACGGTGTTTGCACAAAAGTTCGCTTTCTCGCTAGTTGTTTTTTGTTCTTACTGCGGCATTTTCCCTTTGACTTTTAGTGTTTTTTCGATTTTCGAAACGGATATCTTTCTAAATGGTTTTCCCAATCCATTCATAGTTCATGCTAGGCATATTTTTCAAAAAATCAATGTTCCATTTCTAGTTGGTGGTTTTCTGTTCATATGCGGCTGTTTGACGTGGATTTTCTGTTTTTTTTAATTTTTTTGATCTTATTTTTAATTGCTCTTGAACGAAGTTCATAGCAATTATTGTAAACGTGTTGGTCTTTTTTATGCAAATTTTTCTCTTGACCATTTTGCGCTTTTCTAGAACATTTGTTGACTTCTCAAGTGATTTCTTCATGCTTTCGTTCTTAATTTTTGAGTGATCTCTATTGCTCTCACTCCGAAGTAAAGCTTGTTGCTAATATAAAGTTGGTTGCAGCAAAAAAGGAAGGGACAAATAGCACAGTCGGCAGTGCATATGGATATGAAAGAGAGGTCAATGGTTCGAATCACGGTGGGGTCAAGTATTTTTTCATCCGCCTTATTCTGTTTGCATTTTCATTTCAAATGGGATGAGATTGCAGGAGTGAATAGTGTCCGTGTGTGGTTAGACGAAGAGGAAGTTACACATTTTCATGATTTTTGAAGTCAAATTGGAATAATCATTTTGGTCACGCCGAAATAGGAAGCGGACCACAAAATCGAGTATTTTTGCGGCGTGAAATTTTTCCGCTCTAATTTTAAATTAAAGTGAGAGAACGGTGTTTGCACAAAAGTTCGCTTTCTCGCTAGTTGTTTTTTGTTCTTACTGCGGCATTTTCCCTTTGACTTTTAGTGTTTTTTCGATTTTCGAAACGGATATCTTTCTAAATGGTTTTCCCAATCCATTCATAGTTCATGCTAGGCATATTTTTCAAAAAATCGATGTTCCATTTCTAGTTGGTGGTTTTCTGTTCATATGCGGCTGTTTGACGTTGATTTTCTGTTTTTTTTTAAATTTTTTTGATCTTGTTTTTAATTGCTCTTGAACGAAGTTCATAGCAATTATTGTAAACGTGTTGGTCTTTTTATGCAAATTTTTCTCTTGACCATTTTGCGCTTTTCTAGAACATTTGTTGACTTCTCAAGTGATTTCTTCATGCTTTCGTTCTTATTTTTTGGTGTGATCTCTATTGCTCTCACTCCGAAGTAAAGCTTGTTGCTAATATAAAGTTGGTCGCAGCAAAAAAGGATGGGATAAATAGCACAGTCGGCAGTGCATATGGATATGAAAGGGAAGTCAATGGTTCGAATCACGATGGGGTCAAATGTTTTTTCATCCGCCTTATTCTGATTGCATTTTCATTTCAAATGGGATGAGATTGGAGGAGTGAATAGTGTTCGTGTGTGGTTAGACGAAGAGGAAGTTACACATTTTCATGGTTTTTGAAGTCAAATTGGAATAGTCATTTTGGTCACGCCGAAATAGGAAGCGGACCAAGAAATCGAGTATTTTTGCGGCGTGAAATTTTTCCGCTCTAATTTTAAATTAAAGTGAGAGAACGGTGTTTGCACAAAAGTTCGCTTTCTCGCTAGTTGTTTTTTGTTCACACTGCGGCATTTTCCTTCTGACTTTTAGTGTTTTTTTTCGATTTTCGAAACGGATATCTTTCTAAAAGGTTTTCCCAATCCATTCATAGTTCATGCTAGGCATATTTTTTTTAAAAATCAAATTTCCATTTCTCGTTGGTGGTTTTCTGTTCATATGCGGCCGTTTGAGGTTGATTTTCTGTTTTTTTTTTTAAATTTTTTTGATCTTATTTTTAATTGCACTTGAACGAAGTTCATATCAATTCTTGTAGACGTGTTGGTCTTTTTTATGGAAATTTTTTGCTTGATCATTCTGCGCTTTTCTTCTAAAACTTTCTTTGACTTCTCAAGTGATTTCTTCATGCTTTCGTTCTTATTTTTTGAGTGATCTCTATTGCTCTCACTCCGAAGTAAAGCTTGTTGCTAATATAAAGTTGGTCGCAGCAAAAAAGGATGGGATAAATAGCACAGTCGGCAGTGCATATGGATATGAAAGGGAAGTCAATGGTTCGAATCACGATGGGGTCAAATGTTTTTTCATCCGCCTTATTCTGATTGCATTTTCATTTCAAATGGGATGAGATTGGAGGGGTGAATAGTGTTCGTGTGTGGTTAGACGAAGAGGAAGTTACACATTTTCATGATTTTTGAAGTCAAATTGGAATAGTCATTTTGGTCACGCCGAAATAGGAAGCGGACCAAGAAATCGAGTATTTTTGCGGCGTGAAATTTTTCCGCTCTAATTTTAAATTAAAGTGAGAGAACGGTGTTTGCACAAAAGTTCGCTTTCTCGCTAGTTGTTTTTTGTTCACACTGCGGCATTTTCCTTCTGACTTTTAGTGTTTTTTTCGATTTTCGAAACGGATATCTTTCTAAAAGGTTTTCCCAATCCATTCATAGTTCATGCTAGGCATATTTTTTTAAAAAATCAAATTCAAATTTCCATTTCTCGTTGGTGGTTTTCTGTTCATATGCGGCCGTTTGAGGTTGATTTTCTGTTTTTTTTTAATTTTTTTGATCTTTTTTTAATTGCACTTGAACGAAGTTCATATCAATTCTTGTAGACGTGTTGGTCTTTTTTATGGAAATTTTTCGCTTGATCATTCTGCGCTTTTCTTCTAGAACTTTCTTTGACTTCTCAAGTGATTTCTTCATGCTTTCGTTCTTTTTTTGAGTGATCTCTTTTGCTCTCACTCCGAATTAAAGCTTGTTGCTAATATGAAGTTGGTTGCAGCAAAAAAGGAAGGGACAAATAGCACAGTCGGCTGTGCATATGGATATGAAAGGGAGTTCAATGGTTCGAATCACGGTGGGGTCAAATGTTTTTTTCATCCGCCTTATTCTGTTTGCATTTTCATTTCAAATGGGATGAGATTGGAGGAGTGAATAGTGTTCGTGTGTGATTAGACGAAGAGGAAGTTACACATTTTCATGATATTTGAAGTCAAATTGGAATTTTTGGTCACGCCGAAATAGGAAGCGGACCACAAAATCGAGTATTTTTGCGGCGTGAAATTTTTCCGCTCTAATTTTAAATTAAAGTGAGAGAACGGTGTTTGCACAAAAGTTCGCTTTCTCGCTAGTTGTTTTTTGTTCTTACTGCGGCATTTTCCCTTTGACTTTTAGTGTTTTTTTTCGATTTTCGAAACGGATATCTTTCTAAATGGTTTTCCCAATCCATTCATAGTTCATGCTAGGCATATTTTTCAAAAAATCAATGTTCCATTTCTAGTTGGTGGTTTTCTGTTCATATGCGGCTGTTTGACGTCGATTTTCTGTTTTTTTTTAAATTTTTTTGATCTTATTTTTAATTGCTCTTGAACGAAGTTCATAGCAATTATTGTAAACGTGTTGGTCTTTTTTATGCAAATTTTTCTCTTGACCATTTTGCGCTTTTCTAGAACATTTGTTGACTTCTCAAGTGATTTCTTCATGCTTTCGTTCTTAATTTTTGAGTGATCTCTATTGCTCTCACTCCGAAGTAAAGCTTGTTGCTAATATAAAGTTGGTTGCAGCAAAAAAGGAAGGGACAAATAGCACAGTCGGCAGTGCATATGGATATGAAAGAGAGGTCAATGGTTCGAATCACGGTGGGGTCAAATATTTTTTCATCCGCCTTATTCTGTTTGCATTTTCATTTCAAATGGGATGAGATTGCAGGAGTGAATAGTGTCCGTGTGTGGTTAGACGAAGAGGAAGTTACACATTTTCATGATTTTTGAAGTCAAATTGGAATAATCATTTTGGTCACGCCGAAATAGGAAGTGGACCACAAAATCGAGTATATTTGCGGCGTGAAATTTTTCCGCTCTAATTTTAAATTAAAGTGAGAGAACGGTGTTTGCACAAAAGTTCGCTTTCTCGCTAGTTGTTTTTTGTTCTTACTGCGGCATTTTCCCTTTGACTTTTAGTGTTTTTTCGATTTTCGAAACGGATATCTTTCTAAATGGTTTTCCCAATCCATTCATAGTTCATGCTAGGCATATTTTTCAAAAAATCAATGTTCCATTTCTAGTTGGTGGTTTTCTGTTCATATGCGGCTGTTTGACGTTGATTTTCTGTTTTTTTTTTAAATTTTTTTTTGATCTTATTTTTAATTGCTCTTGAACGAAGTTCATAGCAATTATTGTAAACGTGTTGGTCTTTTTTATGCAAATTTTTCTCTTGACCATTTTGCGCTTTTCTAGAACATTTGTTGACTTCTCAAGTGATTTCTTCATGCTTTCGTTCTTATTTTTTGAGTGATCTCTATTGCTCTCACTCCGAAGTAAAGCTTGTTGCTAATATAAAGTTGGTTGCAGCAAAAAAGGAAGGGACAAATAGCACAGTCGGCAGTGCATATGGATATGAAAGAGAGGTCAATGGTTCGAATCACGGTGGGGTCAAATGTTTTTTCATCCGCCTGTCGTTCGAGTGCAATTTTTCGGTTTATGTTTTAGAAATGATTTTCCAATTCGCTCATAGTCCGTTCTAGTTCTAGTTTTATATTTAGTCAATGAAAATTCTTTGAAGACTTGTCCTGCTATTTTTTTGCCCGTTTTATCTTACTCTATCAAACTTTGTTCGTTTTTAACCGAAAAACATTGGAAGATGTTTAACTTGATCCCCAACATGCGCCCATGTTTACTTGTAATCTAATCTGGATTTTTTCCGTAGCACTTGAACTTCGATTTGACATTTGCGTATTTAATTTTATATTTGGATTTTTTTAAACAGCGTTAGTTTCGCAACCTTTCTTGTAGATTTTTTTGTCTTGTAAAATTTTTCGTCTTGTACAGAAGAATGTCGCAATAGTGATATTTGCTTTCTAACAAGAGCTTTGAATATTGCTTTGGCTTATTCTTTTTGCATTTTCAGTTCAACTGTGATGAGATTGGAGAAGTGAGAAGTGTTCGTGTGTGGTTAGACGAAGAGGAAGTCAATTCCCTCTCTGCTACCTCAGATGAAGATCAAAACAGGACATCGTGGCATCTTCAAAAGGTCTTTTAGATCTATCATCTATTGTGAACAGATATATTTTTTTGAAAATGTTCTTGAATTCGAGAAGGATCCTTTTTTCCCTGGGATAACAATCATAGAGATTTTGGGCGAATCAAACCAAAAGATACCTTTGGCATTGCTGACATCCTGGTGACAATACAAGGTTCATTTGGAAAAACAATAAGACTCCTGCTAATAAGCTCTCGTTTTGTTGCTGCTAATTGCTCTTCCTTTTTTTATAACAAACTTGATGTTCAAGTAATTTATGATATTTTAATTTATAACCATATAGATGACAATTACGAGACCGCCGTTGACCGAAGCAGAACAAACACGAGTAGCCGCCGAGAGCGACAACGCAGAGAACTTATTCGGAACCGATTTTACTTCTCCCTCGGCTAGTTCTCCCCCTGGAAGCCCCCCAACAGGCGTGGGAAGAAACAGGCTGGATTCTGGAGCTGGAAACATGTTGGCGAACTCTTCATTTGATAGAAGGCGCAGCTCGGCTGTAAACAGTTTGAATTCGACTATGACTACTCCAGCTTTGACAGCTAGTGCGAGGAGAATTTCATTGGCAGCTGACTACAGAAAGTACGTATTATGACTGACATTTTAGATCGGGAAGAAATTGGATTAGCGTATTCTGCTCCCAATAGCTTGTCACTAATGTTCAGTAATAATTGATAATGGCGTCGGGTCCAGGTAAAAATAAGTAAAATAAAACAAGTAAAAAGAACTTTGCATCGATGGTCGTTATGAATTTGTGTATGAATTAGTAAGTTTGCAAACCATGAGAATTTTTGTACCGTGTCCAAACCGCATCAGTCAGCGCCCTAATATTAAAACACTTGCGTCATTTTGTTAAAATCCCAGCATTTTTCATAAGATAGGTCCCATTGCGAGGGCATGTTGAAAAATTGGTTACTGAATAAGATTGATTTGTCTCATATTAGGCTTCAGTAATGCTTTTATGGCTTAATTTTTTTCATATCTGCATTTCGATCTTCCCCCTTTCCGTCCTGCAAGCTTATAAGATTTGTAATTACGGTTTCTGTGTAGCACGTTTACCACGTGTTAATGTGTTTAGATCTTTCATACTAAGATTATAACAAAATGTTTCACTCACAAACAGTCTAACCTAAACATAAGAAAATGTTGCTAATTTTGAGGAAAACAGGGGTTTCTTTTCAATTTTTGTTCCTTTATTTTCCATTTTTAATCCAAACAAATAATTATGCAGGCAAACTTTCTTAAATTCTAGATTCTTGTTAGGAGGTTCGGGAAACTACTAATTTCAATTCCAGATTATAAAAAGGATACAAGAATATGGATAAAGTTTTCAAATTTGGGCATATCGTTCATATCTTTTTCGTTGACTTCAATGACTGTATTCTATTGTGTATGTTTGAAATAATCAAGGTTCTGTTTTTAAAAACACGAAACAATAATGGAGACAGGCTAAATTTCAATTTGATTTTCTTAAAAATGATCAACTCTTATCTTTCTGTTTGTTTTGGTTACCAGCCGAGTCAGTACTCAGCTGGTTATCTGTGAACTTTTTCCATTTGGCTAATGAAAAAAATGTTTATCTTCACCCACTATTCCGTTTTTCTGGTGAAATCTGCGTGAAATCTTTGTTTGTTTCTCTGGGCTAATTTCAGTTTTTGTTTATATTGCTTAATCCTATATGTAAACGCGTGAGCTCTAAATTGGTACAAAATTATAGCATGTTAAAGGTTTCTCTCGACTCGCATGTTTAAGATCCGCATTGCGCAGCATGGTTAAGCGAACATATCGAGAGAGGTCAATGACCTAAAAGATGGGCGAGCACCGAACCTGGGAAAAAATACTGTGAGTCAGTTGCAGTTACTGCGAGGCTATGAGGTCTTGAAAGTATGCTCGCCCAGAGGGAAGACTTACTGTCCTGGGTACTACATGTTTTTTAATCGCTCCCGAAGGAAGTTTAAGGTATTTAGTGTATACGTGTGTTTTTCTGAAAAGTTTTATATTAACAGATTCTGCACTATTCTAGAACACTCTTAGCTTTCAACGAAGTTTTTCACGCTTTACTGTTTGATTTTTACGCCATCTCAAACGCTCTCAATCTGAAGTAAGTCTATTGATAAAATAAGAGATTGCGAGAAAGGGTTGTTTGTAGTTGTTATAGCCCAGTTGGTAAGATGGAGGACCGCTATTCTAACGGTCGGGGGTTCGAAGCCGTGTCGGGTACCTTGCCTTTTGTAGACGTGAAAGATTCTATTTAACACCATGCCGCCTGTTGTTCGACAGCAATTCTTGCGACAGGAGTCGGTTTATGTTCCGGTGTGTGTTTGGCTGATGAAAAATTTATTCCGATATAATAAATGCGTGAGCTCTGAAGTTGGACCAAATTTTTGCATGTTTAAGGGGCGGCTCGAGAAGCGCGTGGTTGAGCCGCATTGAGCAGCATGGTTAAGCGAACATGTAGAGAGGTCATTGACGTAAAAGATCGAAGTTAATGGTTGAGAAGCGAACCTGGGACAAAAGACTTTTAGTCAAGTGCAAGTACCACGAGGCCTTTAGGGCTTGAAAGTATACTCGCCTAGAGGGAAGATTTACTGACCTGGGTTCCACGTGTTTTTGAATTGCTGCCGAACGAAATTTGAAGTAATTATTGTAAACGTATTTTTTTCAAAGTTTTTACTGTACAGATTCTGCGCTTTTCTAGAACACTCTCAGCTTACATTTATGTTCTGCACGCTTTAATTTTTGATGTTCGCGTGATCGCAAATGCTCTCAATCTGAAATATGTTTATTGGTACAATAAAAGCGATTGTGAGAAAAGGTGGTTGTAGCGAAGTTGGTAAGATGGAGGCCTGCTAATTCTGTGCTTTTCTAGAACACTTAGCTTTCAACTAAGTTTTTCACGCTTTTCATTCAGATTTTTTGTAATTTCAGAAGCGCTCAATGTGAAATATGTTTATTGATTAGATCAAAACAATTATAAGAAACAGTTGTTTGTAGTGGCTATAGCTCAGTTGGTTAGATGAGGACTGCTAATCTGAATTTTTTTGTTTTCTTCTATTATCACTATCCATAAAATTGCTTTTTTTTTGTTTCGTCGTCTGACGCTCTTTTTTCGTTTTACATTTGTTCACACAGCAAAGCTGAAAAAGTCAAATTTTCTGAATGACTTCTTCCTCTCACTGACGGCATTTGCGCGCGTGACGTCATTTCTCACTCGCTTTAGCGAAAGTTTAGGTTATTTGCTTGATCTGTTATCTGTTCTTATCTATTATATGGCACGCAGGTCTATTCTTTCACAGCTATTCCGGCAATCTGCCGGCTATGTTTAATATATCATTGATTATCGGATCTAATAACAAATTCCTTGGGCCTCTCTGTGTTACTAATTCGCTTAGCCTCCCGTTGTGTAATTAAGCCAAGCTACCAATTTAAATCAAAATAGCTTGCACTTTTTGATAGTTCCTCTGTTTGTTTTTTGTTGCGATGAAAAAACTGTCTAATGGATCTTGTTTTCTTTTTGTCTACGTTCCATTGCAGCTGAGAATAAAGTGTTCGTTGCAGCAATTTTCTGACAATTTTCTAGCTTTTTTCTTATTGCGATTACTTGATTTTTTTAGTTGAGGTTTCACGAGACCAAAAAGACTGTTGGTTTGGAGTAGTTCTAACACTTAATGTTTTACGTTAATTAAATCTTTTATTACTTATTTTAACGATTGAGTTGCATATTATTTGATTTTACGTGCATTATTTAACAGTTTCAATTGCATTCTTGCCATCGATAGTTTTTATTTTTCCTTTGAGGGAGATAAATGATAGCCTATTTCTTACGAAATTGACGTGTTCTCAGACGCCCACTAAACACAATTAATCCGTGATGTACAATAAAAGCGATTGTGAGAAAAGGTGGTTGTTGCGAAGTTGGTAAGATGGAGGCCTGCTAATTCTGTGCTTTTCTAGAACACTTAGCTTTCAACTAAGTTTTTCACGCTTTTCATTCTGATTTTTTGTAATTTCAGAAGCGCTCAATGTGAAATATGTTTATTGATTAGATCAAAACAATTATAAGAAACAGTTGTTTGTAGTGGCTATAGCTCAGTTGGTTAGATGAGGACTGCTAATCTGAATTTTTATGTTTTCTTCTATTATCACTATCCATAAAATTGCCATGAAACTAAGTGTTGAGCAGTTTTAGTCGTATTGTCTATTCTTCCTCTTTTATAGTAAATACCGGTCGCAATTGAGCACAATGGTCAACGGCGCTCCTATCGTAACATGTTTTAGGTGTCCGTAACCGTGAAACCTAGCATAATAAATGCGTTTTGAGACGCGCTCTACCATCATGTTTAAGCTCCTAATATGCACATTTTTTTGCGCTCATTAAGCATGCGGTATAGCAAAAACAAGCAAGTCACAAACGCCATTGTACAGAAATTTGCTGTAGAAAGAGCAAAAGACAAGCGCAATACGTATAGATAGCGTAAGTGGTGAGACCTATGGCTGTGAAACGAGGGGCATAGGTTCGAGTCCGAGTCCCTTAACAGAAACCTTAACTTCTTTTAAACTTTATATTCGTGTAAAAGATTTTCTTGTTATGGTTTTGTGGGCCTGCTAGTTTACATTTAATGATGAGTTTTTTAGCAATGTTTTCTAATTAAATGAGAAGAGTCAAAATAGAAACGGGCTAAAGCTAACCCATGAAGCCCGTTTTCAGAAGACCAGCGCCTAACTTTGTTTATAGCTGCGAAGCTGTAAGCTGAGCGTAGCTATATTGCGGTGCTCTTGGTTTTTTTGTTTCGTCGTCTGACGCTCTTTTTTCGTTTTACATTTGTTCACACAGCAAAGCTGAAAAAGTCAAATTTTCTGAATGACTTCTTCCTCTCACTAACGGCATTTGCGCGCGTGACGTCATTTCTCACTCGCTTTAGCGAAAGTTTAGGTTATTTGCTTGATCTGTTATCTGTTCTTATCTATTGTATGGCACGCAGGTCTATTCTTTCGCAGCTATTCCGGCAATCTGCCGGCTATGTTTAATATATCATTGATTATCGGATCTAATAACAAATTCCTTGGGCCTCTCTGTGTTACTAATTCGCTTAGCCTCCCGTTGTGTAATTAAGCCAAGCTACCAATTTAAATCAAAATAGCTTGCACTTTTTGATAGTTCCTCTGTTTGTTTTTTGTTGCGATGAAAAAACTGTCTAATGGATCTTGTTTTCTTTTCGTCTACGTTCCATTGCAGCTGAGAATAAAGCGTTCGTTGCAGCAATTTTCTGACAATTTTCTAGCTTTTTTCTTATTGCGATTACTTGATTTTTTTAGTTGAGGTTTCACGAGACCAAAAAGACTGTTGGTTTGGAGTAGTTCTAACACCTAATGTTTTACGTTAATTAAATCTTTTATTACTTATTTTGACGATTGAGTTGCATATTATTTGATTTTACGTGCAGTATTTAACAGTTTCAATTGCATTCTTGCCATCGATAGTTTTTATTTTTCCTTTGAGGGAGATAAATGATAGCTTATTTCTTACGAAATTGACGTGTTCTCAGACGCCCACTAAACACAATTAATCCGTGATGTTTCAGTTGTTTTCATGTTAATGAAAAATAAAAAATTTGCTGGTTTTGCAATTTGGAATTTTGGTTGGCAGTGTTTAATCAAAACTGAAAATCTGCATTTCTGTTTTTTTCTTTGTTTGAATAATCTTTGCTTGTTGCCCTTGAACTTTTTAATTGCTCTCTCGCGAAATTTATAGCAATTATATTTGTCCTGTGGTCCCATGCGATTTTCGTTTGACCAATTGTTCGTCTGACCCTTGTAACTTTTTGTTCTCAAAAACGGTATAAATAGGTAGAGCCGGGAGGGCATTAACTGGCTGAGAGCCTTACGCCTCTCTTAGAGCCTTACGCCTTACTATTCTCTAAGTATGCAATTCGCCGAAACTGTTTTGGGGGGACCTTTTCATGGTGTGCGCTGATCTGAATCTTGAAAGTTCGAACCCCTCGGTTAAGCCTCCTCCCCGGCAACCACAAAAATCCTCCTCCTCCTCCTCCTGGCGGTTTGAGATTTGAAACCCCATCTCTTCTCTGTCCAGCTCTCCCATTTCGTACCCCCCACCCATCGGTTGATCTCCCTCTCCCACCACCTAACTCTCGCTGGTTGTTTGAAAGCAACTCACTCAACGTTTGTCGGTTATGTTTTATTTGGTTCAGCCACCATGTTATCAACGATATTTTTTGGGAAGTTTTATGCTACTTAAGCTTACGTAGATTTAGTTTCCTCAATTAAATTGTTTATCAGTTTTTTTATCAATATGATTTATTTAGCACTGCATCAAATTTATCGTGATAATGTTTTCGATAAACAAAGATTTTTTTACAAAATTGAAGTTATTTTTGCATCTGAAATTGTATTTTTGTTCAGCCGTTTTCATATAAATTAGAGCTCGGAGGCTTTCTGGTGTATAGTTTTCACAAAATTGATGTTTGCACAGGTCTGAATGATTTTTCAATGAGGCTGGCTGCAGTTGACTGGGTCATTCTGGTTTTTATTCAATTTTTTGTCGTTCCCATTTGATTTTTCAAATAACTTTCCGATGTTTGTGTGATATTGATTGCACTCATTCAGATTTTAAGCAGCGTAAATCAGTTGGGCTTGTTTATTGGTGACAGTTTAATACAAACAAATATCGAAAAAAACGTGATGACGTTTCATTGCACAATTTAAGTTATTTGAGCGGTCTACAATGAGCTCTTTAATAAGTTTTGTCTCAATATATTTTTCGTGATTTTGACACGTATATAGCGACATATGAAACTGCTCCCCTTCGTCTGTCATTGGAGAGTATATCGTTAAATATTAGTCGGCTCTTTTGGAATAGTAGTTGCTTCTCAAATTCAGGTCATCAGTTGCGGCGTTGGACCAAAGTGGGCGAAAATCATCTGTGGCCCCCACTGGAGGATCTGGCTCTCGAGGTGGCAGATACGGCCAAAAGGACAGATTCCAGAGAGATAGAGACAGAGAAAAGGCGAAAGAACCTCTTCAGTACCACTTTGTGTGTAATAAATGGCTGTCTTTGACTGAGGGACAGGAACAGCAGTTGGTTGCAGAAATTGCACCTGTGAAAACTACTGCAGCTGGAAAACCAACCACGGAGTTGTTGCAGCCTGACACATGTAAGTTCTACCTTTAGCAGCTCAAATATTTTGAAAACTTAAATGCACGTTGATCGTTAGTAATGTTTTTTTTGTAACACTTTGCAAATTACACGGGGGGTCATCTATGAGAAAAAAATAGCAAAAAAAAGTCCTTTAAGTAATTTATTAACACAATTTGAAGAACAGCAGGATAAGTCCTGACCTACTAATCAAAGAAATTTTGTCGGTTTAACAAAAAATTAAACCCAGAGTGGATTGGGAAAAGCATTTTGAAAAAATAAATCTGATCAAAGAAACCGAAGAAACAGTAAAAATTAAAATCAAATTGCCGCTTGTAAACAAATAATCACCAGCGAGAAAGCATTTTTTTTCAAACACCGTTTTCTTACCATACTCTAAAAGTAGAGTAAATAAACTTCACGACGCAACAGCACTCAATTTTTCGCTTCAATTCCTATTTCGGCGTGACTTAATTTCAACCCTAGCCAAATACCAACTAGTTTAGTTAAACATTCATTATACCATTCAGTTGGAAACAAAAACCAAGTAAACAAAGAAATTTGAAGTGATGAGCAAAATAAGATGCTCTTGGAAATTTTTCTCAAGTTGGTACTCCAACGCCAAAGTTGTTGATATCAAATTTTTTGATAAAGTTAGTGAAAATGTATCAAATGACTACTATATGATAGAAAAAAGCGAGTGAGACATCACTAAAGCAGGAAAGCCTGCCAAATGAAAACAATTGAACAAAATCTGAAAATCCGTCTTTGTATACTATTCTCTAAATGTTGCGCAGTTTCAAAAATTATTCTCAAAGCACATTAAAAAGCAGTTTCTATGTAATCATTGAACAACCACACGACACCACTAAGCACTCAAAAACACTTCAAACATAAGTAAAAGTTAAAAACAAAAACTGCAGATTTTGTTCAATTATTTAAAGACAATCTGGCCTATCGAACTTTTAATTTTAATTACTTAAAAATATTATCCATAGAAAAACTATTAATATGCAGTTGAACACCAGACACTTTTAGGAAAGGAGAAAAAACATAAGAAAAAAGCAAAAAATTTCAAAAATGGAAAAAAATTAGTAAAAAATTTGGCTGATTTTAGCCAAATATCTTTGACTAAAGCAAACTTAATTTGATATAAATAAAAACAAAAGTCCATCAAACCAATATAAAAAGTTCAACCAGTTTAGGAAGCGTTTAAACCGGCGAGATAGCAAAAACAGCTCAACATTTCAGCAAAAACAGCTCAAGTTTTTACGTTCAGCATTGACTTTTACGTCCTGTTTTGAATACAATCTAAAAAATTGTCGGTCAGAAACAAATAGCTCCAACAATACTCGGGTATATCTTGGTTGGACACAAATTTTATGTTTTTATGGTTAATTGTCTCTTTCGAAGTTGCCATTTGCATCAGTTTGTCTTTTTTAATTTTATATTGGCGCCAAAATCCCCGTAATCCAACCTTTCTGGTTACAGCGCTTTTAATTTTTTTACCAGCATATTTTCTATTTCGTCGTTCCTCATCCTTGACTTCTTTAAGTCTTGTAAATGTTATGCGACAACTCTAAAGTTCTAGCTTCCTCCTAGCTTTTACTATAATCCTACTTTGCGTAAAATGAATCAATACAGTGATGTGACATTGAAGATCCAGTTTCAGAATTTGTTTTTGAGATCAGACCAACCTATCTCACTAACTTATGGTGTTTCTTTAACATATCATACAAGAGCAGACTTGAATTTTCCCTAAGGCAGAAGATGTTTTCCTTAAGGCATCATACTGAAGCGGAAGATGATTTTACATCTTTTGTTATGAAATGAAGAGCTACTCATTTCTGCGTCTATCAGTCAAATACTGACCGACCCAGAACTCAATCAGAGCAAGAGAATCTAACTTCCTTAAATGGGGTTTCTTTTGTGCAGCGAATTCTAGTGTTACCTAATAATACAAACTATGAAGAGCTGGAGAAAAAGAAACTTGATCAAGTTCCCAAAATAGTCATTTCCCGCATAGCGTGTTTGTTGAGCCCCATGTCTGCTTTACTTTAGCAAAGCCGGATACTACTGTTTTAGTTCCGTTGTAGAAAAACACAAAAAAGTAATAGAAGCAAGCTAAATTTTCAATTGGATTTGCTTAAAAATTTTATTTTTCATCGTTCTGCTTGTCTTGTTTAGTACTCGTGGTATCTACTCGGCCGGGTATCATCCAGGAGTATTTGGATTATCGACAGGATCAAGATTTTCATCTACTGGCATACTTAATTGTTTTTCAGATCCCGCAGACTATGAACTGACCATCCACACTGGCGTCGTTGAAGGCGCCTCTGCCGAAGTTTCTCTATTTGTCGCCATCTGCGGAACATCCGGCGACACTGGCCGACGCAGAGTCAGACGTCTACCCAGAGATTCAAAAGTGAGACTGGAAGCAGGAGGGGGTGGGTTCCATTTCACACTCGCCAATTGCATCAATGTTGGCGATGTAACACATGCAAGAGTTGAATTGGGGAAGGATTGTTGGGATAGTGGAGTGTCTTGGTTCATGGATTCCCTTTCAATTGAGGCAATACCTATTCTTAACTACAAGGGTGGTGGAAAGAACGAAACGGGGGCAACGAAATCGTTGACATTCGAGAAACAGAGAAAGTTAGTTGATGTTGTCAGACCTAAGATGATTCGAAACGACAATTGCTTCTTTGCAATAAGACCATATTCGACGCGGCAGACCTACTTTTCCGTAGTCCCGCAGAGCAGAAGCTGTAAAAAATGTAATTATGAACTTAAGTTGAATTTTTATCAAGAAACAATTAAAAATGGTGAAAATTCGTGGACTAGTGCTAGGCATCGTGAGTGTGGTGCTGAGCATTAGTTGATCATTATATTGAGTAATGGCGATCAAATTCCAGTTTTAATATCTTTGTATGGATCTATAATTGAAAGATTCGATAGTCTGATTCTAAGGAATCTGCTATTAACTTGCCATTTGTAATTGTAAGCTATGACTTTGCTGTTTGTGACATTTGGCGGACCATTCGCTTTGCTGCAATTCGATTTTCCCGAAAGTTGTTTCAACGTCCAGAATAAATGACACTTATGAAAGTCGTTCTAACCAATGAGTCGGCGAGGCACCCGAGTTATTATAATTGATTTTAACGGACAGCTATTATGAATGATCTTAACCTTGCTGGTTATCAGCTATAATTTTATAGTTGTTAATCAGCGAAGCAAAATTCAGTTATAAAAGATGTCTTTAAAAAATCACTGCCTGAATTGTTTATCTTCATGACTAATATCTGATACTCTAGGAGGTATTATCTACCATGTCAGAAATGGTTTGGACTGTCTCCTCCTTCGTCACAATCGCCAGCTGATGTGTTGTGGGATGTTAGTGGTCCCCAGGTCAGCCGAAGTATCTCTTCCATTCCATACGAGGTTGTCGAAGCCAGAGTTCTACAACAGAAATCAGCAACAGTCACCGCTGCAGACGGTATGATACTCATTGCAACGATAATTATACTTTGTTTCGCATTATAGATGGTTTGCAGCTGATCTGTTTTTGTGTAGAAGATCTGTTTTGGTGATAAAGTCGCACTGACTGCGTTTTGCATAGATTACATAAAAAGTGGTTCTAAATCTGAAGAGTCTATCGCACAATCCCCGATTTAAATTTCATTTATTATTAGTCGCCTCAGCTGCTCAGCCTGCTATTATAGCGCTCCTATTTTCTTACAATTCAAATAATTTGAATTGTATTGGGGCGCTGTCTTTTTACCACTCGAGGAGGAGTTTTGGAGAAGTTCTTTTTTAATCACTTTGGATGGAGTGAATTTTGAAGCACGAAATGAAACGCGTGAAAATTTTAGTGTGGTTTTGGCCCTGAACAAAATTGAAGAGCGGAGCGATAAGAGAGTGGATTTTTGTTCATTCCGCTGTTTTCGAGAGAGCGAGAAATTGAGGTGTGAAGAAAAATTCTGTAAGCGAGCGAAATTTTATGTTCACGTGCGGCTTTTTAAAACCGTTTTTTGTTTATTTTTGTGTTTAGAAGTCTGATTATGTTATTGTTAATAGCTCTCAAACGAAGTTTGTAGCAATTATATTAGTCCTCTTGATCTGTTTTTTATGCAATTTTTCGCTGGACTGATTTTTCGTCTGACGCATTTGACACTTCGTCTTTAAAAACGGGATAAACAGGTAGCGCCCAACGGGAATTAAGTTTAATTAGAGGCCCTTAGCCGCGTTTAATAGTCCTTAGTCTTGTATGTGCTTAGTGTGGCGATTCTAGTGGGAAGGCCGTAGTTTAAGGTTAAAAAAAATCAATTTTAGGGGTTTTTGAGCTCAAAATGTTGCAATTTTTTGTTTTTTGTCATTTATTGAATTTTTTTGTTGGACCCGTCTAAAATTGAAGCTGGTTGAAGTTGATGTCGATGAAGGTTTCTGACCAAGTTTCTTGAAAATGTCTGCCCTTTCTTGAGTTTTTTTTGGTTTGACCTAGGTTTTGATAATAGGTTACTGCAAAGTTTCTAAACACAGTGGTAATTGAATGGTTTTCAAACATTTTAATATCACGAAATTTAACATTTTTTTTCACAAAACTTGCAATTTTTCAACAATTATTGTCATTTTTCAAGTTTTTCCAGCCCCAGGGGCTAGAAAACCTCCTTCAGGGTTCGCTACTAAATTACTGCAAAATTTTTATTGGCCAAGGAATAGTTTTCAACTTTTTATTACCACATATTTTAGCAATTTTTTCAAGAGCCAATAAATCTCCTCTAGGGTTTGATATTAGTTTACTGCATAGTTTCTAGATAAAATAGAATGTTTTTAAAGATTTTAACATCGCAAATTTTAGTATTTTTTGACAAAAATTGTATTTTCATTTTTTTGACATTTGTCATTATTCAGGTTTTTTCAGCCTCATGGTTCAGAAAATTTCCATTAGGTTGTAATAAAAAGTTACTGGAAAAATTTTATTGGTCGTGGAATAGTTTTCAACTTTTTTTATCACAAAGTTCTGCCATTTTCTAATAAAACTTGCATTTTTTACAAGTTTTTTATAAAAAATTTGTCATTTTTTAGGTTTCTCCAGCCTCAAGAGCCGAAAAATTTCTAGATTAAGATAATTTTTTGACTCGTTTTTTAGTAATTGTTTGATAAAATTTAATTTTTTTCAAATTTTTGGAAAATTATTGTCTTGCTCCAAGTTTATCAATCTTTAAGCCAATGAAACTATTTATGGCTTGAAATAGGGATACTGGATAGTCTCTTGAAACCATGAAATGTTTTTAATTATTATGAATTTTAGCAATTATTAAAATTTTTGAATATTTTTGTCCTTTTCTGAGTTTAACGATCATTACTGGCTAACAAAACTTTTTATGTCTTCCAGATGGGTTACATGACAGAACTCCAGAGACGAAAAATTGTTTTGAACGTTTTCATTGCAAAATCTGCAAACTTTTCCGAAGAGTTCTGCACTTTTCAGTGTTTTATTATTTAATTATTAACAAGTCTAGAAAACTAAAAGTTGCAGAGTCGAAGAGTCAAATCTCATCATGAAAAATATCCCTAGCTGTCTCTTTCTCTCTCTATCTTTTTTGATTGGGGTTTCTTTCCTCCTCATTGTTGTTCACGTTTCGTCTCTCGCACTCTCTCTCTCTCTCTCTCCTTAACTCTTTTGTTGATACCGCACATCAGCGGCTGTTATGTGGCGTGAAGTCATTATCTATTACGCTCATTAACGCTGAATTACAGTAGAATTAATCTATTATAAATGACTGAACTAGCACTTTCAGGAAATTATTGTTAATTGCTCCAAAAGAAGTTTGTAGCAATTATATTAGTCCTGTTGGTCCTTTTTATGCGTTTTTTTTGCTTGGCCTATTCTTCCTCTGTCCCATTAGAGTTTTCGTCCTCAGTAACGGGATAGAAGTAGTGCCCAGTGGGCTTTAGGTTCTGTTAGAGTCTTTCAACTGACTAGTTTCCAACTGTGCGATTCACCCAAACTTTTGGAGACCTATACTTGTGGTGTGAGGGGCGGTTCTTAGAAATTGATCCCCTTCTGCGCTCACCTCAGACCCCTTCAATTAAGCTAAAGCTAGCTTCACTAAACTTTAGCTAGCTGCTGACGGAGCCAACCGCTCGCCGGTCGTTCGAGAGCAGTTCAACCGATGTTAGTCGGTTATTTTATTTTTTGGTTGATTTTATAGTGGTTTTTAGCTATTTTGCTGAATTGTAAGAAAATTTTAGCAGTTTTCTGCATTTTGTTTTGTTAAACTACTTTATATGGGCTCCGAGTGTTTGAATGGATGCATGTTAATTATGGAGTCTTTAGATACCAAGTGATTACAGTTTCATTGTTATTAAACGGTTTCTTTGTTAGAAAAAATGACATTAAACTGAAATTTTTATTTAATTTTTTTTAATGTTTGCTGTTTTGTTGCTTTTTTTCTAATCTCGGAAAAGTTTATTAGCCTATTTTGCTTGCATGTTGTTTCAGAAGCTCGTCAATACTCTTTTTTCTCCAATGAACGTTTCTTGGCTCTATTTGCTCTCGTGAAACAAAAAAAAAATACAAATTTTTTACGCATTATTTTAAGCTGTTTTCAGAAGCTCTTTGTCTGCTTCAGATTTTAATAGTGTTTAGGGATTCTTATTGTTCCAAATTTTGTTCAATTTATTTGTTTTTGATGCATGTTGGTGTTGATATTAGTTTTGAGTCATTTTGTTAAAGATAATTGAGTAATTTTTATGAAGATTTCTGCTAATTTTCGTGTTTTTTTTGCAGTTTTGTCGAACTCTTCTGATTGTGTGCTTTTTGATACCTTCTACTGTTCTAGTTTTTAATAGGAACTTTTGTTGAGGTGCTGATGGAATTCATTCAGTGCACTTTTCATGACAGATATTACACTTTTCTATATTTTTTCTTTTAAAAGTTCCTTGTTTTTTACTTTTAAAGATCGACAATGTTTTGGATTGTTGTACGCTTTACCACAAGTAGTATTGAAAGTTTTTTTGAAAATATTGATTTGCATTGAGCATAATGGCAGTTGATTCAATATTTGTGGTTAAGTTTTGTTTCAATTATACATTAAATATTTTTGTGTTTTGTTCTTCATATCGTTTCTCTTACCTCACTTTTCTCCTATTTGAAATTTTAGTGTTCGCTTTTCTATCAATTTTCAGTGGTTCAACGTAATGAAACTAAACGTATCGCATGGGTTTTCGCCAAAAGTTGTTATTAAACTGGCAACTCAATGTGAAATTTGTATCACATGCTTTATCGTCTTTACTTTTTCTAACTTTTTCATGTGATTAATGTATTTCAGTAAGATATGTTAGTTATTTTGGTCATTCATTAGAATAAGACTTATATTGGTTTGGGCGTTTTTTCCTTCGAATCGTTTGCGGAATTCCTCCGGCTATGTTGTTTTTAAGATCTATTTACATATTTTCATGAATTTTGAAGTCAAATCGGAGTAGTGATTTTGGCCATGCCAAAAGAGTAAGTGGAGCGAAAAAACGAGTGGTTTTGCGGCGTGAAATTTGTTCACTCTAATTTTAAAGTAGAGTGAGAACAGTTTTTTGAACAAAAATTTGCTTTCTCGTTAGTGGTTTTTGTTCACATGCGGCAATTTCACCTTGATTTTTTAAATTTATTTATTGGATCGGATTTTTTTAAATGGTTTACCCAATCCATTCATAGTTCATTCTAGGCCTTGTTTTTTGTTTGAACCAAATTTATTTTTTCGCTAGTGCTTTTTTGTTCACTTGCGGCATTTTGATATTGAATTTCTGTTTTTTTTATTTTATCTGATATGTTTGGAAATGGTTTTCCTAATTCACTCATAGACCGCTCTAGGTCTAATTTTTGTTCAGTGAATGAAACTTTTTTTGAATTGAGCGTCAGGACGTGTCCTGCTATGTTTTTTACTTTATCGTACCAGAATTTTTCTGCTTTACCTTAGTTCACAGTTTGTTGAAATTTTGTGTGAATTCTTTTTGACTTGTCTAGACTAGTTTCACTCTTCTCTCATTTTGATAAAATTGTCTTTAGACAGCAGTTGCTCAGCAAAGCAATCCAAAATGAACAGAGTCAGTATAAAGAAAACGAAATCAGAAATAGAAACGGGATAAACCAATAAAGCCCAATTTTAGATGCCCGTTACTCGAATTTTGTTGTTAGTTACCATCTCTAATGCTTATTGAAATTGATATTAGCCCCTGTGTCGTCTCACTACGAAACAGGAGTATGTTCAACTCCAAATTGACATCAAAATAACTCGCACTTTAAATTTGCTTGTGTACAAAACTCATTTTTTTAATTAGTTTTTTCTCTTCTTTCATTCCCAATCTTGGTTACGGGAAACAACGGTGGCTATTTTTCGTCAATCTGCCGGTTGTGTTTATAGCTGCGAAGTTGTCAGCTGGGCGAAGCAGTGTTGTGGTTACCATACAATTTTTTTAGAAAACGAATTTCAAACGTCATCATTTGAAACGCTTCGATATTCTCAAAGACTTGGCGGGGTAGGGGCCTTGCCGATTTAGAGTTATGTCCTGACACTTACGCTTACATTTACTCGGATTTCTCGAATGGCACCTACGATTAGGGTTGATATTTTGACTGCTGGTACGAATAGAAAAATTAGGGCCCTCAATCCTTACGACCCGAGAGGATTGAAGCAATCCTTCCATGTTTTTGGGCATTTTTCATGGAAAAGAGGTCTTGAACATGGAGAAAGTAAAAGTTTTCGAAATTGAGGAAGAAAGTTGGCTGGCGGAATGGGCAGGCAGTCTATGGAAACTGGACTGAAGCCTAGTCTATATTGGACGAAACCGACTAAATATCAATTTTCCCAGTTTAGAGAAAACCCACTTCTTTATTTGACACGTATACTACTTGTTGTGTAAGCATAGAATAGTTGGCGCAGTGCGTGATACGCTTCCGGCTCCCACGATGTAGATAGCCAGATTGTTTCCCGACAGCGTGAAAATTAGAGAATGAGAGAACGTTTAGAAAACAATTGTGTTTCATGCTGAGGTACATGCATGACGATGAGGTACATGCATTTTTAATCATCACTCAAGTTTCTAAATCAATTGCGTTTTCCCTCAAACATGAGTGTCTTTACTATGACCGTTAGGTGATCAGCTTAAGGCGCGTTGCCGTTGGTTTTTTGAACATTCTTTTTTGACCACAGCTCATACACTGCACTCTTTGAACAAGCAAACTCCCTGTTTAAATAAAGATGATTATTAATTTCTGCAAGCATTCAAGCAAGTTCAAGGGTTGTAGCACAGTTGCAACAGCTGACGACTAAGAGTTTTATTGTTTAGATTCGATACTCCGACGCACAATTTTTGATTGGTCAAATTCATTTTTGGAGGATTTCTTAGCCGTGACCACTATCTTGGGAAAGTTGACACTGGACCAAAACGTGATCTGTACTTTTGCATTTCTTAAGCAAATCTGCGACTCATGGGGGGAGACTTGTCAACCAGAACAGTCCCTACAATAGACTATGATTGTAAGGCGACCCAGAGTTTACTAACAATCCACGCGCCGTGTAGGTGTCCCTACCTCTGCCCTCAGGCTTTTTTTTACGCAAATGATGCATCACGGCCTATTGTCCGTAGAAGCGGTGGTCGCTGCAGGGGAAAGGAAATGATTAGTCACGGGAAACAAAAGAACAGGGGGGAAAATTGACCCAGCGGAACTCCTGACTGTGGGGAACGCTTGAACCCCCCTAGGTTTTCATACAATTTAAAAGGTTCGCATTGTATTGGGGCGTGGCTTTCTTCATCTGCAAATATAGTTCTTGAGTTTTGAGTGCTGATTTTAATCGCTATGAAGCAGGAATAGAGCAACGATAGAGTGGTTATCGCTGCGTCAAATTTTGCCCTCTAACCTTAAATTAATTTTAGAAACTGGGCTTGACTTTGGTTTTTTTTGCTGTTTTTATAGCTGCGAAGCTGTAAGCTGAGCGTAGCTATATTGCGGTGCTCTTGGTTGTTTACAATTCAAAGAATTTGAATTGTATTGGGCGCTGTCTTTTTACGACTCGAAGAGGAATATTGGAAAAGTCCTTTTTTTAATCAATTTTATTGGAGTGATTTTTGAAGCGGGAAATGAAACGCGTGAAAAAATTTGGTGTGATTTTGGTGCTGAACAAAAGTGAAGAGCGGAGCAAAAAGAGAGTGGTTTTTGTTCATACCGCTGTTTTTGAGAGAGCGAGAAATTGATGTGTGAGCAAATTTTCTCTAAGCGAGCGAAATTTTTTTGTTCACGTGCGGCATTTAAAAGCAGTTTTTTGATGGTTATGAGGTTTGATTATGATATTGTATTAGTTCTAGGCTTGTTTTGATAGGAATTGAAAGTTTCAAGTAGTTAATTAGAGTTTAATGATAATTTGTCGGTTTTTGATCAGTTTTGCTGATTTTTAGACGAAATTTAATGATTTTTTTGCCTATTTTTTTTGTTTTAATGCTTTAAGTGGGAATTTAATAGAAGCTTGTTACTTAAGGAATATTCCAATTGACTCAAGTTTTCTTGGTATAAAATATTTTTTTTAGTAAAATTGACAGAAACATTGAGAAATTTTGAAGCAATTTTCTTATTTTTTGCAGTTTTTCTTTTTTTTAAATCTTAGACAAGTTTATTAGCCTATTACGACTTGCCCATTATGTTGCGATATTTTCATTGCTCTAAATGCAAAGGAACTTTACTCGGCTCTATGTTTCCTTGTACTATTTAAAAAAACTCATTTAGTTTTTCTATTTTTTTGTTCAATTTGTTTTTGAATGCGGTTTCTGTTCTTCCTTATTTTTTATGGCATTTGTGGAGGTTCAGGGTTCAGTGTTCTATTTGTTTAGTCATAATATTGGACAATTTTCTTGTTCCAGTCGTTTCCGGAATTCTTCCGGCTATGTTTTTTTTAAGATCTGTTCACACATTTTCATGATTTTTGAAGTCAAATTGCAGTGGTGATTTTGGTCACGCCGAAAACAAAAAGTGGAGCGAAAAACGAGTGGTTTTACAGCGTGAATATTTTTCACTCTAATTTTAAAGTAGAGTGAGAAAACGGTGTTTGAACAAAAATTCGTTCTCTCGCTAGTGGTTTTTTGTTCACATGCAGCAATTTCGTTGTTCACATGCAGCAATTTCAAAAACTTGTCCTGCTATGTTTTTTGTTTCGTCGTCTGACGCTCTTTTTTCGTTTTACATTTGTTCACACAGCAAAGCTGAAAAAGTCAAATTTTCTGAATGACTTCTTCCTCTCACTAACGGCATTTGCTCACGTGACGTCATTTCTCACTCGCTTTAGCGAAAGTTTTAAGGTTATTTGCGTGATTAGATTTTGATCATACGTGACTTACCTCACTCAATAAAATGACTTTTGCACTCTAAAACTTAAGTTTAATTTGAATTTGTTTAAGGTCAAAGGAACTCCTATGTGCAGTAATGGACCCTAATAAGAGGCTTCTGTGGAATGAATTTTAACAAGCTTTATTAATTCATCGCTGAATGTTTTTTAGCCTAGTTTTTTGAGCGGCTTCGATTTTTTTTTCAATTTAGATCTGTATCTGTTTCTATCTCTATTATATGGCACACAGGTCTATTCTTTCGCAGCTATTCCGGCAATCTGCCGGCTGTGTTTTTAAGGGTTTTAGTGGGTTTTATCGGAAAGCATATGTCCATGTTACTAGTCGATTCGGGGTACCATTTTTATTTGGTTTATGATAATTTTTTAAATGCTAGCTCAGGACTTTTCGTTTTATGTTTCCGTCGCCGTCCGACGCTCTTGTTCGTGCTTCATTTTTTCACGCCGCAAACCTCATAACAGTAACCGTGTTTTGATCACGACCCTCTTTAACTGCATTTATTGCGCTCAACAATTTTTTGCACTGACTGACAGTCAGTTCTTAACAGCTTTATTGAGTTTGATTATTGTTTTGTCTTAAACGATTGACGTCGCTCTCTAAATGACTTTTAACACTAAAATTAAGGTCTTTCAAGAATACCCTGAACCTTCGAGGTGACCAATGGTGTTCTGTACAAAGAAAGCTGCTAATAATAAGACGTTGTGACTTGGATGAAATATAATTTTTATTAGCCGCGGCCTCAATTCCAGGCGCTCCTAAATTTTTTACAATCCAATAATTGGATTGTATTGGTGCTCTGTCTTTTTTTACAATTCAAAGAATTTGAATTGTATTGGGGCGTTGTCTTTTTTTTTAAGATCTGTTCACACATTTTCATGATTTTTGAAGTCAAATTGGAGTAGTGACTTTGGTCACGCCGAAACAGGAAGTGGGGCGAAAAAGCGAGTGGTTTTGCGGCGTGAAATCTTTTCGCTCTAAATTTAAAGTAGAGTGAGAAAACGAGGTTTGAACAAAAATTCGCTTTCTCGCTATTGGTTTTTTGTTCACATGCGACAATTTCACTTTGATCTGTACAGTTCTTTCGATTTTTTGGATCGGAATTTTTTCTAAATGGTTTTCCCAATCCATTCATAGTTCGTTCTTGGTCTAGTTTTCTGTTTAGTCTATGAAAATTCTTTGAATTGTACGTCAGGACTTGTCACACCTTTTCACACCTTTTCATGACTTTGAGCTTTCAAAACGGGATGAACAGGTAAATTTCAGCGGGCATCAAGTTTCATCAGAGGCCCTTAGCCGCGTTTAGTTGTCCTTCAAGTGCTTAGAGTGTTGAAGCTACTGGGAAGAACGTAATTCAAGGTTATAAGGTTCATTTTTAGGAGTTTTTGAGCCCAAAATGTTGCAAATTTTCGCATTTTTTCGTCATTTTTCCAATTTTTTGTTGGAGTAGTCTAAAATTGAGCTTTGCGAAGCTTCATAATGGTGTTTTGCGTGAGGTAATTACGTTTTATGGCCATTTTAAGAGCTAGATGTTTCGGTACTCCAAACGTATACGCGCAAATTTATACAAATTCTTAACAAATTTGTCAAGGTTTTTGACAATTTTTGTCATTTTTGAGGTTTTTCAGCCCCTGGTGTCAGAAGCTTCCTCTTGGTTTTAATAATTGGTTATTGCATAATTTCTAGTGGTAGTGGAGTGGTTTTCAACATTTTAACATCACAAATTTTAGCAGTTTTTTGATAGAATTTTTTTCAAGTGTTTGAAAATTCTTGTCAATTTTTGGGTTTCTCTAACCTCAATGGCCAAAGCATCTCCTCTAGGTTTTGATAATAGTTTACTGCATAGTTTTATTTGTAATGGGGAATGAGTTTCAAGATTTTAGTATTTCGAATTTAACGATTTTTTAGAAGAAAAATTGCAATTTTTTTTAATTTCTGTAAATTTAGTATTTTTTCTCACTGGCCAGGGAACCTCCTTTAAGGTTTGCAAGTATGTTGCTGCATAATTTTTAGTGGTAATAAAATGGTTGTCAATTTTTTAATATCACAAATTTTAGCAGGTTTTCAAAATAAAACTTGCAATTTTTCCAGTTTTTTTTAAAGATGTATTGAAAGTTTTTGAGTTTTTCCTGCACCAGGGCCCAGGAACCTCCTCCAGAGTTTGATAATAAGTTACTGCATCGTTGATAGAGGTAATGGAGTGGTTATCAATACATTAATAACACAAATTTTTGCAATATCTTGACTAAATTTATTTTTTTTTTCAATTTTCTGAAAATTATTATCATGTTACATTTTTGTGGACCTTTTTGAGCCAGTGAAGCTACTCAATGCTTGCAATAGGGTTAATGGATAGTCTTCGGAGACAATGAAAGGGTTCTGAAGATTATAATGTCACATTTTTAGCAAGACTTTTTGAAAAATTTTTTTTTTGAAATGTTTAGAATTCTTTGTCATTTTCTGAGTTTAACGACCTTTACTGTCCCACGAAGGTTTTCTAAGTCTTGCAGATGTGTTACTTGACAGAATTCCAGAGACAAAAAATTGGTTGTTAAACTTTTTTCCAGCGATTTATAGAAACTTTCTTCAAATTTTTCTTTTCTCAGTTTTTCTGTAGCATTTGTCATATCTCTCGAGTTTATCTACCTTTAGTGGCAAAATAATCTCTTTCAAAGCTTGTGCGTGAACTAATGATAATTTTGAATTGTGTCATTTATGGCCTTCAGGTTAAAAGCTTCAAGAGTTTCAGCAATGAGTATTTTTTGTTTAGTTTGTTTGATTCTTTTGGGTTCTCAACTTTTGAGATTTTGTCTTTATGGTTGGGATTGTTCAATTGATCTGCTGGTCAGGTTCATTAGGTATGTTTCTTATTTAATTCTTCGGATGGTATTTCAGGACTTGTCCTTCTATGTTTTTTTTTTACTTCGTCTAACAGATTTTTGTTTCGTCTTACCCTGACTTCTTGGAATTGACTTTTTCAATGACTTACCTCTCAAAAATAATGTTTTCTGAACTCACTTATGGAACTTTATATTTTATGATCATTTTCTTGTTAAAGGTCAATAGTGTGCATCTGAGTAGTGCCAAACATATATGCCCTAATTCTTGATTATTAGGTTCTTGAGTTTTTGATTTTGAATATTAATTTTGGGATCTTCTCCGTTTGTGCCCCCAGTACTTTATGCGCCCCCCAGTTACAGAGCACGTGCCATTACATAGTAAGTCATTATGTAAAAAATATTGCACGTGCATCTGAGGGGTGCAAATAATATGCGCCCACTAAGCTGAGGGGGCACAAACGGAAGAGATCCTAATTTTGAAAAGCCTTATTAGGGCTTTCTCCTTATAAAGCTTATGTGTCTCATAAAAATGACAGTCCAAAGCTAACTCAAAAAGTCTAGCGGTCTATTAAAGGACTGGTGGTCGATCTGTCTATCTAATCTCTTTATTTGTTTCAATTCATGGAAGGCCCCAAGCGTCTATCGCGGCTATTTTTAGGCAATCTGCCGGCTATGTTTCAAGTTTTAAATAGATTTTTCAGAAGCGCCTGTTTGGTTTTCTCGTTTTATGAGTCATTTTTCTAAATTTTCCATCTTCTGTTCTTTCCTCAGCCGTGAGTATACATCAGCTAGTTATTGATAATCGGTTTTTTTTCGTCTGCACAGGATTTTCATCACAATGTTAGTCCAGTGAGACATCAGACTTCTAGTTCTATCTTCTTCGCATACTAACGTTTCAGCGTTTTTCGATAAACGATAAGAAACCCGGGATGATCCTCTCATCTTTTTTTCGCAGTGCGCCTTAATATATAATTGACTGGAAAAGTTATACATAGTTGCTTCTGCATCGTCGTCTTGAGTTGTCAGTTTTGCGAGGCTATGCTATCTGGAACAGAGGTTTTCCTTTCTGTTCTCGTTTGTTAGCTTTGTAGCAAGTTTGCATGCCGATACCTCTTGACTGTTGATTTTTGCTGTCGAAATTCAAAAGATAGCATTTTCTATTTCGATTTCTTTTCGAGCTCCTTGCTGTATTGTCTTCTGATTTTTTTTAGTTACTTTCAATCCTTATTGAGATTTCCTCCGACTGACTTTTGACGCAGCACATTTAAGATGGAGAATATTTTCCCGTTGCTTTGTGAGTTTTTGATGTGATTCTCGAGCAGATAAGGTGTACAGTTCTTCTTTCTATTCAGAAAACTTCTTTAGTCAACCTTATTGCACTTCTTTTTAATATGATGATTGAGCGAGGCTTAATTGTCGGCTCTGTCAGAGATTTTTTCCCTCCTTTTACAAAATTAGAGAATACCTTTGTGGGATTCAGATTTGTGGTTTACATTTCTTTTCTTCGGTAAATACTGGGTGTTTTTGCAAGCTCCAGATTAGCCGTCTACATGTTATTTTCTTAAATAATTATTTGGAAAATCAGCATTTGGGAAGCCGCGTTTTTTCTCAACGAGAAATATTAGATAAATTTTTAACTTCTTAGAAAAATTCAGTGAATGGAAAGTAAGACAAGATTTATTACTGTTTCTACTGTCATACAATTTATAATAGTTTAAAAATACATGTTAAAACTTGTTGACGGAGGTTTGCGTGAAAAATATTTTGCTTCTGAGCAATTCTTGCATTGCTTAGAGCATCACTGATTTTCACCTATGTCATAAAGTATGACTGCTGCGAATCGCAATTTCGATTTTCAATTTTAGGGTCTGCTACTTTGACAACTAGCGGTAGTGTCGAGGGTGGAGCGACTGCCATCCGGGATAGTCTTGGATTAGAGCTTGCTGCCCTCTCTTGTAACTACTTACTACATGTGCACACTGGAACTAAATCATCATCCGGCACTTCCGCCAAGGTTTCTGAATTGAATTAATTTTACTAATCCGAACATACAAACATTGAAAAATACTTCAGCAGTTTTTTTGTTTGTTCTAAAGTTGATATAGCTGATCAACTTTTAACAACAAAAATACTTTTGATGTTCTAGTACGAAACACTTAACTGAAGTATGTTTATCGACAACGGTTTTCTGATATAAGGTTGTGCGCCCAATTTAAAGATTTTTTTTGGAATCTGTGTGTTGAAGAATCGCTAAAGCGGCCAATTAAGTCAGTAGACAGCCGCCCATGATTAATTTGGGTGTCGCTCGATTTCCTATTCCAAGACTCTTGCAAGATAAACGTCGGTTTTGTACTATGGTGTCTTTATGGTAATCACTGATAGCATTTTTCTAGAGAACATGATTTTTTCAGCTTGAGTTTATTGCTTTATTTTTCGTCTTTTTCATTTAAGGTGTACTTATACCTGCACGGCGTGAGAGAAACCAGCGGGATCATCTGGCTAAACAGTCAGAACTGGAGAGGGGGTACATCTGGTGATGGCAGCTCTAACAGCAGCAGTATGTTTGAAAACGGACAGTGTGATTCGTTCCAGATACAGGAGGCTGCAAATGCTCTGGGTGATATCACCAACATAACGTAGGTTGTCCGTTTTTTGTTTACAGAAAATTGAAGCTGGCTAATGTTTTCAGGATTTGCTCCAGGTTTTAGAGCACAATTTTCGCTGTCACTAGTTTTTGGCTGTCAATCTTTTCCATTGAGATTATGTTATAGTAAAAATTTTTGATTAAATTTTTGCGACATATGGAAAAATTAAATGCAACAAAAGCTGAAACTTTGAACAAATATTGCGCTCAGATTTTGGACCGCGTGGAGTGACTTTATCGCCGTTGATTCTTTGCTACGGAGGAACTAATTGGAGTGCTTTTGTGTCTCCTGACTGAAACATGTTGTAGGGTGCAATCTCAGAACTCTCATTACAAAGTTTACAAACTTGCGTTCATCAGAAGGGTTGGAGGTCAATGGAGTTGGACGCTTTCGAAAATGTTTACGTTGTTCTGTATGTCTTTTGCCATTCCTCCAGCCTCATTCTTATTTAACACGCAAGCTTTTAGAAGGCGTGTTTGGTTATGATACGTGTACATCCGCTTGCACCAAGGTTTTTTTCAACGAAGTTATCGCTTTCCCTCGCAGTCCTGTGTCGTTGAGTTCAGCCATCTAAAAATCCCCTTAAAGTTTCTCTATCTATATTGAACTGATTGAATCTGCAACTTTATCCTCCAATTTTGCTCTTATAAAAGGATGGAGGAATCTGAATAATATGGGCATGCACGAGTTTGTGTTTTTTAAGCATGTTAGTTTTTGATAATTCATGGATTTCCCAGCGCATTTTATGAAATAACTTCTGTACGCACTAACTGAAATCAAATCTGACTGGCGAAATGACATTTTTTGAAAAATGAAGGAGCCCAACACTATTAGTATCCGATTTTTAGTGAGACGGTTCTACGACCCGCTAAAATCTAAAAAAGGTTTAGATTGTAGTAGTTGTTAATAGCTGCCGTCAGCCTCTCAACGGCTTTTATTTAGGCGCTCTCCTTTTTGAATTTGAATTGTATTGGTGCGCTGTCTTTTTTTTAAGATCTGTTCACACATTTTCACGATTTTTGAAGTCAAATTGGAGTAGTGATTTTGGTCACGCCGAAACTGGAAGTGGAGCGAAAAGCGAGTGGTTTTGCGGCGTGAATTTTTTCGCTCTAATTTTAAACTAGAGTGAGAAAATGGTGTTTGAACAAAAATTCGCTTTCTCGCTAGTGCTGTTTTGTTCACATGCGGCAATTTCACTTTGATTTTTACTGATTTTTTGGATCGAATTTTTTTTCTGAATGGTTTTTACAATCAATTCATAGTTCATTATAGGCCTTGTTTTTTGTTTGAGCCAAATTTCCCTTTCTCGCTTGTGGTTTTTCACATGCGGCATTTTAACTTTGTTTAACGTTTTAACGTTTTCTGTTTTTTTTTTTAAATTTTTTATCCGATTTTTTTTGTGTTCACAATTGTTTTTTCCAATTCACTTATAGTCCGTTCTCGGTCTAATATTTGTTTAGTCAATGAGAATTCTTTGAATTGTACGTCAGGAATTGTCCTGTTATGTTTTTTTTTAATTCGCTTTACCGTTTGATCTCGTTTTTCGTTTTACATCAGTCACGATTTTCACGCTTGACTTCTGACTTACCTCACTCATTGTTTCATTTGAATTGATTTTCAATTTCACACGCATTGAAAAACGCAATGACGCAAATACGTTCATTGCCAAAAGAGCAAAATCAAAAGAAACGGAATAAACCGATAAAGCCCGGTCATTAAGTAAAAGAGCATTAGGTTATTAAAGTTCATTAGAGTGATTGCTGGCTGGCATTAGTATTATGATAAATATCCTTCATTTTAAAGGCTGAACTATGGCTAGTTTTAGAGTCTAACCGAATATGCAGAATATACACGCCAAATAAGTACACTTTAAAACTTAGAAATTGTGGTCAATTTCTTTGTCCTAATTTTATTCTTTTCCTGTTTCAATCCCAATTTGCGTCAAGCGGGTCAGCGATGGCTATTTTCCGGCAATTTGCCAGCTTGGTTTTGACTTTTATGATGTGTTTAATTTTTCTCAAACGACGTTCGTAGCAATTATAATACTCCTGTGGTCTTTTAATGTGTTTTATCGATTATTTATTTATTTTTAAGACCAAAATTATGAGGTTCATCACGTTTTCTTTCTGTTTTGTTTTAAATTTGCGAATGGATGAATATTCAACACGCGTTGATCCCTTGTAATTGTGGTCTTCTGCAAGCGTGAAGTTTTTAAATATGTTTTTTTACCGAATGTGTCATTGAAATGCCAAAAACTGGCTATTTTGCAATTTTTGCTATTACTTGTTTTTTAGCGGCTGATGAAAATTTTGTACCGCTTGAGCGCGTTTTAATGGGTCGATTCTGGCTGTACAAAATTGGACTTGAAAAAAGTAGCTTCAGACTTTGAGCAATTGTTTTGATGTTTTTGTTAATTTTCTTAGTTTTAAAACTGTTTTGTCGTTTTTCACACATGTTTGTCTATTATATGTCCAGATAGGTTCTGCATTAATCACTTTAGCAATAAAACTAGCAAGTTGTAATATTTTTTTTCCATTTTCCTGTTTCTCTGAATGAACAATTGTTCAGTTGTCCTTTTTGTACTGTTTAGATGACGGTTCTCTGCATGCAGGATTATTTTCTCTTTCTTGAGATGAATGATGATGCCAATCTAAATACAAAAATTGAACTACTTCGCAAATTTTAGCGTTGAACACAAAATTTTGCCTTTTAAAGACCTCAATTTTGTCTCTCAACTTTTTGTCTCACTTTCTAATTTTTTCTTTTCTGCATCTTTATTTTCTTTTCTGTATTTCGTATTTCTGCATCTGTTTGTCTCTCATATGAACAGCCAGGTTTTACCTAGCTTTCAATTAATTTTTTTATAAGATTTTGACAAACAAAATTGTTTTGAGGGCAAGTATCGTAAATGTTAAACAAGTTAGTTTTAAATTTTGCATCAATTTCATTTTTTATATTGTCATATACTTAGTTTTTGAATTCAAATGGTCTTGTGAAGTCTTTTAAGCTTGTACCTGTTTTTTGAGTATATGTTAGCATGAATGTGGTCGTTTTGACGGCATAAAACGGAAAGAACTTTTTACCAAATCTCCACTATTTTTGATAGTTTCAATTTTTGTAACATCTGTTTTTCTTTTTGACTACCTCTGCGTGTCTTTTATACGTCAAGCTTGAATTCTCTATGGTGTCAAATTCTGTTTTCTCGCTCTCTTGCGTCGCTAATATATTGTTTCCGGTACACCGTAGGCGATCTGAAATCCCAAGTTGTCTAATATGAAACCTCAAATCTGACATCCTTCTGTTAGGTGTGCTTCAGAATTTTGTAGAAGCTAGAATGGTGTTAAGTTTTTGCATTTTACATTATTCTAACTAACACATTTTTGACATGAAATTTCTCCTTCTGTTTTTGTGTTGCTCGATTACTTTTTTTCCACAAATTGTTTTTGTCTACAGAATCGGTCACGATGGGAGTGGTTTGGGAAGTGGGTGGTACCTGGAGATGGTGACAGTGGAGTCCCTCTCTGAGGGAGTGGAGTGGACATTCCCATGTGGAAAATGGCTGGACAAGGATGAGGAGGACTCCCTCACCGAACGGCAACTGACGCGTGTCGACACACAGACTTCTATATTTGTACCATGTAGGACATACCAAAAATTGGCTTTATTTTGCCCCCCCCCCTCCCATAAAGCTTTGTGGACATAGTTTTACGCCACACAGAAGGTGTTATTGTTCAAACCTGCTCAACCTGGGGCGTGGGCTACTGCCTCATTTCTAGTGTAATAATTATGATGGTTTCAACTATACGTCAATGTGCATACCTACTCCTTGGTTGGTTTCAGGGGTTCCATACGAGTTGAAAGTGCAGACTGGTGATGTCTCTGGAGCCTCTTGTGATGCGGACATCTTCACTGTAGTGTATGGAGAGGATAACACTAGCACCACTCAACATTCACTAGAACCCAACAAGCAACTGAGACGGAAAAAGAAACGCTTCCAGAGATCTGGATCAGACACATTTATCATGATGGTTAGTCTGATTTGCATCTTTTTAAAGTAAAATTTGAATCAAGCACTTTTTCTCCATAAATTTGGCTTTGAGACTTGGCAGCGAGTTGTCAAGCATGACTTCGAGTTGAGTACTTTGGATGTATTGACCAGTTCTTGTGTCTATACTGCCGAACAAGCAATGAATTCAAAGCATCTAAAGTTTAGTGCCTAATCAGTTCTGCCCCATCTTTCTCCGGTTCAAAACAAAAATCAGCCTGTACAGAATGACTGAGAATTTGAAGGTTCTATTTACCAATTGCCCTGGCTTTGTTTGGTATGAGTATGCAACTGTAGAATGTGTTCTGCTAGATGGAGTGCGTGGAAGAGTGTTTACGAAAAGTGAGGATTGGTCACTCTATGCAATCTTCTGGAAGTGGATGGAACCTCGCTTTTCTCTCCCTCAGAAGGATTCTGCTTACTCCGACTGTAAGTAGTTGCCGTAATTTGAGGCGATTAAGCAAGCTTGCGACGCTTTAGGCACTTTCGGTTTTCTTGTTTCCTTATGAGTTCCTTATGAGTGACGTATTCTTACTGCGCCTTGATTTCTAGAAATAATTATTTTCTAGCAATTTTTCTTTTATGGGTAGTCACTCACCAGCGGTATAGTGCTCACAGAAACTTGAGAATTTCATGAAAGTATAGGAAACTCTTTAATGTGATAGAAGATTGCTAACCGATTAGGTCTTGAAGTTTTTGTCAGTCAACATGAAAGAAATCCATCGTTCATAACTTTTTCTCTGTAGCCTTCAAAGTCCCTTCATGAGCCGCCTTTTTATTTGGCGATTATCATTTTTTTTGTGACACAAGGCAAGTCGTAAAATTTTTGTGCTTTCTTGTATATTGGTGGCGTTAACCGTTTTTAAAAGTGGCCTGCTACATTTTTCGCTACTTTCAACTCATCTTACTGTAGAAGTATTTGTTTTGATAACGCATTATAGTTGTTTATTTCACTATTTACAGCACAGTGTGACGTATGTCTTCAACTGCGGCGGTGGTCTGTGGCTGGACAGCGGAAAAGAGGACGGGGCCATCGTGAGGGAATTTGTGCCCACCACAGGCAGTAGACAGGAGACTGTGAACACAAAGACAGCCACTCTCAATCTTGAGGAGCTGGACATAGAAACACTACTGTTGGATAATAGTTAGTAGTGCATTATATAGAATTGCATTTGGGAAAATCATGGAAGTATAGGAAAACGCGAGCGTCGTATATTGAAATGAATTTCATTAGGTATCGTCAATAAATGTACCACTTTCATTTCTATGCTCCTTTTGTGAGGACAAAACTAATTTTTTGCCAGAATTTCTCACACTAAGAATTCAACCTATCGATTTCTTGTGCTTTTCGAATTCGCCTAATTTTGGCCCAACTGGGCAAAATTTTTTTGTTCGATTTGATCTCCAAGTGTATCTATTTTGTTCAATTTTATCTCCTCTTTTTGAGGTTTCCCCTGTTTTCCATGCTAATGTATGTTATTCATTTACACCACTGATCACAGTGCTGGTACTGCTGATCACTTTACTTGGACCCCTGGAACCTATTGACGACCTGTCGGGTAGATTTCATATTATGCTACATGATTTAGCATACGTGTTGCAAACCATTGTCCATTCAAAACGAGAAAAATTTATTATCTAGAGTAATGCAACTTGGTGTTCCAAATCTGAGTTAATCAGTTTGGGTTTTTTCAGTTCTATAAAATAATTTCAAATTGGAAACCCTGACAATCAGCCTGGTGTTGATTTTCCAAAATGTGAACAGAATGTGATTTATCTTGTAGGTATGAAGTACGAGGTGTTTGTTCACACTGGCAGTGTCAGTGGGGCGGGAACAGATGCCAATGTATACATCCATCTGTTTGGGGAATTGGGCGATTCCGGAGAGAGAAAACTGGCCTCGTCCTCAACACACACCGACAAGTTCGAAAAGGGAAATGTACGCAAGAGTTCAAATTTTTCGTTCAATTGGCTTTCATTATATTTAGTCCCTCATAGAATTTTGGCTGATTGTTTTGATCATATTCACTGATTAAAAAAATACATGAAATTTTTGTTAAATTTTTTATTTCATCAGTATACATAAACTGAAGTCTCGTGTAAATGTTTGGACTTGTGGAAAGTTTGCGACTTTTATCTGGCTTGAACGAGATAATGGCTCTTTCCCATTGTATAGCCCCTCCCCCACAAAATTTTAGCCCCCGCCATTTTGTATAGTTATGGCAACGGGGTAATACGTTATTTGACCTCTAAGCGGGAGGGCGTGGGGGTGGTTTGGAACGTTAATGGGAAAGATCCAAAATAATATCAAAATAACTTTGACTTAAGCTGACTGAAGGACAGGTTAGACATGCATAAGTTTGTTTCCAATCGATAGTACGTAAAAACGGCATTCTGATTTCTGGTTCTGATTTCAGATGGACCATTTTGTACTGGAAGCTGTGGATTTGGGTAAATTATACAAGTTGAAAATTAGACACGACAACACCGGGATCACCAATTCTTCCTGGTTTCTGGACAGAGTAGAGGTCACCAAACAACAGACTCAGAGGTCAAAAGGCGAAGAACAAAAGAGCAGGGTGAAAAGTGACGAATCGGCAGCAGGTGCAACTGTGTTCCACGCTGAGAGATGGCTGAGCAAGGAAAAGAGCAAAGGAGGCAAAATTGAGTGCACGTTGTATGCTAAAGTACGAAACACTTTTTGTTGTCTGAGAAGATTCTTTTCCACGGTTTTTTAATCGAACCATAATTGTGGGATTCATACCATAGTTTAGGTATTGTAACTAACAGAATAGTATCATCCGTGAGATCGTAAGGAAGCAAATGTTGAAGAAATATTTAAACGTCGTGTTAGAGCTTTGTCAGAGCTTTGTACTGATAAGACTACTGAAGAAAAAAATGTGTTGGATTTAAGGAAAATGCTCTACACTCCATAGGCCCGGTAGGATATGGAGATCTATAACTGACATTCTTTCAGCTCCATAATGGTATTTGTAAATTGTGATGGCTACTCTTATCTTATTAGGCTATACAAACCTTTATCAAGAACACTCATTAGTATGTTCACATTTGGTAACCCAGGCCAGATTCTCAGAGCTGTTGTTAAACTGCGCATAATGAGGTAGCAGGATACCTTCAGGATACACTGATACAGTACTGAGCTGACGATATGCAATTGGAATACCGTTTCAGTACTGATTTCCCATGTAACTAGGGTACGGTAATGAAAACAAAATTTTTGTCGCGGATAAAATGGAACAGTTCCGATATAAGATTAAAATTCTAGGCATTTCTATATTCCTACAGGGCTACGAAGGTGATCGTGATAGTGCATCGACTCTTGGTGGATCCTCCATGACCAGGAGTTTCTCTGGCTCTCTCTCAAATCTGAATAATTCCACCATGATGTCAATGGGTGGCAGTCCAAGGAGAAAGGGAAGCCGCGCTGTTCAACAGGGAATGGAAATGCCAATTTTTGACGGACCTAGTATGATTTCGTTAATAACTACTTTTGATTGTTATGACTGCTTTTTAAGCAAAAAGTTTATGTTTCCAATGTTTGTTCAGAAATGTTTTTTTTTCACTCAAATTTTTACTTTCTGTTTTCGCATCGTCGGAATAAAACGTGATTTCGTGGCACTTGGAGTCATATAATGGTTTCTTACTCTACAATTAAAAAACGGTGAACAATTTAAAGTTCCGCACGAAAAATTGAAAAGAAAATGAACATCCACAGATTGATCTCTGAGCGATATATGGGGGTTGGGGGAGTATCCGAACAAAAGTGTCGAAAGGTTATTTTAAAGCAGCCACCTGTTTCTTTTGTGGGTCCAGTCACTTTTGTTTCTTTTCCTAACAAAAAACAAGAGTTTGACATAGCTAAAAGCAATTCACCACTATGCGTTCAAGGCAAAGCAGAGAAGAGATGAAATAGTTCTGTCTGATGGAATAGGTTTATTAGATTAAGAGTATAATAATAAATAAAGAATATCTAGACGTCTAAGATATTTTTCTGAGAAAATAAAAGAAACAAGTTCCTTTTGACAGCTGATAAAACAATGCGGCTCGTTAATGTGCGTTCGCACATGATGTTCCGACCCGAGCTCATCTACATTTTTGACTAAATTGTCAACCAAATGAAGATATAACAAAAATAGATGTTTGAGTTTAAAGCAATCGTTACACAACTTATCTAATAATTGAATTACATAAGGCCATCCCTCATTATAGCGCAAACGTCATCTGACATTAAAGAGACTAAGAGGCAAAAAAAAACAAAAAACAAAATTAGCACAAACAAAAATTTCACGGCAAAAATTGAATATCTAATTTTAAAAGCACCTAGTAACAACGCCAAAGTGCAGTCAGGTAAAACCTTAAATACACAAGTTTACTTTTTTCTAACAATACAGCAGATGGAAAGATTTCTTAATGAGACTGGGTAAAAAGTCGACAAAAAGAACGAACAGTGAGGCGAAACTTAAAAATGAATCAACATTTTTTACACCAAGAAACTTCAAAAATCTTAAAAATCATTAGCTTTTAACTGAATAATCCTTAATTATTTACAAAAAACTCGTTAAAAAAACCAAAAGGACCTGTCTTTGGTTAGACTAAGCCATAGAAGCGAACTAAAGATAAACTCAAAAAATTACAAACGATTTGCGAAAACACAAACTATTGCTACCATTAAAGTCATTAGCTATCATCTGAATATCATGTATTTTTAATTCAATTGTTCGATTCTACTGATTCAGCTGAAGGATTTAAACTGAGAGATTGAATAAGTTTTCTTGCGCCACATTTGAAAACCATTGAGATCTGTTATTACGCGATTGTTCTGAAAGAAGAGAAAATGAAACACAAAAACTGGCCACTCAATAAACGCTCAGAAAAACGCATATTGTCCAACAAACAAAACATCAAGGACAAATAATACCAATAGATATGTTATCTCTTGAATTACAAGAAATTGGATGGGACCTGTCATTGATGAATATAAGTTACAAATTGACGAAAAGAACAACAAAAACTGAAAAGTTTGAAGAAAACTTCAATATGTTTATCATATACTTTAAGACTATTCACGATAAACTGACTGCTTCGGGTAAAATCGTTTTTTCAATGCTCAATTAGAAGCCTATGAGAATTGTCAGCAATTTACGGCTTCCTAAAGAACAAAAACAGCAAATTCAAGAAAAAATTGAGCGAGAAAAGTGTCGAAGGCATTAAAAAATGAACTTATCACTATAAACTCTTCTATTTTCAATTAGTTTTTAAGACCAACGGGATATCACTTATTTATCAATATAATTTCAAAAAATCAACAAACATAAACAAATACATTAGAACCACGAAAATTTCGAGTAAACACGTATTATCCAGGCAATTAATTTCATTAGCTTTCAACGCATGCCAGTAGATACGCTAAATTATGCCTCGATGGGACAATTAGTTTGTTTGCCAATCTTAATTTTAACTCTTAACATCTATTAAACTTAAAATCTTTCAACGGAGCTCAATATCTACGCTCAGATATAACCCGATGGAAGGAAAAAGGATGTATGTTATGCATGGATAATTAACTTGACATCACATTAAGTCTTATGACTGTGAAAACAATAACAGAAACAGGCAAAAATCAAAATTTCGGTAAAAAGTGCGAGAGGAAAGTGTCGAAGCCAATTAAACCATTAGCTTTTCTCTGAAAACTTTATCGGTGATCCACTGAACATCCCCTCGAAGCCAACGGGATTTAAATGATATTTGGATAATGTGTATAATGTTTGGAAAGTGTGATAAGAGTTCAAAAGTAACCAATAATACAAAAATATCAAAAAAAATTTAAAAAAGAAAATCTTGTGTCATTGAAGTCATATAACCAATAGTTAGATAATAAAACCGCTAACCAGAATAATCTTAGTTGTAGTATAAAGCAAGTTGGTCCTGTCAATACTGTCAATGACTAAAAGTTCTCGAAAAAAGTTTAACATTTATTAGTGTTCAAAAAAAAGTTATCGAAAAATTATTTTTAAATTAACAGACATTAAATTTAATAGTTTTCAACGGAAGTCAATAAATACAATCAATGATGCCCTGATGGGAGTATATTTATTTTTGTCATGCATATGTTATTAACAAGACATCACATTAAGTCTTATGACTATTAAAACAACACCAAAAACAGGCAAAAACCAAAAATTCAATAGAAAAGTGCGAGAAGAACGTGTCGAGGCCATTTAAACCATAAATTTTTCTATGAGATTTTTATCTGTGAGCCACTGAACATCTTGCTTAAGCCAATGGGAGCTATCAGTTTTTGGATGATGAGATAAGGTTTCAAAAGTAACCAATAATACGAAAAAAACCCAAATTTTTTTAAAAATTTTTTGAAATCTTGTGTCATTGAAGTCATATTATCAATAGTTAGAAAATAAAACCGCTAACGAGATTAAGTTTGGTTGCAGTAAGAAGGAAGAGGGTGCTGTCACCCCTGGACTGACTTACACTGCACGATAATAAGTTTGACTCTTTAATGTTCAACAAAAAATTTTAAAATTATTTTTCAAGTCTTAACACCCATTAGCAGTCCCCTCAAAGCACTAGAAATGTTCACTTAATGCTCATTATGGAACATATTGCACTGTTAGTCAATGAATCCATGCCATAGGACTCCAAAAATTCAGTAAAACCTCATTTAAAATTACGAAAACTCAGAATCGAAGCCAAAAGAAAAAACGTGAGCAATTCCTTGAAAACGATGTTTTCGTTCATTGGGCTTAATTTGACTGTAAAGGAGGTTTGTCATTAATAGAATTTTGATATAAACAGTGACTTGTCTCCAGGTGACTTGGAAAAAGCAAAAAAAGTTTTTAAAAAAGAGCTCTCAATTAGAATTCGATTTTTTTTTATAGTGAACTTCCCAATGAGACCAGAACTAGTCTTTTTTATCGCCTTTAGTCTATTAGGGACAACAAATTGGTCCATTTTTGGCTTGAAATTTAATTTTGAAATACTTTTGTTGTAGAAAATATTTTAAATTGGAGAAAAATTACACTAAAAGTGAACAAATATCGCGTGTTCACACAAAACTTCAATCCTCGATAACTCCTCGAAAAAAAACGAAAATCAAAAAAATCTTTTTAATTTTGAATTCTACGCTGGACCAGCTTTTTAATGATACCACTCACATTTCTCTACGGCGAATATATCGATCGGCCAAAATTGACTGAACAAAAAAAAACCCATTTGAGTATATAGTTCCTCCCACCCACAAGTGGGGTCGGAACAAAAATAGTACAGGTAGCTGTAACTGAAAATTGGGTTCTTAATATTCTGTTTTCAAAATGAAGACTAGGACGGAAAGTCGGTAACTCATGATTTTTAGATTATTTATTTGAACTGGTATGTTGAAACTATTTTACAAATTGTTTGCCTATTGTGTAGCAAGTTTCACTGTAGAAAAGAATTCGAACGTTTTTGATCTTAAGATATTAGAAAAAAATGCAAGTTTTTATTGCGAAATGCAAATAATCAGACAATTTGTCAACTTTCTGCTCTGAAATTTTAGCCTTTTTTTAACTACTTTGTTTTCCAGTTATCTTGTTATCTTTCCGTTGAATGTTTACAGCATTATCAGAAGCCATCTAAGTTAGACAGCAGAACAGTTTATCAGAAGACAGCTATTGATAAGTTTATCACAACAATTAGGCTACGTTATTATGATTAGTACCTAGTTATTATGATTTAAATTTTCAAACCCTGTTTCTAAAGTTGGTACAGTTTTGATTTCTGAGTTTCTGACAACATAAGTACAATTTGTTTTCGGGATAAATTTTCACCTTTTGTGGGCGCTAAAATGAGGAAGTTACAATGGGTTTACATTTGGTCCCTAATTGTATGTTTATGGCGTTCTAAGTTTTCGACAAACTCGAATTTTGTATTTATAAAACTTACCACAGACTAGAGCACTCCACAATTTTGAAGAAATTCTCGTCGCAGCATGTAAACATTTGCTAGGATAAAGAAATTGTTGGTTCAATAGGTGGAAAAATTATTGCAGCTTTTCTGTCTTTCCCGAACTCTCTTTTTGTGTCTTACTTTGTTTTCTATGATGGATTGGTCGATAAAAGTAATAACTTATAACTATTTCTTCTTCTGCAATTTTTACCCAACAAGAGCATGTTAAAGGTAATTTATTTGTTTTTAGAAAACAAAAACAATGAAAAAATTTTTTTCATTAAATGTGCTTCTAGTTACTTTAGGATGATACGAAAAAAACATATTCTCTGATAAAAAGCGAAGCCGTTTTGTCAAATTGAAGATGCACTTGGGCACATTCTGTGCTGCGCGCAGAATTGCACAAGCCTTCTGGCTTCAGTTATATCAAATTTGTTTTAGAATTTCGTTTTAGAATTCAGTATTTAGAGTTCATTTTTCTAATCTTTAAAGTTAAGCGCTTTTTTACATAATAAAATTTGCTCGGTTTTTGTTCTACAAATATTTGTAACTTCGCCTCGACCTTAGATTGTATTCTTTTTGCGGCGTAGAACATGAATGCCTATAATTTGCATTAGGAGGTTTTTTTAATGGCAAATAACAATTGTACTTCTGATTAGACAAAATAAAGTATTCAGTGCACAAAGACATTTTGTTCAAACATTTAATGAAGACATCAATTTCGTTTTCCGGTGAAATGAAGCCTAGCCTCAAGTTGCACTATTTTTGTTCAGCCGTGCCTTACACGATCAAAGTGGAGACGGGCCCTGACAAAGATGGGGGTACAAGTGCTAATGCCTACATTGAGATCACTGGTGAGGGAGAGAAGAACACGACCGGGAAGTTGCCCTTGATTCTGCTGGACCCAGATGCTTCTTTTGCGCCCGGCATGACTGATACCTTCTCCATACAAGCCCCAGATGTCAAGCAGATCAAACAGATAACTGTGAGTTTTAATTTTAAGGCTCAAACTAGTGCTGTATATGGCTCTGCGGCAGCCAAGCAGGTATAATAAATTCATCTTTAATAGTATTAAACCGGAACTAATTTTTCAATACCCACTGAAAAAAGGTTTAAGATTTTCAGAAAAGCAATCTGAAATGGCAGCTGAATATATTTCGAACATTTGAAAAATCACTTCTTAAATTAAAATTTACCAACAGGGCTGATGTTGTATTAGGAGATGTAGCTTTAGTTTCTTTTACTTATTGCTGGACTGTCGGCAGAGATTTTAGAGTTCAACTTTATATTTTTTGCACTCTTAGAGTGAATGAATTGTCGCCTTTTGTCTTTTCTACTTTCATTGGGCTGGCTTCTATAAAGAATTTTGCAACTGTTTTTTTAGTTCTTCTTTTTTTACAGATTGGTCACGACGGAGTGCTTGGCAGCCAAGGCTGGCAACTGAAGTCTGTGGAGGTAGACATGCCCCAGAGGGGGATTAATGTATTGTTCCCCTGTGAGAGGTGGCTGGCTAAAGACAGGGATGATGGAATGATCGAGAGGACTATCAGTGCTCTAGATGCATCTCATTCACATTATAAACCCAGTTAGTTTGATTATCTCTCAATTCAAAACTGAAAATCTGAAAGCTAGTAATCCCCCTTGATTGGGTTACTAGATATTTGAAGTTTTTGACGCTTTATTTGAAGTCTAAATTCTAAGCGAGCAAATTTATTTGAACACGTGCGGCTTTTTAAAAGTAGTTTTTTTTTATTTTAACTAAAGTTTATCGGATAACTGTGTTTATCAAGTGTTTGTCTCAATTATCTAAACTGGTATTAGTTAGTTTGGAAGCCTTTTTGACCATCCGACATAAATATTAGACTTTTAGGCGCAATTTTGAGCTGTTTTTGTCATTTTGCCCTGTTGGACTAATTTCCTATCACTTTTGTAATATTATTCAAATTTTTATGGCATTTGGAGAGCTTTTTTGAAGTTAGTTATTTTAGAAAATTAGGTGGTCTTTCATATTAATAGATTTTAATTTTGAGTTGTGTGTGATAAAAGATAGATTAATTTAATGAAATTTTGCCCATTTTCGCCTCTTTTTTTCAAATCTTTTTCCCTATTTCTTCTGAATTAAGCTTTTAGCAATAATTTTCCTTGTTCAATAATTAATGTATGGTTTTTCTATGGGTATTGCTACGAAGACTCGACAGTTTAAGATTTTAAACATCGCAATTATTAATGAAGAAAAAAATCTGAATTTAAAATTCTCGATTTTTCGCTTTTTGCGTTTTTATTGTTGTTTATCATTTCTCTGAATGGAATGGAGTTGCGTAAGGCACTGACCGAGCAGAAGAATTTATTTAAGATATCCCAGAGTAAGATTTAAAAGGTAGCATTTAAGTTTTTGTAACAAGGGTTTGTAACAAAATGTTTCGATTTTTAATAGCCGCGTCAGCAATTCCAGGCGGCTATTATTGCGCTCCTATTTTTACAATTCAAAGAATTTGAATTGTATAGGGGCGCTGTCTTTTTTTAAGATCTGTTCACACATTTTCATGATTTTTGAAGTCAAATTGGAGTGGCGATTTTGGTCAAGCCGAAACAGGAAGTGGAGCGAAAAAGCTAGTGGTTTTGCGGCGTTAATTTTAAAGTAGAGTGAGAAAACGGCGTTTGAACAAAAATTCACTTTCTCGCTAGTGGTTTTTTTGTTCACATGCGGCAATTTCACTTTGATATTTACTGTTTTTTTAATTTTGTGAATTTGATTTTTTTTCTAACTGGTTTTCCCAATCCATTCATAGTCCGTTCTAGGTCTAGTTTTCTGTTTAATCAATGAAAATTCTTTGAATTGTGCGTCAGGACTTGTCATGCTATGTTTTTTTTACTTCGTCTAACAGATTTTTGTTTCGTCTTTCCCTGATTTTTTCAATGACTTCAGTGCTGTTAAAATTTGTCTGCGTGACGTCACTTCTGCTTTTAGGTCGATTGCGTGACTTACCTCACTCAAAAAAGTGACTTCTGAACTCACTTATGGAAATTTATTTTATGAACATTTACTAGTTAAAGATCAATAATGTGCATCTAAGTAGTGCCAGGCTGATATGCCCTAATTCTTGAGTATGTCTTGAGTTTTTGATTTCGAAAATCAATTTTGAAAAAGCTCTTTTAGGGATTTTTCCTTATAGACCGTATGTGTATCATAAAAATGACAGTACGTATCTAACCCAAAAAATCTAGTGGTCTACTAAAGCACTTTTGGTCAATCTGCCTATCTTGTTTCTTTAGTTGTTTCAGTTCATGGAAGGCCACAAGCGGCTATTTTCCGGCGATTTACCGGCTATGTTTCTTTTTGTTCCCCTTCCTCGGTTTTCTCTTTATGAAGCGTTTTTTTTATTCTTCTATCAATGGGCGGCAAGTTCGTGAATGAAGAATATTTCTGTTGGGAGTTGTTTTGGCAACAGTGGTTTTGATGGCACAGCTTGGGGTATGATATTTTTTGAGATATCATTTTTAGCTTTTTTCATGTCATCTTTCCTCGGTTATTGTTTGAAAGTGTTTACAGTTGAACAGTCAGCCCATTTTATTCGTTGCGTGGTTGGGCGGGGCTTAAAGGAATGTGTATTTACAGTCGGTTTTGGATTCGTCCAGCTTTGGTTTTTTTAAGCTGAAGCAAGTTTGTTCATGACCTGTACTTTTGACTTGTGCTTTCGAACATTGACTTGGAATGTTGACTTGAGTTTTTTGAACAATGAACTTTAAGATTATTTTATTTTATAATACATCGTGATTAAGGTTTCTGATTGTAATTTTCAAGGTTGAAAGGTCATTTTTAGAAGTTTTCTCCCCTTAACAGTCCCGCCCCTATCCCAATTACAGAAATATCCACATATCTACACCCCGCCTATCTACCCCCTATCTACCGCTCGCCTACCCGCCCCTCCCCCCTAACTACCCCTCCCCCGCCTACCTACTATTGCACTACTCTTCGAGGTTTTAGGTATTCTACCGACTATGTATTTTTAGACGAAGCAAGTTTGTTCATTACTTCGATTTTTGAATATTGTTTCAGAACAATGACTTCTGTTTTAGAAGGTTGACTTCTGTTTTCGAACAATTGACTTTAACAATAGCTTAGTTACTGATACGTAATGAGGTGCTGCTGGTAATGTTCAAGGTTGAAAGGTCTTTTGGAGAAGTTTTTTCTTATGTTGGTCCCTCCTCCCTACCTACACTCCTTTCCCCAGCTACCGACCCTCCGCACCTGCCTACCTACCCCATCTTCATACCCCACCCCACCTATCTACCAGCCCCCTAACTACCTTCACCTACATAGCTACCCCCTCCTCACCACGCTACCCCCTCCTCCTACCAAACTATCCACCCCCACCCCCTCCCCCCACCACCACCATCACCAACCCACATCCTAAAACTGAAAAGTGCGGCTGTTTTCACAAAAATTATAGTTTTATTAGGTTTTTAATGTTGTTGTTTTTCTCTTTAATGATTCTGATATAGGTTTAATGATTAGAGATTATATTGCACCACTCTTCGAGTAGTTTCCGGTATTCTTCCGGCTATGTCTTTAAGCAAAATTTTTGCTTGCTTTCAATTTGACTGAAGTGATTTTTTTACGCTTGTCTTTTTGGTTTTTGTGGGTGATTTTCATTGCACGTATTCAGAAATTAATTTTGTGGAAAAACTTGCTAAAAAACCAATTAGGAGCTAGGTGCGTGCATAGCCACTGTAGGGTAGTGGGTATGTCCATGACTCTGAGCCGAGAGGCTTTAGGTTCGAACCCCTCCCTCCCCTGTCAGAAAGTTTTTGCGTCATAAAAGTTTTTCAAAACTATGCTTGTTTTAAATTTTCCGGCTCGCCAGTTGTTCAAGAGTAATTATTCCGATTTTATTCGGCTTAAATTATTTTTTACGCGATAGAAATGTATTGAAATATTTCAAAACAGTTAGTTGAAAAAAGGTTCTATACTCAAGTTATGGTTTATCCGTGTGACTACAATCCAGTTACTGGAATTAAATATCGTTTTGTTGTTTTATCTCAGACCTTGAAGAGAAGGTCGGCTATCACTTGAGCTCTTGAAACTTTGCGAGAAGACGCGAAGTTACAAGTACCGAAAAATTGTCGTTTCAAACACAGAAGAAAACCAAAATCTTTAAAAATAGTTTTATAGTTTTTCACAAAGTGATGACATTGGTTCAAGGACTTGCTTTTTCCACAAAAGAAAAAATATCTCGTTTTTTGTTGTTGAAGTTTTTGAAACAATTTTTTTTGCCCAACACAGGGTCGGAATTTGTACAAGAATGGAACACAAGTTGTCTTTAGTTGTGATTTCGTGAGATTATTTTTCTCTTGTCACATCAACCATCGGCATTTAAATTCTAGTCTTTTATAAAGTGTTATAAACGGCGTGAGCATATTCTGTTTTGAACTGTTGAGGTTTAATTTTTTAAAAGGACTGAAAATCGAAGATTTTTGGTTGGTCATGCTGGATTAATATAACTCTTAATGTATCCGGATATTGGAGTTTATTGGCGATTTGGAAGAAATTTTGATAAAAAATTTGACGGCTAATGGCCGGAAAAATTTGGCTAATGGCTAGATGGAAATGGAGACCATAAAAAAAATCTCTCTGTCATATGTCAGCCTACCATAATTTATCATTATAAAATGGCTGAAATATAAGACTTTTACTATTTAAATATTTTTTGTAAAGTTTTCATGGGCTTCATTTGTTCTACACGAATTTTAATTAAAGCTGTGAAGCCCTAGGCTGAGCGGAGCTACATTACAGTGCTCTTCGTTTTTCGACTCGAAGAGGAGTATTAAATTAATTTGTTCCTTCAGGCATCAAATGGTACCTGAAGAGGACAGCTGAAGAGCGGGAAAGCTCATCTAGCAGCTGCCCCAAGAAGTATGAAATCAAACAAAGACAAGGAAACAAATAAAGACACGATAAATACAATGAATTGCGGAGTTCAGATTCAATTTAAAACCGTCAAAAAAAAAAATTAAGTAGATACTACCTTATATAACTTATATATTGGTGCAACCCCCGACGGCATGCAGGGCGCCTCACAGCGCTGCCGACTTGAGAGTCTAAGTACATTCTGAAATGATTAGAATGACTACATGTTGAGATTCTACATGTTTTTTTAGCTGAAGTCGTGACTTACACTTTGACTTTTGTTCTCGAACATTGACTTCTGTTTTAGAACGTTGACTTCTGTTTTCGAAAACTGGACTTTAAAAGTAGCTTAGATTGTAATGTATAGTAATTAATCACCGATGGTAATATTCAAGGTAAAATTTCGAGAATTTTGATAACATATAAGTCCCTACCACTCATCCAAACTACCCTTTCCCCACCCCAAGAAAAACTACCCCCCCCCCCCCACAAACACACACATTGCCCCCCACGCCTACCCCCACTCCAGACCTCCTACCCCCACACCTGAACCACCTACCCCAACTACATCACCCCCCACACTCCTTACCCCACAGCTAAACAGCTAATCCCCCCCACTACCCACCCCACCTGCCTACGTGCATTTCTACCCCATAATTTATTTTTTCACGCTTTATATTGCTTTTTATTTCTTTTTTCACATATCGGAAATAGGTAGGGTTAGATAAAGGTATTTTATTGCACGACTCTCCGAGTTGTTGCCGCTATTCTACCGGCTATGTTGTTTTTGTTTCGTCGCCTGACGCTCTTTTTTTGTTTTACATTTCACACAGCAAAGCTAAAAAAGTCAAATTTTCGGATTAACTTCTGTCACTTACTAACGACGTTTGTGCGAAGGACGTCATTTCTCAAATTCTTTAGCCAAAGTTTCTAGGTCATTTGCGTGATAAGATTTTGATCATACGTGACTTACCTCACTCAATAAAATGACTTTTGCACTTTAAAACTTAAGTTTAATTTGAATTTGTTTAAGGTCAAAGGAACTCCTATGTGCAGTAATGCACCCTAATAAGAGGCTTCTGTGGAATGAATTTTAACAAGCTTTTTTAATTTATCGCTGAATATTCTGTAGCCTAGTTTTTTGGTCGGCGTCGAATTTTTTTTTTCAATTTAGATCTGTATCTGTTTCTATCTCTATTATATGGCACGCAGGTCTATTCTTTCGCAGCTATTCCGGCAATCTGCCGGCTATATTTACATATTTAAGCAAAAGTTATAAAGCCCGGAGGGGCAGATAAAAGTGGTCAGAGGGCTCAGCTATTATCTGTCCCACAATGAAGCGTATTCATAGTAGAATAAAAACTAATGGGGAGAAAAGCAAAAATTTAATAGCGTTTTCTCATTACTCTCCTTCTCCTTCCTGAAGATAAGATAAATTATATCTACAAGCTTATCAGACAAACAGTAGCATTTAATCAGGGAAATGGATGAGTTCAGTTTGAATTAGTTTGAGATCAAAGGTCAAAGGAATTAGTTTGAGGTTAGAGTTTGAACTCGTATGTGTAATAAAGTTCCCTAATAAAAAAGCTTCTGTGTATTGAGCTTTAACAAGCTTTATTAAATTACCGCTGGATTTTTTTCATAGATTTTTAAGCCACGCCAATAACTTTTTCAACTTGTATCTGTATCTGTTTCTATCTATATTATAAGCCACGCAAGTCTATTTTCTTCGTGCAATCTGCCCGCTATGTTAGTATTGAACTCTGGGTAAAGATTTTCTCATTTTATTCTCTTATGATTTGTTCTAGATTTCACTAAATGAAAGATCGCTCTCTTTCCTCTGACTAGAAATTGAGCAACGTTTGGGAATGAGAGGTTTCAGAACAACATGTGCGTCCACACATTACCGAGCCTCTATTTTATGTTATGTATGTTAATGGTTCATTCAGAAAATTAGTTGTGTTTGTTATTGAGCAATTGGAACATCCGTAAATAAAAAGAGCACTTCTGGAAAGGATTTGGAAAGATTTTATTACGGTTTTGAATATTATGTTAATAGACATGACATTGGATCATGTTCTTTTAGAGCGTGCGTACGAGATGTGTGTGGAAACAGGTGATATTGAGAGCGCAGGAAGTGACTGTAGAGTAACAGTGCAGCTGTTCGGACAAGGGGGTGCATCTTCTACCCCTATAACACTGCACAAGAGAGAAGATACCCTAGAAAGAGCTAACAAAGATATACATCAGGTTAATCGTGTTTTAGCTTCGGGAACGATCTTTTTTGAAGCGTTACACCCTTCAACACCCTTAGTTGTATTCTTTACTGGTTGGTTCGCTATCCGTAGAGCTATCAGATATCACTCTGGACATTTAATGATTTTTTGTTCCCTGAGTTTTGACGTTTTAGCGACTATTGGTTGTCTTTATGGTATTGATACCGTAGTCGAAGTTCATTGCTTTTTCGTTGGACTCCTGGGTTGAAATTTCTTTGATTTCATACAAGGATCATATATGATTTCATACTGATCATACTCGATTTCTTAGTACGATCCTAGTATGAAACCAAAGAAATCATATATGATCCTTGTATGAAATCCAAGAACTCATAGATGAACCATTCATGAAACGAAAAAAAAAACACGCTGGAAAAAGTGTATGATCCTTGTATGAGATCAAAGAATTCATATATGACCTAGTATGATTTCAAAGTATTTTCAATTTTTAATTTTCCTTTTACCAATGGAATTGCCAATTATGGCTTCATTTGTTTCACCTGAAACTCACTAATTGATTTTTTTCCTTGTATCATTATTATTTTTTGTATGATCCTGTATGAATACTAAGAAATCATACAAATCACATATGACCTAGTATGATTACAAAGAAAAAATTTCTTTTCAAGACTTTCTGAATCATTGATTATTTTTTTTTTCAGTATCAGTATGTTAGAACATAACGAAAAGGAGCCTTTTGAGAGAAGGTTTTAATTTCCGTATGATCCTTGTATTACGATTTTTATAATAGGTGACTGAAACCCGGGCTGTGACTGAAACCTCTGTATCAATTTAAAGTTTTTTAAAATATCAACGTGTGAGATGAACCATTTTCGTTGAATTGCTTATTCTTAAAAGGTTATGCGGCTTAGAGCCAGCGGCCTGACATCCCTCGCAAAGTCTTTCTAATGATTTTCATAATTTTTAGACACGACATAGCATGATCTGACACCCAGGGTTTTGTTTATTCTTTTATATCGAAATTTCCTAATGTAATATGCTTGTCGATTTGGTGTGATGACGTGGCACTGTTTTGTTTTGAGTATTGCTCTTGTGATGTGTGTGAAATAGCGGAATAAGTAATCGTTTTTGCGTACAGGTGGCATTAGAGGACATTGGTTCATTGAGGAGGATGAGAGTGAGCGTGGAACCTGCTGGGGCTAGAACGTCTTGGTATCTGCAACAGGTAAATTTTATTTAGTTCTTTCAATGCTTCCTTTAGTGTTCAAAATTCGGCAACATTACTGCTCAAATGAACTCTATCTTCTTAGCTGATTTTTCGGACAAAATTATTACAGTTTTGGTCAAATGTACCTCTACTTTAGATAACAATGCGAGATACATCAACGTTTGATCTGTTCGCGTTCAAATGTGTCGATTGGTTTGACCCCAAACGAAAAATACTCAAACGAGATCTACCTGCCACTTTCAACGGACACCAACTCATACAGCGTATGTTCAGTTACTACAAAATGTTTCTAAACATTCATGAAAAGTTTTCTAACGCAAAGAAAATTGCCGATGATATCAGTAAAAAAAGTCTGTTTTGGTGCGTATTTGGACTCTGAAGTTATCTGAAAATGTATTTTTGTGACGGAATTCAACTTTGCTCCAAACTAACGTCTCTCTGACTAATCACTGTTTTCAAAAAAGGAAATTATTAGAATTTTATTCATCATTGAATTCTCGGATAATCCAAGTGTTACTACCTGAGTACAAGGATGAAGTTAAAAGTTCAATGATTGCCTTTTTCACCTACACCCTGTTTAATTATTTTCTTACTTCACAATTGTTGTTCCGACCCCACTTGTGGGGGAAGGAACTATATACTCAAATGGGTTTTTTTGTTCAGTCAATTTTGGCCGATCGATATATTAATCGTAGAGAAATGTGAGTGGTATCATCAAAAAGCTCGTCCAGCCTAGAATTTGAAATTAAAAAGATTTTTTTGAATTTCGTATTTTTCGAGGAGTTATCGAGGATTGAAGTTTAGTGTAAACACGTGATATTTGGTATGATTTCGTTCACTTTTAGTGAAATTTTTCTTCAAATTATGATCTTTTCTGTAAAAATTTTTCATTCAAATATACATTTCACACCACAAAAGGAATCATTTTCGTATTCCTAATACACGAAATGTGATAAAAAAGAATAGTTCTTGTCTCATAGGGAAGTTTACTATAAAAAAATTCCAACTCTATTTGAGAGCTGTTTTTTTCTTACAAAACTTCATATTTTTTAGGTCACCAAGAGACTGGTCACTTTTTATATCGATGTTTGGTTAATGATAAACCTGATTTACAGTAAAATGACGCTTAATGAACAATAAACACGTTTTAAAGGAATCGGACATATTTTTTATGGCTTCGACTCTGAGCTTTTGTAATTTTTATTGAAATTTTGATTTTCTTTTTGAGGTTTTATTAAATTTTTGGAGCCCTATGGCATTGAATCGTTGACTAAAAGTGCAATGGGTTTCGTAATGAGCATTAGTGAAGCTGTTCAGTGCTTTGATTGGACAGCTAATGGCTGTTAAAACTTTATAAACATTAAACAAGATTTTTTAAACATTAACTGATCATAAACTTGTTTGTGTAAACTTTAAGTCAGCCTCAGTACTGACAGGATCCTTCTCCTTTCTGCTACAACGAAAACTAATCTGTTTAGTGGTTTCATCTTCTAACTAATGCTTTTATGAGTTCGATGCCACAAGATTTCAAAAACAATTTTAAATTTTGGATAGCTCCCGTTGGTTTAGGGAAGACCTTCAATGGAGCATAGATAAAGTTTCAAGCGAAAAGTTTATGGTGTAAATGGCTTCGACATTTTCTTCTCGCACTTTTCTACTGACTTTTTGGTTTTTGCCTCTATTTGTTGTTGTTTTCATAGTCATAAGACTTATTGTGATATTATATTGGTTACCCATGCAGGACAAATCGTCTTTGTCCTTCTATCGAGTCATGACTGAGCGTATTTATTGACTTCTGTTGAAAGCTATTGAACTTATTGTCTGTTAAGACTTTAAAAATAATTTTTCAAAAAAATTTTTGCCTGTATTTGTTCTTGTTTTCTTAGTCAATGACTTTTTGTAATGACTTATCGTATCGATGACTTGTCAATGACAAACATCCTTATCGTACCATCTAGGCATAACTCTTATGCTCCCATTGAAGGCTTTTATTGCCTTTAGCTAAAAAGCAATTGAGTTTAATGATGTTGATACTAACGGTTTTCTCAGAAATTTCGTGGTTTTAATGTATTTGTACATATTTATTGATATTTTAAAGTCATATTGAAAGGAAGAATCTCACGCTGTTAAAAATTAATGGATGATAGAAAAGTCCTTACCGAAAAGTTTTTTTTAATGCTTCGACACTTTTATCGCTCAATTTTTTTTTTGAATTAGCGGTTTTTGCCTATTTTTGTAATCTTTAAGTAGGCGTAAAATACTGACCGGTCTCAAAAGCTTGTAATTGAGTATTCGAGGATTGATGTTACCCGAGGCAGTCATTTTATAGCGAATAGTTTCAAAGTTTATGATATTATATATTTTCAATGATTTTTTAAACTTTTCAGTTTTTGTTTTTTTTTTCGTCAACTTGTTGCTTATTCTCATCATTGAGAGGTCTCTTTTAATTTCCTGTATTCGAAAAATTTAAGTTTCCATTGATATCGTTTCGTAACTGTTATTTTGTTTGTGGACAATATGCGTTTAGATAAAAGTTTTAGTGGTGTACTTGTGCTTCTTTTTCTCTACTTTTAGCACATTCGCGTAATAACAGATCCCAATGATTTTCAAATGTGGCCCAAATGCACTTATTTAGTCCTTCAGTATAATTGCACTAGTATGAATGAGAATGGAAGGAAGAATACATAGATACATAGTATTCAGATAATAGCTAATGATTTTAATGGCTTCAATAATTTGTGTTTTCGCAAATTGTTTAATTTTTTGAGATTTTGCTTCTGTAGTCCGTTCATATGGCTTAATCTAACCACCGACAGGTCCTGTTGGTTTCATAATGAATGTTTAGTAAATTTATTAAGAATTATTTCGTTAAAAGATAATGATTTTAAACCTTTAGAAATTATTTGGTTTAAAAAAAGTTGATTGATTTTTCAATTTCGCCTTAATATTTCCTTTTGTCGACTTTGTTACCTAGTGTCATTAAGGAAATTTGCCATCTGCTGTATAGTATGGACAAAGTAAATTTGTGCAGTTAAGGTTTCAAACGATTGCATTTTGGCGTTGTTACTAGGTGCGTTCAAGTTTAGATACTTAGTTTTTGGCGTGAAATTTTTGTTCTTGCTTCTTTTGTTGTTTTTTTTTCTCGCAGTTTTTCAATGAAAGATCTCGTCAGCGCTGTGATGAGGCATGGAATTAGGCAATTCAACTAGTAGTTAGGTTTTTAAACGTTTTTTAAAACTCAAACATCTATTTTTATTATCTCTTCATTTGGTTGACAACTAAGTCAAAAGTGTAGATGAGCTCGGGTCGGAACATCATGTGCGAACGCACATTAACGAGCATCCTTTTTTTGAATAGCAACTATTTTCAGCTTTGAAAAAATAGTGACTCTGAGGATAGTGACCAGCCACGTAAAGATCATGACCGAGTTTGCTACCCAGCTCTATCGCGCTAGAGAATTAAAAATAAAATGATTTCTTTCTATGCTTTTGCTTGCAAGTGAACAGCATAAGTCCGGAAAAACCTATTATTTTTGCGTATACCCCTAACTGGGTTTTATTAGTTTCCTGTTTGCAGCGACATCCTACGTGGTGTACGTGAAAACAAGTGACATCTCTTTTGCGGGCACAGATGCCAATGTGTACTTGACCCTGTTCGGGTCCAACGGAGACAGCGACGAGATACAGCTCTCAAGTAGCAGAACATACACAGACAAGTTCGAGAGAAATCACACTGATGAATTCGAATGGAACAATATACTGTCACTGGGCGACTTGTTCAAGGCAAGGATCAGACACGATAATTCAGGTATCCGTCTTTTTTTTAAGAAAAACATCTATTCTTGCCATTGAAAATACCTCGAATTTTTATTGGACTGTAGATAAATCTCTTGGTATCTCGCACCTGCTATCTTAGTATAGTACATAATGTTCGATTGTATAGGGCCACCGATCCTTCTGGACAGCATCTTTTCAAATTGATATCGGAAAATGACCTCTATGCTATTATCACATAACTCTTCTGAGTTAGGAAAAGTGATAGTAAGCTAATTAATGTTGTTTCGGTTAGCCAAAGCTTTCAACTGAGTTTATCTATTCTTGCAAGTTGACATCATACTTGTATGCATCAACTTGATAGGATCTGTGATAATCGACACTCATATTTTGCCGTTGAAATTGATAGTTCTGTTGTATGTTTTGCACAGATGCACTACTTAACGGTTTGTCTATCAGTGTTATATGTCTTTGATGTTCAACACCTATACATTTAGATATCACAGAATGATGTCAGTTATCGATTAGTTTAGATAGATAGATCGTTCATTGCATAGAATAGACACATATTCAATAAACGGGATCCATACAGAAACGGGATAAAGTGGTAAAGCGATACACAGTGAGCTTTAGTTCAGTGAGCTTTACCAATCTCTATGCCCGACCATTCACCGAAACTGCCGCTATAGATTAATTTTTTATTTTTAAATTTGAACCTTACGCCGTTTTTTCCTCACTCTCTTTTTCTGTGCTCCTATTACCCATTGAGACTATCGTGCCTAAGCTTATGCTAGCTCGAACTATTAACCCCACTGTAGTCGTTTGAGAGCATTGCTTTCGATGTTACCGGTTTTATTTACTATAAGACCCACCAAGCCATTTTATGAACAGACTTGGAATCTCTTTGATATGTTTTAGATCTATTTTCCCGCCAATGCTAGTGGAGATTCGAAGTTCACGTTTGAATTGTTATTCAGCAATATTATTATATAAAAACGTTTTTAATTGCTCTCAAACTAAGTTTGTAGAAATTATATTAGTCCTCTGGTATTCTTTATGCATTTTTAATTGTAAAATTCACCGAAGCTGACACAAAGTCATGGAATAAAAGGCAGGATCTGTTTGGTTGTTTGAACCCCCCTCACTAATTAACAATAGCTGGAGAATTGAAGCAACAAACATTAATAAATTTCTTAATCCAATTTTGTCAACCTAAATTCATTTTCTTTTCAATTTTGTTATGTATATTTTTACGCTTGCGACATTTTTTTTTGCTCAGATGTTTATTTTCGTTCAAAGTATTCGGTGGCGAGAACAACTACTACGTTTATGTCTATGCAGTGCACATTCTTTCTTTGCTGAATCAATTGAAAGTGGAAAAGAATTTTTAACTCAGGTAAAACGGAAAACTTTGCTTTGTTTTCGGACGTTTTCTTATAAAATTTTTTAGCGGGCTTATTTTTTGATAAGAATTGCAAGCTTATGAGAAGATAAGTTGCAAATCGTTTTTAATTGCTCTTGAACGATGTTTGAAGCAATTATTGTAAACGTATTGGTCTTTATTTAAAGCAAAATTTCCTCTTGACATTTTTGCGCTTTTGTTCTAGAGCATTCCGTGACTTCACGTCTTCATTTTGACTGTTGCTGATGTAAAATTGGTTGTTAGTTGTTGAGTAACCACTCGGTTGTAGCTTAGTGGTTAAGATGTCTCACTGCTCTCCAGGAGGTAGCTGGTGCGAACCGCTATCAGGGCCAAGTTTTCTCACCCAAACAATTTCTAAACTACAACCCTAAAATAAATTGCCTCACCTTTTGTTCGAGAGCAATTCATACGACTCTAAATGGTTTATGTTAGCTACCAGAACACGTGTTCTTTGTTTCATGCCTTTTGTCAGACAAATTTTAGTTTATTTTGAGGTCCTTTTCTTATTTTTAAAAAGTTTCCGGTTGTTTTACATCGCTCATAGTTGTCATCATTTACCTCAGCTAGCTAATGGCTGATATTCTCTTCAAATGAAAGTAGCGTAAGAGAAAAGTACAGCCAAAATATTTTGTTACCCAACTTAAGTGAAATGAGTAGCCATGAATGAAATCTGATACCCTAATTTGTTTTTCCTCAACCATTTTAGCGATTATACCTAATATTAAAGTACTTGTTGTACTGTTTGACAGCTATTTTTTACAGCTCAGTTCCTGCGTTGTTCAATGATTATTTCCTGAAAAGAATCTACAAGTTGAAACAAAATTCAATCGTTTTTTAGGTTTCTCGTCTTGGCTTTTAGTATCTCACCTTTGGTTACCATGTGTTGTATAGCCTAATATTCACTCACTTGAGTTTAATTTCAATTGAAGTGATATTCTCAAGATCTATTGAAGCATTTTGCTTATATCTTTTAAGTGTGACTACATTTATTTTTTGCTCCAAAGTCAGATGTTTTTGATTAATAGCTTCGTCAGTTGTTCCATCTAGCTACTCTTGCGCTTTTTGGTGAAAAATCGGCAACAAGTTTTATATATAATTGCTGTCGAACGACGTTTGAAGCAGTTATTGCAAACATGTTGTTTTCTTATGCAAAATTTTTCCTTGACCGTTTTGAGTTTTCGAGTGAGTTTTAGGCTCCCGACTTTTTCGTTTTGCGTGATGAAATTTTCTCTCCCATTCTCAAATAGCAGCGGTGGAACTCAAGTAGCATTATCTCACAGAAAAGTGCGCCAAAATTGTTGTATTTTTCACTTTAAATCTGGTAATAGTGGAAAATAATAACCTCTAATGACGTCATCTGGAGCCCCAGGGTGATTTTTGTTACCCCCCCCACCCTCAACTGAAACAGGCTGCAAGAGATTCGAATTCTCACTAGGCGTTCAAGAGCAATTTTTCTATGTTAGTCGGTCATGTTTTGTTTTGCAAACTTTCTTGTTCAAATTCAGACGCGACCAAAAAAGAAGATCAAAAAGATGTTTAAGAATTCTGTCCTTGGTTGACCTCTAGTAATACTCACAGAAATTCGTTCATGCTTAGATCGGCTTCAAATTGCTGCGAGAAGCAATTGACATTATTCATACCTGCCCTCATATTCTCAGCCGGCTATTATAGCGGTCCTATTTTTTTTTACAATTAAAAGAATATGAATTGTATTGGGGCGCTGTCTTTTTTTTAAGATCTGTTCACACATTTTCATGATTTTTGAAGTCAAATTGGAGTAGTGATTTTGGTCATGCCGAAACAGGAAATGGAGCGAAAAAGCGAGTGGTTTTGCGGCGTGAATTTTTTTCACTCTAATTTTAAAGTAGAGTGCGAAAATGGTGTTTGAACAAAAATTCGGTTTCTCGGTAGTGGTTTTTTGTTCACATGCGGCAATTTCACTCTGATTTTTACTGTTTTTTTCAATTTTTTGGATCGGATTTTTTTTCGAAATGGTTTTCGCAATCCATTCACAGCTCATTCTGGGCCTAGTTTTTTTGTTTGAATGAAATTTTCATTTCTCGCGAGTGGTTTTTTTGTTCACATGCGGCATTTTGACATTGATATTTTGTTTTTTTTTCTTATTTTTTGATCTGATTTTTTAAAAATGGTTTTCTCAATTCACTCATAGTCCATTCTAGGTCTAGTTTTTCTGTTTAGTCAATGAAAATTATTTGAATTGTTCGTCAGGACTTGTCCTGCTATGTTTTTTTTACTTTGTCGAACTTTTTTCGCTTTACCATTTTGCCGCTTGTTCGACATTTTGCGTGAAATCTTTTTGACTTCTCTAGGCTAGTTTCTCTCTTCTCTCATTCTGCTAAAATTGAATTTGAACATCAGTTGCTCAGCAAAGCAATTCAAAATGAACCGAGTCAGTATAAAAAATTGAAGTCGGAAATAGAAACGGGATAAACCCATAAAGCCCAATTTTAGATGCCCGCTATTTGAACGTTGTTCCTATAAGTCTTAGTTATCATCTCTAATGCTTATTGGTATTGATAGTAGCCCCTGTAGCCCCTCTCTAAGAAACAGAAGTATGTTCAACTACAAAATGCCATCAAAATAAATCAGACTTAAAAAATTCTTTTGTACAAAAATCTTTTTTTTTCAATATCTTCTATTCGTTCAATCCCAATCATGCTTATTGGAATCAACGGCGGCCATTTTCCGGCAATCTGCCGGGTATGTTAAATATTGAATTGATGAGTCTGAAAATTGAATCAATAAATTATATCTGCAGCTGAAGTGATGATATCTATCATGTCAAATGGTAGCAGGGGTCCTTCAGGAAACTTCATTGCTCTCAAATGGCAATTATTGCAGTTTGTTTATATTTGGACCACTAGACTTTTAACTGCCTATTTTTGTGCTCCCGCACCGTCACCAAATGTGGTTTGACTATTTTAATAGCTTCCCTAATCATGAGAAAGCTACTATCAAAGCCTACCCTTTAAGATTGTCTGAGAGCATATGTTTTTAACATTATTCTTTGAGTGGCCTTCGATCAGCCCGGACGGGTTTTTCCGAAGAGTGGAAGAGATCTATATTTGTGAGTCAAAAGGGGTTGTACTGTGTGATTTTTCATCCTCTCTTTATTGGTTAAGAACTGTACTGATATGGAAATTTTCGGATTCAACGGTTTTTATTCCTGTGCTTAATTTTGATTTAATGCACACAATTAGTAATTTATAAATGTTATCTCATTAATTGATTGTCATTTGAGTACTACAAAGGAGCGCTTTGACTTTTTTCACTTTGTTAGTGAGAAATATGAGAATGCTCGTATCAAAGCTCCGAATTTTGGACCGCGATAGTTGCTTCTCTAATAATCACATTAGATTAGATTAGCGAAATTGGTAGAATATTGTTTTAAAAAATTCAAGGAAACTAGAGGGTGATTATTATCATTTAAAAATTTTGAAACTTTGAAATGTGGTCAATGATTAATTGGACATTGAGGTCGGTTCTACTTCTTTTCACCCCTATTCATTTAACCCCCATTTAATCTCGATTTATTCACCCCTCTCATTTAACCCCTCTATAATTTCACCCCTCTATCATTTCATCACGCCAATAAGAGCCGACATTAAAGGCATGTTTTGTCATAATTAAGTGGATAAATTAATCCCACGTTCGGTTGTGATAGTTTCATATCAAGTCCCACGAGCTGCTAAGGCATGACCAAATGATTATATTGCTAATTTAATAATCCTTATTTTATAGAAAGATTAAAATCCGGGTGAAATGATAGAAGGGTTAAAAGATAGAGGGTTTAAATGATACAGGGGTGAATAAATCGGGGTGAATAGGGGTGAAAAAGCGGGACACCATTCAAGTCATTGCCTAAAGAACAAGTTACTTAAATATGCTTAAAAGTATATTATGGTGATAAAAAGTGGATTTATTATCGTCATTTTTTTGCGTTGTTAAAAGTCGGTGAAATGAGAAAACACTGATTTTCTTTTGTTGCTGATAATGGGCTGTTGTGTGTACAGCTTTGAACCCTTCTTGGCATCTGCACAGCATAGAAGTAGAAGATAAAGGTTCTTCTCAAAGTGGTGGAGGCGGAACTGGACCCGCAAGATGGCGCTTCATGTGCAACAAATGGCTGTCAACTTCCAAGGATGATAAGACATTGGTGAGGGACCTTGTGTGTGATAGTGGCCCAGGAACTTCGGGAAGCAAAGGTGGTGGAGAGGGAAAAACTACTGGTTAGCGACAAAAATGTGATAGCGGCTTGTTGAATTTCATCGAATTGAAGTTCTGAAAAACTTAATTAACTTTTAAGTGACAGTTAATATAATTGTAGAACAACCTACTCGTAAGCTTAATATCCTGTTAGATTTTTTTTCAAATGCAAAAAAAGTTTTACATAAAATTAAGTAATGTTTTCGATGCAAATTCTTTCACATTATACTTGCTTGACAATTTTAATTTTAAAAACCACAATCAATTCTTCACCTTGATGTTTGAGAAATTACAGCCTGAAATACAGAGATATATTGATCCAATTTCTTGGAATTAATTCTAAGAATTTGATATTTTTGAGAGCTTTATCTAATGCGTTGTTTTGATTTGTAGAGTACGAGGTTACAGTGCGTACAACAGATAAGAAGAAGTCTTCAAGCAGACACCACGCATTCATCACTCTGGTGGGACAGAGAGGATATTCCACTGAGCCGCTCTACATGGTCAACTACGCCAACAGTCGTCGCATTTTCAAACAGTTAGTTTTGCATTTAATAATAGTTACTTTTGCATCTAGTAATGGTTAGTTTCGCATGAGTTAGTTTCGCATTTAATATTACACAAAAAAATTAGCCCATTGAAAACTCTTGCTGCATTAGAAAATTTTGTCACGAAAAGGGTGTTACAACTAACAGACTATTTTTCTCTGCTATCACTTTCAAATTGTGGAAGATATTGTTCTGTTGGTTCAAAATCTTGCAACTATCTTGCGAGTTTGGATTTCCTGCGTCACTGGTAAAACTACTTTTTGTTTCTCCGGAATGCGTTTCCTTGGCTTTGTACCCACTAGGGTTGGAAACTATACTATAGATAAAAATCGATAGATAAAATCGAGCAACGTTGTTCGCTGTTACTTCCCCGGGGAGAAGCTTTCAAAATTTTGTGCTATTACTTGGCAATACTCCTAAATGACTCTGTTTCGTTACTTTAATCGATATTATAAGTAGTAATCATCGTTTTGAACTGATTCAAACCCAGCAAGATTCTTGCTGGGATTCGAATCTACAGATGATTCAAATCTTGTAAGAAAATGAAAAAGTAGGTATATTCCCTTGCATGATACATTGCAAGCGAGATTTTGAATTCTTCGATTACTAGGGAAGTTTGTAAGAGCAAACGGTTTTTTAACATTTACAGAGGCGAAGAGGACAAATTCACTTTCACATGTGAAAACGTCGGCAAACTTCAATCAATCATAATCGGCCACTTGGAAAAAGTACCCCCTGAAAAACAGGCAGCTATTTCACCCGGACCTTCGTCCCCTCATTCGAGTCCAGACAAGGAGACCAAAGATTGGCATTGCTATGACGTCACTGTTACAGAAGTAGAGACAAGGGACAAGTGGGTGTTTTTGGTCAACCAGTGGCTGAAACTGAGCAAAAATGCGTCAAATGCGCAATCCAGTGGCAATATAGTTTCAGTTCCAGTGTCAAAGTATGAACAGGGCGTAGCAACAGCTGCCAAAAGTTAGTTATCTTGAAAAAATGAGACGGAGAGAGGCTGGGTTGTTGTGGGCGTAGTTTTTTTATTGTTCACTCCATATCTTCTTTTTTCCCTTTTAGCACTCACTGAGGTCAAATACAAAGTGGACGTTTACACTGGAAACGAAAAAGGCGCCGGAACCGATGCCAATGTCTTCCTCCAAATCTTTGGCGACCTCGGAGATTCTGGGCGCCAAAAACTGAGCAAAAGCACAACATACACTGACAAGTTCGAAAAAGGTCACAAAGATTCCTTTGACCTTCAACTTCTTGACCTTGGGAAGTTGCACAAGTTGATAATCGAACATGACAACTCTAATTGGGGGGCCGCGTGGTTTTTGGATAAAGTTGAGATCACGAATACTGCATCAGGAGAATTTGTAGAGTTTCCGTGTTACAAATGGCTGGACAAAAGCAAAGGCGATCAGTTGATAAAAAGAGAATTAGTGCCAAGAACTGCCTAACTCACTCATATTCCATAGTCCATAGTTTAATTACTCAAATTTACCGGGTTCTGGTTCATCATTGAAAATAGTCAAGGTGGTCAGATTTTGCAGGCATCTTTAAATGCTGCCCAGTTTTTTAAATTTTAACTTGATGAACTGCATCCCTGGTTATTTCGAGCAATTTTAGTAATCTGCATTGTTTGTTCAATTATGCAAAAACTTGGCGTCTGTGAGTTCTCTCGAGTTTACATAGCAGAAATCTCACAATAAAAAAGCTACAGAAAACTTAGATATTTAGATAGTAAAAATGCCTCCCAAACGTGGGTTTCAGCAATTTTAAAATGTTTGATTTTAGAGCTCAATGAGCATTGAATTTTTTTTAAAAAAACTGATTGACGGATTGCCATGGTTTATTACGTTCTTGCACAGATTGAATAGCGAATATGACCAATCAAATCGACTGTACAAATCGCTTATTGTAAATGTGTTCTTTGATTGTAAATATGTTTGAAAATGCAAATTAACCCTCACTGTTTCCTCCTTTTTATTTATAACGAGACTTACGGCGAGGAAAAAAAATGGTCCTTTGGGAATTTTTAGAGTTTTGACAATTCAAAAATAATTTTGGTTTTATGTATTCATAAACATCAGATGACATTTGTATCGCTAGAATATTTTTGCATTACGATGGAAATAGTACATTCGAAAACAATTTGCAATTAATCCATATTACGTGTAATAAGAACAATGAAGTCTTGAATTGGTTCTGAACTCATTAGTAAATAAATTTGAACAGTAAAGTCTTAGGCTAGCTAAGTTTGTAGCAATTATATTATTCCGATGGTCTTTTTTGAGTGCGATTTTTCGTCTCAGCCATTTGACTTTTCGTCCTAAAAAACGCAATGAACAGGTAGCGCTTGGACGTGATTAAGTGGCCGAACAGCTCTCTTAGAGCATAACGCTTTACTAGTCTCTAAGTATGCGATACACCAAAATGGTTTTGAGGAGACAATTTTGGTGTGAAGGGCTGTTCTTTGTCTCAAAAGTTTGACCCGCCTCTATCATCCCCACCTCAGTTACACCAACCCCCGCCCCCAAACTCCCCGTCCACCCTCCTCCGAACCGGCGATTTGAAACCACTTCAAACCAGCTCTCGTCCACAATCCTACCCCCATCGCTTGACCAAACGCTTTACCCCCCCCCCCCCCCCTCGCGCTCACTCCCACCTGATGCATCCCTAAGTCCCAGCTGGCTCCTGCCGAAGCCAACTGCTCACCAGTCGTTTGAGAGCAATTGGCCGCAGGAAATTCGGTTATGTTTGGAGAGTTTTTATAGCTGCGAAGCTGTAAGCTGAGCGTAGCTATATTGCGGTGCTCTTGGTTTTTTTACAATTCAAAGAATTTGAATTGTATTGGGGCGCTGTCTTTTTTTTAGATCTGTTCACACATTTTCATGATTTTTGAAGTCAAATTGGAGTAGTGATTTTGGTCACGCCGAAACAGGAAATGGAGCGAAAAAGCGAGTGGTTTTGCGGCGTGAAATTTTTTCGCTCTAATTTTAAAGTAGAGTGAGAATACGGTGTTTGAACAAAAATTCGCTTTATCGGATTGATTTTTTGTTCACATGCGGCAATTTCACTTTGATTTTTACTGTTTTTTCGATTTTTTGATCGGATTTTCTTCTAAATGGTTTTTCCAATCCATTCATAGTCCGTTCTAGGTCTAGTTTTCTGTTTAGTCAATGAAAATTCTTTGAATTGTACGTCAGGACTTGTCCTGCTATGTTTTTTTGTTTCGTCGTCTGACGCTCTTTTTTCGTTTTACATTTGTTCACACCGCAAAGGTTAAAAAGTCAAATTTTCTGAATGACTTCTTCTTCTCACTAACGGCATTTGCGCGCGTGACGTCATTTCTCATTCGCTTTTGCGAAAGATTTTAGGTTATTTGCGTGATTAGATTTTGATCATGCATGACTTACCTCACTCAATAAAATGACTTTTGCACTTTAAAACTTAAGTTTAATTTGAATTTGTTTAAGGTCAAAGGATTTATGTGCAGTAAAGCTCCCTAATAAGAGGCTTCTGTGGAATGAATTTTAACAAGCTTTATTAATTTATTGCTGAATGTTTTTTAGCCTAGTTTTTTGAGCGGCGTCAATTTTTTTTTCAATTTAGATCTTTATCTGTTTCTATCTCTATTATATGGCACGCAGGTCTATTCTTTCGCAGCTATTCCGGCATTGTGCCGGCTATGTTATGAAGATTAAAATTATCTAAATCATAGAAAATGATTCCGCTATCCACGAGGACGAGTGACAAAATCCATTTTTTCATCTTGTTTGTCCACGATTAACGTATCAATTTTCACCGTGGACAAATTGTCATCGTTGTTCTCAAAAGGCCTCACAAAGCTTTCCAATTTACTATTTGCATAATGATTTTTGTCGAACAGACAGTTTTTTGTACTGTGTTGTTTGTTCTGCTTCGCCGAAAAATGATCTGATCGTGACCAAGGTCAGGAAAAGTGGTTGAATAATCTCTGTGCAGGCCTAGTAATAACCTGTTCATACAGCACATAATCAACCTATTCTTTTCTGGCAGCGGCCTGCAATGACACTACGAAAAAATATATGGTAAAATTTTCAAGGCCGCGATGAGTAGTTTTTTTGTATTATCACAAACTTTTTGTCTGCACAAGTGTAAGGGAGAGAATTAAATTCTTTCCATTAATACCCCTACCCAATCTTGAAAGCCTGCCGGTTACCATAATTATCCAATAATATCGGGATGTAACAATATTGGGAATGAAGCCAGAAATATTGGAAAAGAGCCGGAAATCAAAGATCAACATTAGGTGGTATAGGTGGGTACACATGATACACCCAATTGTGCTCTTCACATATGATGTGCTTCTTTAACCAATCAAAAGTGATGAATTCTTTAAGCCCTTGAGGTGCGAAAAAGTAGGTGTACCCACTGTCGTTAGGGTTGAAGATGAACGGAGCGTCGTGGAACCTACCCCTTTTTTCAGATGTCAGTTGCCAAACCCAATCATAGTTATCACGTTTGCACATAAATGTATGTCGAAATCTGCCTATAACATATAATGAGCTTTGGTAATTTTTTTTTGTTCGTTGGAGTTAAAAGTCTTGCAAGTAAGTTAATTCCTTAAGAAAGCTAACAAAGCTGTCGAAATATGTATTTGTTTCGGCCCCCTATTAGTCGGTTGGAGTAGGTGTTATATGCTCAACTGGGTTTTCTTGTTTAGTCAGCTTTGGCCGATCGATCTTTTCATGAAATAGGGTTGTATGTCGTATCATTAGAAATTCCTCTAAAACTACAGCAATGGCCAGGTGAAACACTATATATCAAAATGATTTGGAGCTGCTGTTCTGCAAATTCTGTTCTTTTACAATTTTAATCAATTTAGCATAACATCAGCATGATTTGGTTGCAAGGCTACTATTAGTAACATTGATTTTTTTTACAATTTAAAAGTTTGAATTGTATTGATCGCTGTTTCTTCGATGAAGATCTGTTCAGCCTTTATTATTCTGTCCCCTCTTGAGGAGTGAGGAGCTATATACTCAAATGGGCTTTTTTGATCAGTCAGTTTTGACCGACTGATATATTCGTCGTAGAGAGTTGAGACTGGTATCCTTGAAAAGCTCGTTCAGCGTAGAATATGGAATTTGAAAGATTTTTATGATTTTCGTTTATTACAGGGAGTTATTGACGTTTAAACTTTTGAGAAAGTAGAGTGAATTCCGTTGATTTTATTCACGGTTTCCTAAATTTTTGAATGAAATATCGTCAATTTTGCTAAAATTTATTTTTTTGATATATTTTAAGAAAGTGTTGTTTATTTTGTTTTTAAAGACGCAAAGTTATTGTCGACTATTTTTATTTAATTTTTTTTGTCAACAATTCTGCTAAATATTTCAAAACTCAGACTTTTTCATCAGAAATACTACAAAACAGAGTTTCTTTAGTCCACTTTGATTAAATTTGCGGAAACACACTCAAAAACCATTATCAAAATCTTTTTAGACTTAAAAAAGGGGATGTTTCTACTTCACGTTCCGGAGAGTGCTTTGTAATTAAAACTCTGCCGTTTCCTAACTTTACTCGTTGATTATCAAAAACGCAGCATTTTTTAATTTTCTTCACAACTAAATTATCTATATCTATAAGATTCAACAAAACAAGTGTTCTTAATGGACGAAAAACATTAGCAGGGCCAGTTTTCGACAAATATTGGACTGTAACAATCCAAAAATAGTTCGGATTGTAACCACTTTTTTAGAAACTATATTAGTCGATCTTTTTTGTATTAATTAAAGAACAGAACATTTCACATCAAAGCTCAATAGTTACGGGTCCTATTGGCTTCCTCGGCAGCTCCAAGTTAATGCATCTAGTTTTTTACTTGAAAGCTTATGGTCGTTTTGACTTTTAAAAGTATTGGATTTTTATGTAAACAATGCCTTATTGAACGTAGCCTATTTTATTCTTAATTATGTCAACTTATAGCGTAGTGTCAGCAAAGAAAGAATGCATTTTCATTCTATTGATTCAAATTGTAACCTCTGTTGCGGTTTTACGCCTTAGGTTTTGGTTTCTTGGCTTTTATACTTCTTGGCTTTGATACTACTGGATTTCACTTTTTAAAAATTATTTTAGCTATTTGCCCATTTTTCACGCTTTATAGTTTTGTCACATTATCACGTTTTTGACAATTATATACCATATTATTGGCAGTGATTCAAAATAATTTGAAGATCTTTAAAAAATAGATTATGGTTTAAACGGCTTTGACACTTATTTCTCGAAAAATTTAATTCAGTTTTTAAATTTTGTCTTTAACTGTCGTTTTTACTTTGTCTTTTTATTCCTGTACAATGACCCGGTTCTTCTCGGAAAAATAGATTTGCCGATATTCTGATATTAGTAGATAGCTGATGGCTTTCATGACTTTGAAAACAATTGCTTTCGAAAATTAAAGAAAACATTTTATTTTTGCATTGTTTTTTTGTCTGTTTGTTACCTAGTTTCGTTATGTATCTAATGTTTTTTAAGGATTTTTTCTGACTTTACTGGCTTCGACACGGTTTTTTCACAAAAAATGGAAATTAATTTTTTTTCATTTTTGTCATATTTGACTTTATTTTTGTAGACCTAAAACTGGGTAATTGCAGGCAGGTCTCAAGGCCTTCCTTTGGAAGAATAAAAGAATAAACGAATCTATTTAATTATTTACTACTGTAATTATTGGCTTTCATAACTTTGGAAATAATTTTTTTTCGAAATAAGGCAAAATTAAGTAATACTTGTTTTTTTTTCCTTTTTGTCTACTTGTTACCTAGTTTCATTAAAGAGAGGTCACATAATGCTTTATCGGTGTTCGCAAAAGGTGCAATCAAACATATTTTGTGGGCCAAAGTATGGCTTTACTGCGTCGAAAGCGTTTTCTGGCAAGATTTTTTAATTGATTTTTTGTTTGTTGTCTATTTGATGTTCTTTTTGTAACCGCATAAAAAATGAATACCGACAATTCTTATTTTTTTTATAGAAGCTTTGTTAATCGTTATCCTAGGGGATCTTTTAGTTGATTTCTAATGGTTTTAATTTTTTTTGAAATTAATTCTTTTTAAAAAATAAGCGAATTATTCTGATTTACTGCTTTTGTTCTTTATTGTCTAATTGTTATCAAGCCTTATTATGGACTAGTCCCATATCTTTTCTGTTGAATTACAAATTATTTTGTTTATTTTCAGTTTTATCTGACGCCATTTTGACTTTTTTTGACTTTTTAAGTGCGATTTTTCGTCTGAGCCATTTGACTTTTCGTCCTAAAAAACGCGATGAACAGGTAGCGCTTGGACGTGATTAAGTGGCCGAACAGCTCTCTTAGAGCATAACGCTTTACTAGTCTCTAAGTATGCGATACACCAAAATGGTTTTGAGGAGAAAATTTTGGTGTGAAGGGCTGTTCTTTGTCTCAAAAGTTTGACGCGCCTCTATCATCCCTACCTCAGTTACCCCAACCCTCGCCCCCAAACTCCCCGTCCACCCTCCTCCGAACCGGCGATTTGAACCACCTTCAATCCAGCTCTCGTCCACAATCCTACCCCCATCGCTTGAACAAACGCTTTACCCCCCCCCCTCGCGCTCACTCCCACCTGATGCATCCCTAAGTCCTAGCTGGCTCCTGCCGAAGCCCACTGCTCACCAGTCGTTTGAGAGCAATTGGCCGCACGAAATTGGGTTATGTTTGGAGAGTTTTATGAAGATTAAAATTATCTAAATCATAGAAAATGATTCGGCTATCCACGAGTACGAGTGACAAAATCCATTTTTTTAATCACGTTTGTCCACGATTGACGTATCAGTTTTTCACCGTGGACAAATTGTCATCCTTGTTCTCAAAAGGCCTCACAAAGCTTTCCAATTTACTATTTGCATAATGATTTTTGTCGAAGAGACAGTTACAAATTTTTTGTACTGTGTTGTTTGTTCTACTTCGCCGAAAAATGATCTGATCGTGACCAAGGTCAGGAAAAGTGGTTGAATATTCTCTGTGCAGGCCTATTAATAACCTGTTCATACAGCACATAATCAACCTATTCATATCTGGCAACGGCCTGCAATGAACAAACTACGCAAAAATATATGGTAAAATATTCAAGGCCTTGACGAGTGGTATTTTTATCACAAAATTTTTGCCTGCACAAGTGTAAGGGAGAGAATTAAGTTCTTTCCATTAATACCCCTTCCCAATCTTGAAAGGGTAGAATCAATATGCCTGCCAGTTACCATAATTATTGAATAATATCGGGATGTAACAATATTGGGAATGAAGCCAGAAATATTGGAAAAGAACCGGAAATCAAAGATCAACATTAGGTGGTATAGGTGGGTACACATGATACACCCAATTGTGCTGTTCACATATGACTTGCTTCTTGAACCAATTAAAAGCGACGAATTCTCTTAGCCCTTGAGGTGCGAAAAAGTAGGCGTACCCACTGTCATTAGGGTTGAAGATGAACGGAGCGTCGTGGAACCTACCCCCTTTTTTCAGATGTCAGTTGCCAACCCAATCATAGTTATCACGTTTGCACATAAATGTATGTCGAAATCTGCCTATAACATATAATGAGCTTTGGTAATTTGTTTTTGTTCGTTGGAGTTAAAAGTCTTGCAAGTAAGTTAATTCCTTAAGAAAGCTAACAAAGCTGTCGAAATATGTATTTGTTTCGGCCTCCTATTAGTCGGTTGGAGTAGGTGTTATATGCTCAACTGGGTTTTCTTGTTTAGTCAGCTTTGGCCGATCAATCTTTTCATGAAATAGAGTTGTATGTCGTATCATTAGAAATTCCTCTAAAACTACAGCAATGGCCAGGTGAAACACTTTATATCAAAATGATTTGGAGCTGCTGTTCTGCAAATTCTGTTCTTTTACAATTTTAATCAATTTAGCATAACATCAGCATGATTTGGTTGCAAGGCTACTATTAGTAACATTGATTTTTTTTTTACAATTTAAAAGTTTGAATTGTATTGATCGCTGTTTCTTCGATGAAGATCTGTTCAGCCTTTATTATTTTGTCCCCTCTTGAGGAGTGAGGAGCTATATACTCAAATGGGCTTTTTTGATCAGTCAGTTTTGACCGACTGATATATTCGTCGTAGAGAGTTGAGACTGGTATCCTTGAAAAGCTCGTTCAGCGTAGAATATGGAATTTGAAAGATTTTTATGATTTTCGTTTTTTACAGGGAGTTATTGACGTTTAAACTTTTTAGAAAGTAGAGTGAATTCCGTTGATTTTATTCACATTTTCCTGAATTTTTGAATGAAATATCGTCAATTTTGCTAAAATTTATTTTTTTGATATATTTTAAAAAAGTGTTGTTTATTTTGTTTTTAAAGACGCAAAGTTATTGTCGACTATTTTTATTTAATTTTTTTGTCAACAATTCTGCTAAATATTTCAAAACTCAGACTTTTTCAACAAAAATACTACAAAACAGAGTTTTTTTAGTCCACTTTGATTAAATTTGCGGAAACACACTCAAAAACAATTATCAAAATCTTTTTAGACTTAAAAAAGGTGATGTTTCTACTTCACGTTCCGGAGAGAGTGCTTTGTAATTAAAACTCTGCCGTTTTCTAACTTTACTCGTTGATTATCAAAAACGCAGCATTTTTTAATTTTCTTCACTACTAAATTATCTATATCTATAAGATTCGACAAAACAAGTGTTCTTAATGGACGAAAAACATTAGCAGGGCCAGTTTTCGACAAATATTGGACTGTAACAATCCAAAAATAGTTCGGATTGTAACCACTTTTTTAGAAACTATATTAGTCGATCTTTTTTGTATTAATTAAAGAACAGAACATTTCACATCAAAGCTCAATAGTTACGGGTCCTATTGGCTTCCTCGGCAGCTCCAAGTTAATGCATCTAGTTTTTTACTTGAAAGCTTATGGTCGTTTTGACTTTTAAAAGTATTGGATTTTTATGTAAACAATGCCTTATTGAACGTAGCCTATTTTATTCTTAATTATGTCAACTTATAGCGTAGTGTCAGCAAAGAAAGAATGCTTTTTCATTCTATTGATTCAAATTGTAACCTCTGTTGCGGTTTTACGCCTTAGGTTTTGGTTTCTTGGCTTTTATACTTCTTGGCTTTGATACTACTGGATTTCACTTTTTAAAATTTATTTTAGCTATTTGCCCATTTTTCACGCTTTATAGTTTTGTCACATTATCACGTTTTTGACAATTATATACCATATTATTGGCAGTGATTCAAAATAATTTGAAAATCTTCAAAAAATAGATTATGGTTTAAACGGCTTTGACACTTATTTCTCGAAAAATTTAATTGAGTTTTTAAATTTTGTCTTTAACTGTCGTTTTTACTTTGTCTTTTTAGTCGTTTGAATTTTCCTGTACAATGACCCGGTTCTTCTCGGAAAAATAGATTTGCCGATATTCTGATATTAGTAGATAGCTGATGGCTTTCATGACTTTGAAAACAATTGCTTTCGAAAATTAAAGAAAACATTTTATTTTTGCATTGTTTTTTTGTCTGTTTGTTACCTAGTTTCGTTAAGTATCTAATGTTTTTAAGGATTTTTTCTGACTTTACTGGCTTCGACACGGTTTTTTCACAAAAAATGGAAATTATTTTTTTTCATTGTTGTCATATTTGACTTTATTTTTGTAGACCTAAAACTGGGTAATTGCAGGCAGGTCTCAAGGCCTTCCTTTGGAAGAATAAAAGAATAAACGAATCTATTTAATTATTTACTACTGTAATTATTGGCTTTCATAACTTTGGAAATAATTTTTTTTCGAAATAAAAAACAAGTATTACTTAATTTGCCTTTTCTTTTTTGTCTACTTGTTACCTGGTTTCATTAAAGAGAGGTCACATAATGATTTATCGGTGTTCGCAAAAGGTGCAATCAAACATATTTTGTGGGCAAAAGTATGGCTTTACTGCGTCGAAAGCGTTTTCTGGCAAGGTTTTTTAACTGATTTTTTGTTTGTTGTCTATTTGATGTTCTTTTTGTAACCGCATAAAAAATTGAATACCGACAATTCTTATTTTTTTATAGAAGCTTTGTTAATCGTTATCCTAGGGGATCTTTTAGTTGATTTCTAATGGTTTTAATTTTTTTTGAAATTAATTCTTTTTTAAAAAAAAAGCGAATTATTCTGATTTACTGCTTTTGTTCTTTATTGTCTAATTGTTATCAAGCCTTATTATGGACTGGTCCCATATCTTTTCTGGTGAATTATAAAATTATTTTGTTTATTTTCAGTTTTATCTGACGCCATTTTGACTTTGTAATTGTTTTGTTTTTTAAAACGGACGTTTTAAAAAAGTTTTGATGTAATTGATGAAGTTTTGATGTAATTGATGTTTGTTGTTGTTGTTTGATTTTGCTCTTCATCTTGATTCGCTTTCTTAATATTGGCATATCTCATTATTCCAATGCATCATTTTCACTCCACTGAAGTATTTGCTTTGGAGGCTATCTTTTCGTTCATACACCAATTTTTTTTGAAAAACACTTGAATTTTTGGGTTTTTCTATCTGTTCCTCATTCGGTAGACAATTATGCCAAAATAATGAATGAACGGGGTGGTCGGATCCTTATGTGCGATCGCACATTACCGAGCCTCCTTGTTTGATTTTATAACGTCAATGAGAATATAAAATTGGTGAGTCATTTTTGATGTAATAGTAACGGGAGCGAATGTGCGAAGCGTTCAATTCTTGAAGCGTTAATTCTCGAAGAGTTTTTGAAATCATTGGAACGTTTGGCGTTTGATATTCATTGCTGTTTTTGGAGAAAATTTTGGTTCACGGGTGGCATCATTAGTTCTGTAACCACTGCTTTCGGCTTGATTTTATTGCCAACATCCCGGGTCGAGGTTTGGTGGTGAATTTTCGTAAGAAATGCGGTGAAATGTGGTGAAAAAAAATAATTTTCACCGCGTATTTCGTACATCTTTTTGCGGTGAATGCGGTGAATCGCGGTGAAAAATAATAATTCACCGCGATTCACCGCAATCACCGCAAAAGACGGCTTCACTTGTATGCACCTCTGTCCATATTTGAGAATCAGTCAATTGTTAACATAAAAAACAAGAAGTATTCTTTAGCCTGTGTTCTATTGAAGTTTTGCTATCCTTTCATCATTAGGCAGGGAATTAAGCCTAGAGTTTGGATGAGCGGAATCGTTTTCAATGGGCTATGTTGATTTTAATGATCAGTAACAATTTTCTGTTCGAGAGTGTAGTGTCATTTGTAATCTCAATTTTATAGAGGAAAAAAATGTAGGAACGATATTCTTGTTTTTAGTGGACGTTACTTTTTGCAACTTGTCCAATGCTTTGAATTGTTAATTAGTTTGTGAATTTGTTCAACCGAAATTTTTGTACATGTAGAATTTTGTACTTTGCTTAGGCTGACTAGCTGGGGACCGACTAGCGCACAAAACTCTAACAAATTGAAAGGGGTGTTTTGATGGCCCTCAGACTTCTATTGGAGGGATCTTATGTCCCCACGCTGCTCTTGTCGGCTGTAGGAAACTCTTGTTGGAATAATGAATTGAATTGAGTAATCAAATAACATCAAATGAATCAAATTAATCAACAAGAAATGTAAAAGGTCACAAAATCACATCATAATTCAACCAGAGTTTTATTATAGAAGATGGTTCACAACTTTAACTCCGTAACCGAATTCTTCACTAGAGAACTACTATTCTCTCAATTCTACAAGATCTCAACAGTGTTTGCAAGTGGTCTGATTTCCATTCGCGCAAACCAGTGTTATTATTTCCAATCGCTCAAACCAGCGTTCCTATTTTCAATAGCTCAAACCAGCGTTTTGGTTTTATCATGTCAATTCAACTCCCTCAACAATGTTTTTGTTATTACAACTTCTCTACAGGTCAACTCCTAAGCTACAGCTCTGTTATGGTACTGTTTTGGTAATATTGTACTACTCCTTAGTAACTTATCAAGCTTCAACGTACAAGAGTAATCAAAACAAAAGAAGTTGTTCGCATCGCATTAAGGACCACACTAGTTAGGCCTTTCTTACGTCAAGTTTCTAATGAATTCAAATGGACAATTGAATGACCTGAACGCCTTCTTTATACATTGCTGACTTCTGTTCAAGCTTTTCAAACTGAAACAAAAGCAGTGTCAGACTTATGACGCTACCATTTAATCAATCAGTCATCTTCAGAGCTTCAGAGTTGTTCCAGCTCATTTCAGATTGTAGCTAACAAATAGTTTCTCCGCTCCCTTCTCCAAAAATTATAGTATCATAACGAAACTTGGCTGACTATATCTATAAATCACTCTCTAAAACCTTGCGGAACTAAAGTTGGTAACATGATAAGGGAATTAAGCACTTTGTCTCATCTCAATGGTAGAATTGCTGCTCTAGAGGTCGAAAATCAGATTTTTCGAAATCTAGACGCCTCCCTTCTACACTATTATTCTCCCGAATAATTGCTAGAACTGGAATTTGGCCTAAATGTCAACCAACGCAAATCTTAAAAAATGTTCAGCTTGTCTTGTTCATGCATCGTGTCATACATCATAAATTAATTCAGTGCAGTAAATTTATTAAACGATGTGCTTAATTTATTTTAGTGTACTTATTCCTAAAGAGCATGTGTACAAGTCAATGTTATTTCACATGCTAGTCTGTTATTCCCATCTCCCATAGCGGGAAATTATTGTTCATGTTTGTTATGACTTCTGTAATAACAGTTGCCTTAATTCTCACTCTTTTAGTTTTGCACTTCGCGTACAGTTGCTCAATTTAACTTATTCTTCATTAACTGTCTTTACTAATCAATTAAAGTAGAACAATGATTACCAAGCAATTCGCTAAGCGGATTCATTTAGAAATTGTGCAAAGCGCACTCGCCGCGCAAGTCAGGACATAAAACATAATTGCCACTCGCGACTCAAGATCAAGTATTCAATCTCATTTGCGTACGACATGGCGCAGTCAGCAACTCAGAAGCGGATCCCACTTAGCATTGAGCCATTTTGGGATAAACCTAGTGCAGACCCTCCATTGAAATGGGAAAAGTGGCAGATGCAGGCCAAGTTAACTCTCCTTGCGAAGGAAAATATTACACTAGACATTTTATTGGAACCAAAACCCGAAACAGTACAACTACCACTTGAACCTATCTATGAGGATACGATAACAGGATCATCGGCACAATCGGAGAGGGAAAGATTGGCGAGGAACGCTCAATCAAAAATGAACTGGGAGAATCGGTGCCAGATACAACTGGGAGACAACTGGAGATAGGAGTAATGTGTGGAGATAAACCATGGGCACAGGCCGATCGAAAGACTGTGTCAATGCTATATCTCAGTTTGGGCACCGGAGGACGTCGAATTGTTTGTAGCCGAAACCCACACCTCAAGATGGACAGTCTAACAACAGCAGAACTTTGGACAATCATGGAATCAGCATTTATTCGTCAGCGCAATATCACATTTGATAGGTACGTACTTCTCACCACAAAACAGACAAGAGGAGAGTCTATCGAACATTTCTTTGGAAAATTGAAAGAACTTTCTGAAAATTGTGATCTCGGGGTTAAGAAGTTGTTGCGAGAAACTCTAGAACCAGCTCAAGCATTACGTTTGGCCATAAATATGGAATTAGGTCAAAGAAATCAACTACAAATTACAAACTCGCAATCTGCTCCGCAGGTTAATGCAGTAATTCCTCAACAATCTTTTCGACCACCGAGTCAACGCCCGACTACATCTAGTTTTACTCGACCACCAAATCAACTCTGCAGAAACTGTGGTTTAACTTGGTCAGCTAATCATAAAGTCAAGTGTATTGCAAGAGGCAAGACTTGCAATAACTGTGGTGTAAAAAATCATTTTTCGTGAGTGTGCAGGAAACCGAAGTCACCATCAAATAAACCCATCCGATCTAATGTTAACTCTGTTGAAGAAACTTCAACTGACCAAACGGTAAACGCCATACAAAATATGAATTATAACCCGCAATGCGAATCAGACTACGATAGTTCAGATGATAATATGGTCGCCAGCATTGCAAGCAACGCAATACAGATTGAACCAAAGAACACCATCTTGCGAATTGGTAATACCCAAGTTGGACTTCTCATTGATTCAGGCAGTGTATGCAGTATTTTACCTGAGTTTCTTGCTTCGGAAATAGTGGAAAATTCTCTTCTTGCTCGATGGTTGATGATAGCGCCTCCCCAGGAACTCAAAACATTTTCAAATGAACCCATAAACGTGACGGGTATGATACAGGCACCAATTGCGAGCAATAGACGGCGACTTGAAGAAGCTGAATTTGTGGTAGTCCGTGACGGGCTAAAACCACTAGTTGGTAGAGACCTATTTGACGCTCTCGGAATCTCAGTAACTCAAATCCCAAAAAATGAAGGTAGTATGGTCAACACTATCACATCCCAATGTCCATTTAAAACAAGTATTGCAAAACAATTTCCTCAACTTATTACACGTATTGGTCGCTCAAAAATACACATTGTTAAATCTAAATTCCATCGAAATTTTCAACCAAAACACCAAAAGGGTAGAAGAGTACCCATTAATTTACAAGAACGAGTAAATAATGAAATTAAAAAACTTCTTGAAGAAGGACATATAGAAAAATTGAATAACTGTTCTGATCAATACTTTATTCCACCTATTGTAATCACAGTTAAACGAGATCAAACAATAAAGTTAGCATTGGATTCCAAAACTCTTAATAAAGCAATACACAAGAATAAATATCAGATGCCAAATATTGAAACACTTATGGATTCCATATCAAAAATAATAACAAACTACAAAACAGAACCAGCGGATAAAATATACTTCTCTACTATAGATCTTAAAGATGCATACAGCCAACTAAATCTACACCCTGAAACTGCTAAACACTGTAATTTCAATATTGTAAGTGTTGACATGACAGGCACATATCGATTCATTACGGGATTTTATGGTCTAACAGACATGCCTGCCGAGTTTCAGAAGGCAATGGATTACACTTTGATTGGCCTTAAAAATACATTTTGTTTTCTAGACGACATCTTAATTGTAAGTAAAGGTTCTGAAGATGATCACTTCCAACTTGTTTTAGATTGTCTTAAAAAACTGGATGCAGATAATCTTCGAATTAACCTTCCTAAATGCCACTTTGCGAAGCAAAATATTTCCTGGTTAGGATATAATATATTTCAATCTAGAATATCGCCACTCGAATCTAAAACAACTTCTATTATGTCATTAAAACCACCTAATACGCTTAAAAAATTACGCTCATTTCTCGGTTCAGTCCATTATATTAATAAATTTATTCCCAATTTAGCTCAACTCTGCCATCCTTTAAGACCTCACCTTCGTAAGTCAACTAAATACATTTGGACTGACGCTCATACTTTACATTTTAATGCCATAAAAACTCGCATAGCAAATCATACAGAAAACATTCACTATAACCCCAACTCGAAACACGAATCAAATGTGATGCTTCTCGCTCCGGATTGGGAGCAGCACTAGAACAACTAACAGTTGATGGTTGGAAGCCGATCTCTTTTGCATCAAGATTTTTAAATAGTAGTGAAGAACGTTATAGTATTAACGAATTGCAACTTCTTGGGGTAGTATGGTCCATAGAAAATTTTAAAAATTATTTGTATAGTAAAGAGTTCACTATTATCACTGATCACCGCGCATTACTTTCCATATTAAAAGAACATCGATCAAATAAAAGTTACAATAGTAGGTTATCACGATGGGTTGATCGTCTTTTGCCTTATCAATTCTCAATAGAGCATCTGCCCGGCGCGAAGATGGGACTAGTTGATTACATCTCTCGAAATCCATATCAACCAGCAAAAAGTGTTTCAAAATATGATGAGGAATTTTTGGTCGCAACATTATCAAGCATACATTCTGATGCTCAATTACTTCAACAAAAACACAACCTTTTAGCTCATTCACCTAATAAATTATATATTGATATTGATGGTGAACATCAAAACTCCACCACTAATACTGAACGAGTTTTATCTTTTCATTTAACAAATTAACACCCGCAAGGCATAATACTTTATTAAATACTCCAAATACCTGAATGCATTCTTCAGATGCCTCTTTTGCAAAGCAATTTACTAAATACCAAATTCATTTCAAATTTGCGTCACATAGTCTACCATTTACAATTGATCCTTTACAAATTGAGTCTCAAATGATTGTAGAAACAAGAAAAGCGTCACTCGCTTACCAAAATACTCCTAAATTTGCTCCAATAAGTCATTCTCACTTGTCAATCAAAAATCAGTCTCAAATTCCTTCCATCTTTAGTAAGCCACACTCAAATACTTTAAATAACTCACGTGCTCAATTAACAAACAACAAACAAGTGCTTTTTGCCCAAACTCAACCTGAAATTCAGTTGTCTTCCTCTTTGTCTATTATTTAATTGAAAAAACTCAACTCTCATCAACAATGAGTCAAAAAGCTTCATCTCTAAAGGGAAAATCCATCTCATCCCGAACAACAAGAGCTTCGCCCCGCGTATCATTTACAGATAATGCAACAACAAGGACGCCACACAGATCATCATCTCATTCAAATCTAAGCACTCCACTCACGGATAGCCCCCAAGTAGTGTCTTTTGAGAAAGTGGTGGGAAAGGTGTTCAACAAAGGGTTAATTGCATCCCCAACAAGCAAGGATGCAGTTCTGAAGGAGGTTCGGGATTGTATAATCAGGGGAGATGAAGAACGATTAAAGGCCTTCAACCCGTGTCTCCATAGCTATTGGCAGGACCTTCATCTGACTGGTGGATGTGTTTGTATGGACGAGAAGGTAGCCATACCGAACGTGCTCAAAGATGCCCTCATTGAAGATTTGTATGCGAGTCACCCAGGTAGCTGGGGGATGGTATGTATGGCTCAGCACTGCTGGTGGCCATACATGAATCGTGATTTGCTCGTCAAAGCAAAAGAGTGCAAATCTTGCACTGCTATCGGTAAAAAATTAAAATCTGTTATTCGCGCAAAACAATTTAAAGCACATACACCATGTATAGTTCCGAACCAAGAAATCCAAATAGATTTTGCAGGACCCATTAATAACGAAAAAGAACATGAAATATACATTTGAACATGTATTGATAGATTTTCAAAATATCCTTCTGCAGAATTAGTTGATAATGCAAATGCATCGAATGTAATAAAATTTTTAGATAATTATATACAAATTCATGGAGTCCCTCGTTCTTTAAGAATAGACCAAGCTCGTTGTCTTGTAGGTAACCAAGTAAAAAAAATTTGTATGAAAAATAATATCACATTATTACCAGCTCCGGCGAATGACCATCGTGCAATAGGACTAGTTGAAAGACTTTTTGGTACTATTAAACAATGCTTAGCATGTATAAAAGAAGCAAATAAAGAATTAATTTCGTTCACCATTAAAGCATCATTAAAATCAATTATATACCAGCTTCGCATATGTAAACATAAAACAACTAAGCTTTCGCCATTCGAATTTCACTTTGGGCGCAAAGCCAATACACCGCTTAGTAATATAAGTACTCAACCAAAGTCCTCTGATCTAAGTTACGAAAAAATTTTGAATAATTATTTAGATGAAGAAACTGTAACTCCTAATGAATTGTTGCCGGAGGAGCACTGGGGAAACAGCCGTAGTGACGACGAAATCGAGCGCAACATTTGTAAAGCAACAAAGGACGCCACCACCCGCAAACGTCTAGCAACCGACAATGAATCCCGTTTTCTTCGCACCACAAAATCGCATCGTCCACTACCTCTGAAAGAACACGCCGTACAATTGAACATTGATCGGAAGAAACATCTTCATAAGAGATCCAAGAAAAATCTGGATGGTTTGTATGAGGTTTTGGCCCCAGGATCGGTGGTACAAAAGACCGATCAATACACTTCTGTCATTCGCGAACCGTGGAAAATGGAAGTAACAGTGCGCAATAGTGATATTGCCAAATTTGGTACTCGGGAAGAACGAAAAACAAAATTAACTGAATATATTAACCGTCGAGGACCCCGCACGCATGAGAAGACAACTTAGGCTAAGATACTTGGCCACATAAAAGAGTCCACACGCATACAAAAGGGAGACCGAAAAATGAAGCATCGCAAACGAGAAACTGGTAGCGGTGTCTCATCAAACAAATCAAACATTGCTCGCGCAATGCGAGTACGTATGCCTAAAATTCCGGAAAATTTCGCTCCCCAAGTATTACCCGAAATTCCCGAGGCTGCTCCCGAACAGCAAACCATAACTGGAGCAGTATTAATCGCACTCCCTCCTACAAATAACCAACCAGAAGTACTCTTGTCATCTCCATCGGCTCCAGCAATAAGATTACTACATATACCGACAAGAGCAACAAAACGGACTAGAAAAAGTCCTAAATATTATGGATACGATAAAGAAGACTCGTCTGGTGAATCCACTAAATCGTGTCCCCCAAACTTTGCTCCAACCCGCAGGAAACGACGCGTAGGAGATATTGAATCGATACAACCTTCGGTTGTACAAACAATTGTTGACACAGCTACGCGGGTTGAACCTATAGAAAATGACTTTCCATCGCCTATCACAGGACAGGTATCACCAACAGAACCCCGTATACGACCAACGGATCACAGTACATCAAATGATCTCATAATTGATGAAGAAGACATGTGAAAACTCTTAATATCTAAAACTTGATACATTATTATTTATGACTAGCTATGATAACCAGTAAATATATTGTTGATACTATTTAACTGGTGAATAAGTATTAATATTATTCATATTGTTATTAAAAGTTTCTTTTACGCAATTTTAATTTTCATTGAAGCGGGAGAAATGTCAAACTTCATAAATTAATTCAGTGCAGTAAATTTATTATACGATGTACTTAATTTATTTTAGTGTACTTATTCCTGAAGGGCATGTGTACAAGTCAATGTTATTTCATATGCTAGTCTGTTATTCCCATCTCGGAAATTATTGTTCATGTTTGTTATGACTTCTGTAATATCAGTTGCCTTAATTCTCACTCTATTAGTATTGCACTTCGCGTACAGTTGCTCAATTTAACTTTTTCTTCATTAACTGTCTTTACTAATCAAGTAAAGTAGACCAATAATTACCAAGAGATTCGCTAAGCGGATTCATTTAGAAATTGTGCAGAACGCACTCGCCGCGCAAGTCAGGACTTAAAACAAAATTGCCTCTCGCGACCAAGATCGAGTACGCAATCTCATTTGCGTACGACACATCGAGTCTCGCTTATCAGTAAGTTTAGCTTCGTGCATAAATTACTATTTTTTATTAGTTCCACAACACATCACAACAGACTTATTCACCTACCGTAAGCAGACCAATTTGTGAACCATCGCTATGTAGAGATAAGTACTATTAGTAAGTCAACGTATTACTCTGGACCATTTAACATATTTACAGCTACTAAATTAAAATCAACAAATGTGGCTAGAACTAATAGAAGGATTACGCAAATTAAAATTTGTTGTCTTTTTTTATAGATACCACACATATAACAACTAATAAAGAGGCAAATCAAGGCCACTTCCTGTTATTTCTTATCTACGCAATAACTGGTTAGTTGAACCATCGAATCTTTTCATCATTTACCCCGCCATCTCACCAAAAATTCGATTTGAACAATTTAGAAAATATCAATCTAATTAAATTGGTTCAACTCTCCTTCTAATACTATTTCAAGATTAGTTATATACAACTAGCTTATCTACACAATATTCAAAAACCACGTTTCTGTCTTTAACCAATGATATTCCATGTCCCCCCTGCCAGTTACAGTTTGGATAACAACATCAAGCAATTATTTCGCTACATAAACAAATATAACTCCTTTAATCAATTCTTCGGACTAACTTAAGCTTTGATTAGACACAAAAACAAATTTAAGACACAAGATAAGATACTCAAATAAGAACAAGCTAGCGTAATGAAGATTATGAAAACCGATTGAACTTTCTCAAAATCTTTTTCTTCCTTCCATGCTTGAAGGGATGTCCTTCCATCTCCTCACTGGACCGCCACCTCACATCTGGAGGTCTCCTCCTCCAGCACCATGTCCTCATCAGCTTCAGACTGCTCCATCTCTCCTTCCAATTTGCCTGAAGCCACATTGTCCATCGTAACATCGAGTGTTCGCAACCGTTGAAACAGAATCCATTCTGACAGAAGTCCTCACTTCCGCTGTGGACACCGCCCATCGATGTCAACAACGCAAAATTCAACTCGACTACTGACTGTGAATCCCCTCTTCTGTTGTGGACATCGCCCATCAACGCCATCAACGCATAATGCATAATTACTGACAGAGACAACCCCTCTATTGTAGACTACATCACTTGTGCTATCGACTGGTGGAGACCATACAATAGGCATTGAATCAACCTCCTCGCTTCTGCTTCCAAAATCGTTTGAAGACCCCAAAGAAAGGGGATAATGTTCGTTTCGAGGACTTCGACCTTGACTAACACAGCTAAATGCCGCTCCCAATTGAAACCAGAGGTCATCGGTGTCCCCTTGAACTATCCACACATTGCTGTGTCTTATATTTCCCTCATTACTTCTCCGTAATTCCTCTGTTCCCTCGACTCCTGTATTCAATTGGGGTCCGCATATCTGTCCTCAACTCTATCTGAGGTCATGCCATTAATAACTTCAGATTGTTCCAAGGAACCTCCAGCCTCACTGTCAAGAGGAGACCGAAAGTCCAACTGGTTGGTTGTGATCACACACAACACACCAGTTGTCAAATTTGGTTGCACCTCCTCTACATCTCTACCGTCGATCGACTCATCAGTTCTAGAGAACTCCTTGCCTTTGCCTAGTTCTTCCTGCTGTCTACTTGGTTCAAACTTCTCAAACTTCCTCAAGTACCTCTTTGTATACTTTCCACCAAAACGCACACTTCGCCGTTTACTAAACTTCAAACAGCTTTCTCTTCCTGAGGACAATTTCAGCAGAGGGGTTTTCTTGATCGCTCTTGCCACTCCACTCAACCTGTCTAAAAAATCCCAGCGTCCACGATTAATGCCTGCGGGACAAACGGAACCATTACTCTTCCTTTTAGCTTTATTTTCATTTGGAAGAGACTCCCCTACATCTCTGCTAGATACACAACCCCTTCTCTCAACTATACAAGGGACTTCTTCAATTACTGCATCAATCTCTTCATCCAAATTTACTCTGAGACTGTCCTCGGCTAGACATTCTGCAAAATTTCTATGAGTGGAAGCTATCCCTCTCAGATCGATGTCACCGCCTCCTACTAGAGACAAAAACTCAGGTGCCACCTTAGTTACATCCTTAAGGCTTTCCTTTTTAGTACGTTCGAAAAAACTCATGAGGAAGCTCAGTTTCCTCATCGTCGCTGCCCTTATAGTCAGAATCACTCATGAAGAGACAGTCATCTCCTCCATTGTTTGCTACATAGTCACTACAACGGTCTACGTAGTACTCGAATCCTTCAGGTGTGACTACTTTCTCCAACTTCGACGAGAACTTTTTCCTACTCTCCTCTTGTAGTCTTCGCTGTTTTTTGCTCTCCATATCAATCTGTATCATTTTCTCACGGCGCTGCCTTTCCTCCTCTTCTTTATCTCTTCGTGATTGTAATCCGCTATCCCCCAATTTTTTTTCTTCACAAAACTTTTTGTTTTGTTCAACTCTATTACAAACGTTTTCTTTTCCTCGACACGCTTCGTCAACAAAACTTTTTATTGACTCTTTTATCTCTGTAGAAGGAATGTTTGTCTCGAGCCATTCACTAGGGATCACAATTATTTCCTGTCTGGTTCTTTGATCGTTTCGATACATAATACCTACACGCTTTTCCCCGTTTAATTCTCCCAACATACTCAGACCTAATTGTTCCGCCTGTTCCCCACTCAATTGAAGCAAATCTACCACGTTTTGGAAGTTCCTCATTGCTTTATCTTGGTTACTGCATCCTGTCCTCACTAATTCCGAACCAACTTCACAGAGCTCAAAATGTTCCTCTGAGTTCTCGCTTAATGAGGCATTCATCCTGCCTCCTGCTTGACCATTCTCACTCTCCACTTTCTCTTCTATTACACTTGCTTTCCTACTTCTAACACAGTCCGTATGATCACAGTTTTCTCCTCTACTTAAAGATAGCCTCACCTCAATGATGTCAAGGTATTGTCCTAAAGACATTACCACTTCACCAGGTACCGTCAACCAAAATCTGAAAGGCAAATCCGAAACTGCTTGCAACGCCCATCCACTCAATAGACAAAGCACTGACGCCATAGCTTGATCCTCATTCATTTGTAACACTTCTCTAACGTCAAGGTAGTACAGCTTCCAGTCCTCCCATTTCGTGAATCTTTCCGACGGAAAATACTCTAAAAACGGGAACGCACTCCAATCCATGTTAACTAAATAATTATGTATCCCCTTTTTTCGCTCTGCTTACTCGTGGTGTTCCTCAGCTCTAATTATTTCTACTCTGTCTATCAAGCCTCTCTGTCTCAGAAGATTCCCTAGCCTCTCAAATCCGCTGATGCCAGCTCCTCCACTATTATCAGAAACTACTGTACCGCTAACCTGACTTATTCTGCTTTGCAACTCTACACTAAAATTTTGCTGCTGTTGAACTATAACTGGACTACTTGGCTAACTTCTCTTTGCTCTCTGCCTCAGAGACAATTTCTCTTACTCGTGTCCCCCCAGTTTGAAGACAAAATTCAACCCTGTAGAAATTCTCTCTCTCTTTCTCTCTACTCTACTCTACCTATAATCACAACCCTTACACTAGCAACTGTCACTTGTCGATTACCAGCTCGCCAACCTCCTGCTTCAAGCTCTCGATACTCTGAACTGGCCCTCTTTTCCTCAAGAACAACCAATTAATAACAATGACAGTTTTACTAAACTTTCTCTCACTTTGCTTTTCACTCTTTTGACTACCTCTAAATCTAAAACTCTCTCTACCTTGCGTCACAAATCTCTTGATCTTGGCCAAGGCCCTGTAAGAACTTTCACTAAGAAAGCCGATACTCTACACAAACTCAGCCTCACGCAACTTACGCTCTCGACTAAGTCAAAACTCACTCTCCTCTAATCTCAAGAAAAGCTAAATGTTAACAATACCAACAGTCGAGCTCCAATTCAACTGCAAAATGCTCTGCACACTCGCACTCTCTCTTCCTCTCCGTCAAGCTCCAACTTGGCTCCGTCCACGGGTTTCTCCTTCCCCTTTACTTGTTGTCGCACAAGTCGATTCTCCTCTCGCTTCAATTACACTAGCGAAGTCCACTTTTTTTCAACTGCAACCGCCACAGCCGTCCAGCCCCTTCAACTGTCAAGAAGTCTTGAGAGAGCCCACCCAGGTGTGCCACTGTAGAATTTTGTAATTTCCTTAGGCTGACTAGCTGGGGACTGACTAGCGCCCAAAACTCTAACAAATTGAAAGGGGGTGTTTTGATGGCCTTCAGACTTCTATTGGAGGGATCTTATGTCCCCACGCTGCTCTTGTCGGCTGTAGGAAACTCTTGTTGGAATAATGAATTGAATTGAGTAATCAAATAACATCAAATGAATAAACAAGAAATGTAAACGAACGAGTTTTTTTATAAAAGATGGTTCACAACTTTAACTCCGTAACCGATTTCTACAGTATAGTTTCACTGAAAATTCGAAATTTTTCACAGCAATTTGAATCTTGTTCACTCAAATTTTGGCGATGCAAGAAAACGTATATGTAACTTGCCATGAGATGCAAAAAACAATGAAACTGTTCAAAGTTTTTCCTTTATTTTTTGGTGTCAGAGGTGCGCGGTTTCTAAGTTTTGAAAAAAAATTGATTCTTTGTTAATTTATAAACAATAATAAAAGATTCTTGCAAATTTAAAGCTTGAAAAGAAATTAAACCTACTGAACCATCGAAATCATATTTTTTCTAGGAGCTAAACCACTGAGTAGGATTTTGTATTTTGTAGCAAATTAATGGTCGCGAATGCACCTCCGCCAGAAATTTTATACGAAAGGGATATTTGTTGAAAAAATTTTCTTCAAAGTTACCCACGAATTCACCAGTTCTGCTCTGCTTCCGGCATTGGATCAAACCCAGCTGCTCAGTATATTGATTTATTTCGATGGAATAAAGAAACATAATCAAGGAAGCATCAATGAGATTTATAAGTACTGAAAATTAGTTCAATTTAACAAACTATTTTGGAATATATTAAAAGGATCCAAAATCTCAATGGAATCAATCAATTAGAGTTGTCTATCTCTAATATGAACAGCACCAATCTGTCATTCTCGGCTCTTGGATTCTTTTTTATGTCTTTCCTCTAATGAAAGACCATTTCAACTTCAGACAAATTCCGTTCTCTCTTGGTTTGTTATTTGATTTTGAACTCTTTTATGATGCCAAAGTTATTATGGTATTTCTAAATCTCGATTGTCACTACAAAAAACAGTGGTGAGTTACTCGTTTTTGGAAACTAGGCCAATCACAGCGTAACAACGCGAGTTGACCGGGAATTTGCTCAAACCGCTGCTAAGCACTACTGCAAATGTGCTCCTCTAAAGTATTGTTTTTGTCTAACTAAAACGAATTAGTATTGGTTTTGTGACGCCACCAACTAATCAATCGTTTAAATTCTAAACTCAAACTTTTGCACTTTAATTCAGTCCTAGACTTCTAATATAGTTTCTGAACTCCCAAGCACTCTCCAAAGCTAAAATATCCTACTGAAGATTATTGTGTTACATATGTACTTCATTCTATAAAAAGTGGCGGAAAATCAAAACCAAACTTTTCATTTTGTCTCATCTCAATGCACAATTGCAACTTTAGTAATTGGACTTCGAGAAAACGAGACTCTTCTCCCTTCTACAGGGTTGTTCTCCTAAAGAGTTGCAAAAAACCTTCATTGCGGCTACCATACTCTCCTAATGCTCCCCTATGGTACAGTTTGGTGATTTTTGGAAAAAGACAGTAAAAATTGCGGTCGCTTTTAACACTTAATAATGAACTGGTCTATTATTGACTTTTTTCATTCCGTCCAAAAAGGGATTATTTTACCTCTTTATTGCTTTCAATTATTGAGCTGTAAGATTTTAACGGTTGTGTAAAAAATTCCTCACCAACTGACACTGAATAAAAACCATTGAGTTCCTGCGGTGCTGCGGGAAAATTTTTGAATTTTTTGAGGGTCGTTTAAAAAAATTTAGATTTCATTTTTTCCTGTTTTTCTTTTCAAAACATCGTAGCTGCGATCAACACTCGGACAATAAGGTTGAAAATTGCTCAGAATTAACGCAACAGTCAGTTGAGAGTTGATGAAATACTTTTAAGTGAAAAGCTAACAAGGCGGCTCGTTAATGTGCGTTCGCACATGATGTTCCGACCCGAGCTCATCTACATTTTTGACCATTGTCAACCAAATGAAGAGATAAAAAAATAGATGTTGAAATTAAGAAAATCGTTACACAGCCTATCTACTAATTGAATTACCTAATGCCATGCCTCATTACAGCACCAACATGATCTGACATTAAAGAGACTAAGAGACAAAAAAAAATTTGCACCAACAAAAACTTCACAGCAAAAACTGAATATCTAAATTTAAAAGCACCTAGTAACAACGTCAAAATGCAGTCAGAAAAAAACCTTAACTACACAAGTTTACTTTTTCCTAACTATACAGCAGATGGAAAGTTTTCCTAATGAGATTAGGTAACAATTCGACAAAAAGAACGAATAGTGAGGCGAGACTTAAAAATTAATCAACATTTTTTTACAAGAAGTTTCAAAAATCTTAAAAATAGTTAGCTTTTAAATAAATAACCCTTGATGAATTACTAAATAAATGAATACAAAACCAAAAGGACCTGTATTTGGCCAGACTAAGCCATAGAAACAAACTAAAGAGAAACTCAAAATGTTTATCATGAACAATTCAAAATGTTTATCATAATTTTTAAGACTCTTCGCTATAAACTGATTGCTTCGGGTAACATCATTCATTCAATTCTCAATTACAAGCCTATGAGACCTGAGAGCAATTTACGGCTACCTAACGAACAAAAACATCAAATTCAAGAAAAAAATTGAGCTAGAAAGTGTCGAAGGCATTAAAAAAAGAATTTTTCACTAAAATCTCTTCTATTTTAAATGAAATTTTCAAGAGCAATGGTATTTCCCTCTTTTATCAATATTATTTTAAAAAATCAACAAATATGATTAAACACATTAGAAGCACGAAATTTTCGAGAAAACACGTATTATCAACGCCATTATATTCATTAGCATTCAACGGAAGGCAATAAATACGATAAATTATCCCTCGATTGGACGATAAATTTGTTTGCCAATCATTTTTTACCAATAAGAACTTACAACAAGTTTGTGACTATGAAAACAACAACAGAGACAGGCAAAACCCAAAAAGTCAGTAGAAAAGTGCCAGAAGAAAATGTCGAAGCACTTCAAATCATAACCTCTTCTCTGAAAACTTTATCTATGATCCGTTGAACTTCTTCCATAAAACAATTGGGTCTATCAGCAGTAGAATGATCTGATAAGATTTCAAAAGAATCCAAAAATAAAAAAATACCCGAAAATAAGAAAAAATATGAAATCTCGTGGCATTGAAGTTTAAAAAAAAGGTAGAAGATAAAACCGCTAACCAGATTAATCCTGGCTGCAGTAGAACAGAAAGGGATTCTTTTAGTACCGACCAACAGTTCACGAAAAAAAATTTTAGGATTGGTTAATGTTCAAAAAGTTTTTTCGAAAAATTAATTTTAAACTCTTAACAGCCATTAAACACAAAATCATTCAACAGAGCTAAATAACTACGCTCAGATATAACCCGATCAGAAGAAAATTTTGTTTGTCATGCATAGATAATTAACAAGACATCACAATAGGTCTTATGTTTAAAAACAATAACAAACACAGGCAAAAACCAAAATTCAGTAGAAAAGTGCGAGAATGTTTCGAAGACAATTAAACCAGTAGCCATTCTCTGAAATTTTTCTCTGTGATCCACTGAACGTCCTCTCTAAGCCAATAGAATTACAATGGTATTTGGGCAATGTGTATAATGTTTGGCTAATGTGATAAGAGTTCAAGAGTAACCAATAATACAAAATCATCCAGAAACATTTGAAAAAAATTGAAATCTTATGTCACTGAAGTCATATAACCAATAGTTAGAAGATAAAACAGCTAACCACATTAATTCTAGTGGAAGAAGAAAGCAAGCGGGTTATGTCATGACTGACACTGACTAACAGTTCACGAGAAAAGTTTAAGATTTCTTAGTGTTCATTAAAAAATTTCGAAAAATTATTTTTAATTTAACAGTCATTAAATTCAATAGCTTTCAGCTGCAGTCAAAAAATACGCTCACAGAGGCCCCGATAGAAGTATATTCATATTTCTTATGCATATGTAATCATTAAGACATCACAATAAGTCTTATGACTATTAAAACAACAACAAAATAGGCGAAAACCAAAAACCCGATAGAAAATTGCAAGATGAACGTGTTGAAGCCATTTAAACCATTAATTTCTCATAAAATTTGTGTCTGTAACCCACTGAACGTCTTCCTTAAGCCAATGTGAGCTGTCAATATTTGGATAATGTGATAAGATTTCAAAAGTAACCAATAATACGAAAATATCCAAGTTTTTTTTTTAATTTTTTGACATTTTGTGTCATTGAAGTCATATAAACAAAAGTTGGAAGATAAAACCACTAACCAGATTAAATTTGGTTACAGTACGAAGGAAGAGAGTGCCTTCACCCCTAGACTGACTTACAGTTCACAATAATAAGTTTATGATTCTTTAATATTCAAAACAAATTCGAATTGTTTTTTTTATTTCTTAGCAGCCACTAGCTGTCCCCTCAAAGCACTAGATATGTTCACTTAATGCTCATTATGCAATATATTTCACTGTTAGTCAATCAATCCATGCCATGGGACTCCAGAAAATTAGTCAATTGTCAAAAAGAAATGCAGAATTTCACTTAAAATTACGAAAACTCAGAATCGAAGCCAAAAAAAAACATGAGCAAACCCTTGAAAACGATGTTTTTTGTTCATTGGGCTTCATTTGACTGTAAATGAGATTTGTCATCAATAGAAGCTCGATATAAAAAATGACTCATCTCTAGGTGACTTAAAAAAGCAAAAAAGAGAAAAAATTTATTTAAAAAAAAGAGCTCTCAAATAGAGTTCGATTTTTTTTATATAGTGAACTTCCCTATGAGTTCAGAACTAGTCTTTTTTTATCGCTTTTAGTCTACAGGGAACACAAAACTGGGTCATTTTTTAGCGTGAAATTTAATTTTGAAATACTATTTTCCTAAAAAAAAAATGTTTTAATTTGAAGAATAATTACACTAAAAGTGAACAAATATCACGTGTTCACACAAAACTTCAATCCTCGATAACTCCTCGAAAAAAACCAAATTCAAAAAAATCTTTTTAATTTTGAATTCTACGCTGAACCAGCTTTTTAATGATACCACTCACATTTCTCTACGACGAATATATCGATCGGCCAAAATTGACTGAACAAAAAAAACCCATTTGAATATATAGTCCCCCCCCCCTCCCCAAGTGGGGTCGGAACAAATATTTCTTTTTCTGCCAATTAATTCAACATGAATAATCTGACGATTAGCATGACCGTAGTACTGTGTTTTCGAATGTCAATTCAAACTCTAGTTTTCCAATTTTTAACTCTTTCCCGCACTAATATATGAGATTTGCTCGATTATATACATGATAGATATCATGGTATACTTACAGCAAACTCGTAAATATCTTGATATACTAAATTAGTTGACTCTTTACAATTTTTCGAGCGAATAATTTCACATCTACTATAATGTCTTAAGCAATGATGCTAATATAAATTTGTAAATCTTATACTCTTTTGTTCTTGTACCAAACATTTGTTCCGCTTGGCTTCGTAATTATTCCAACCCCAATTAAGTGGTGGGACTCTATTCTCAACTGTTTTGTCTCGTTGAGTCAATTTTGGCCCATTGATATCGTCATTTTTGTCAGTGGTGGCTGAACTTTTTTAACTTTATCAATATTTCGGTGCAGCGCTTTTTAGAGATAAAAAAATAGATGTTGAAATTAAGAAAATCGTTACACAGCCTATCTACTAATTGAATTACCTAATGCCATGCCTCATTACAGCACCAACATGATCTGACATTAAAGAGACTAAGAGACAAAAAAAAATTTGCACCAACAAAAACTTCACAGCAAAAACTGAATATCTAAATTTAAAAGCACCTAGTAACAACGTCAAAATGCAGTCAGAAAAAAACCTTAACTACACAAGTTTACTTTTTCCTAACTATACAGCAGATGGAAAGTTTTCCTAATGAGATTAGGTAACAATTCGACAAAAAGAACGAATAGTGAGGCGAGACTTAAAAATTAATCAACATTTTTTTACAAGAAGTTTCAAAAATCTTAAAAATAGTTAGCTTTTAAATAAATAACCCTTGATGAATTACTAAATAAATGAATACAAAACCAAAAGGACCTGTATTTGGCCAGACTAAGCCATAGAAACAAACTAAAGAGAAACTCAAAATGTTTATCATGAACAATTCAAAATGTTTATCATAATTTTTAAGACTCTTCGCTATAAACTGATTGCTTCGGGTAACATCATTCATTCAATTCTCAATTACAAGCCTATGAGACCTGAGAGCAATTTACGGCTACCTAACGAACAAAAACATCAAATTCAAGAAAAAAATTGAGCTAGAAAGTGTCGAAGGCATTAAAAAAAGAATTTTTCACTAAAATCTCTTCTATTTTAAATGAATTTTTCAAGAGCAATGGTATTTCCCTCTTTTATCAATATTATTTTAAAAAATCAACAAATATGATTAAACACATTAGAAGCACGAAATTTTCGAGAAAACACGTATTATCAACGCCATTATATTCATTAGCATTCAACGGAAGGCAATAAATACGATAAATTATCCCTCGATTGGACGATAAATTTGTTTGCCAATCATTTTTTACCAATAAGAACTTACAACAAGTTTGTGACTATGAAAACAACAACAGAGACAGGCAAAACCCAAAAAGTCAGTAGAAAAGTGCCAGAAGAAAATGTCGAAGCACTTCAAATCATAACCTCTTCTCTGAAAACTTTATCTATGATCCGTTGAACTTCTTCCATAAAACAATTGGGTCTATCAGCAGTAGAATGATCTGATAAGATTTCAAAAGAATCCAAAAATAAAAAAATACCCGAAAATAAGAAAAAATATGAAATCTCGTGGCATTGAAGTTTAAAAAAAAGGTAGAAGATAAAACCGCTAACCAGATTAATCCTGGCTGCAGTAGAACAGAAAGGGATTCTTTTAGTACCGACCAACAGTTCACGAAAAAAAATTTTAGGATTGGTTAATGTTCAAAAAGTTTTTTCGAAAAATTAATTTTAAACTCTTAACAGCCATTAAACACAAAATCATTCAACAGAGCTAAATAACTACGCTCAGATATAACCCGATCAGAAGAAAATTTTGTTTGTCATGCATAGATAATTAACAAGACATCACAATAGGTCTTATGTTTAAAAACAATAACAAACACAGGCAAAAACCAAAATTCAGTAGAAAAGTGCGAGAATGTTTCGAAGACAATTAAACCAGTAGCCATTCTCTGAAATTTTTCTCTGTGATCCACTGAACGTCCTCTCTAAGCCAATAGAATTACAATGGTATTTGGGCAATGTGTATAATGTTTGGCTAATGTGATAAGAGTTCAAGAGTAACCAATAATACAAAATCATCCAGAAACATTTGAAAAAAATTGAAATCTTATGTCACTGAAGTCATATAACCAATAGTTAGAAGATAAAACAGCTAACCACATTAATTCTAGTGGAAGAAGAAAGCAAGCGGGTTATGTCATGACTGACACTGACTAACAGTTCACGAGAAAAGTTTAAGATTTCTTAGTGTTCATTAAAAAATTTCGAAAAATTATTTTTAATTTAACAGTCATTAAATTCAATAGCTTTCAGCTGCAGTCAAAAAATACGCTCACAGAGGCCCCGATAGAAGTATATTCATATTTCTTATGCATATGTAATCATTAAGACATCACAATAAGTCTTATGACTATTAAAACAACAACAAAATAGGCGAAAACCAAAAACCCGATAGAAAATTGCAAGATGAACGTGTTGAAGCCATTTAAACCATTAATTTCTCATAAAATTTGTGTCTGTAACCCACTGAACGTCTTCCTTAAGCCAATGTGAGCTGTCAATATTTGGATAATGTGATAAGATTTCAAAAGTAACCAATAATACGAAAATATCCAAGTTTTTTTTTTAATTTTTTGACATTTTGTGTCATTGAAGTCATATAAACAAAAGTTGGAAGATAAAACCACTAACCAGATTAAATTTGGTTACAGTACGAAGGAAGAGAGTGCCTTCACCCCTAGACTGACTTACAGTTCACAATAATAAGTTTATGATTCTTTAATATTCAAAACAAATTCGAATTGTTTTTTTTATTTCTTAGCAGCCACTAGCTGTCCCCTCAAAGCACTAGATATGTTCACTTAATGCTCATTATGCAATATATTTCACTGTTAGTCAATCAATCCATGCCATGGGACTCCAGAAAATTAGTCAATTGTCAAAAAGAAATGCAGAATTTCACTTAAAATTACGAAAACTCAGAATCGAAGCCAAAAAAAAACATGAGCAAACCCTTGAAAACGATGTTTTTTGTTCATTGGGCTTCATTTGACTGTAAATGAGATTTGTCATCAATAGAAGCTCGATATAAAAAATGACTCATCTCTAGGTGACTTAAAAAAGCAAAAAAGAGAAAAAATTTATTTAAAAAAAAGAGCTCTCAAATAGAGTTCGATTTTTTTTATATAGTGAACTTCCCTATGAGTTCAGAACTAGTCTTTTTTTATCGCTTTTAGTCTACAAGGAACACAAAACTGGGTCATTTTTTAGCGTGAAATTTAATTTTGAAATACTATTTTCCTAAAAAAAATGTTTTAATTTGAAGAATAATTACACTAAAAGTGAACAAATATCACGTGTTCACACAAAACTTCAATCCTCGATAACTCCTCGAAAAAAACCAAATTCAAAAAAATCTTTTTAATTTTGAATTCTACGCTGAACCAGCTTTTTAATGATACCACTCACATTTCTCTACGACGAATATATCGATCGGCCAAAATTGACTGAACAAAAAAAACCCATTTGAATATATAGTCCCCCCCCCCTCCCCAAGTGGGGTCGGAACAAATATTTCTTTTTCTGCCAATTAATTCAACATGAATAATCTGACGATTAGCATGACCGTAGTACTGTGTTTTCGAATGTCAATTCAAACTCTAGTTTTCCAATTTTTAACTCTTTCCCGCACTAATATATGAGATTTGCTCGATTATATACATGATAGACATCATGGTATACTTACAGCAAACTCGTAAATATCTTGATATACTAAATTAGTTGACTCTTTACAATTTTTCGAGCGAATAATTTCACATCTACTATAATGTCTTAAGCAATGATGCTAATATAAATTTGTAAATCTTATACTCTTTTGTTCTTGTACCAAACATTTGTTCCGCTTGGCTTCGTAATTATTCCAACCCCAATTAAGTGGTGGGACTCTATTCTCAACTGTTTTGTCTCGTTGAGTCAATTTTGGCCCATTGATATCGTCATTTTTGTCAGTGGTGGCTGAACTTTTTTAACTTTATCAATATTTCGGTGCAGCGCTTTTTTCTCCTTTCTTTCCAACTTCCGTAAATAAGATGAAATAGTTTTAATGGTGCAGAAAAGTTTTGATCTGTATTGGTCAGTTGGTACCTAATGATTTTGACACTTTGTGTTTTCATTAAAATTTTAGAATTTTTGTTGTAATTTTACTGACTCTGATGCCATGAAGAGTCTTCTTAGTGTTCTATCAAGCTCTAGATTAACCTATAAAAAGAAAAGTGTCTACTTTTGAACTTTTGAATATAGCTGTTTTTTGTAGTTATATTAGGGCATGGCAATGAAAATTCTAATTGATTGGTTTTTTGCCCTGAATGAAACCTATTAGTAGTTTGACTTCATAGTTAATGGTTTTTATTTCGAGAAATTAAATTCTAGTTCAAAAAATGTTTCTTCTTGAGATTTGTTTCTTCTTGAGCCTAGCCGTATTATTTTTCAATGCTCACTTGCATTGAAACTAGTTTTGTCTTTTTCCCCTTTAGTGGAAATTTAAATTGAGGATTGCTGATGTAAAAGGTGAAAATTAATTTTTAGGAAGTGGGTAACTTTTGCATTATATACTTTTGTGTATTGGGGCATTGGACCATCACTTGTCAAAAAATTTTTCTGTCAAACGTTATTTTGATTATACTCTTTCATACTTGTCTTTTCTTCAAAAACGCGTGTTCTTAAATTTTCTCAAAAGCGGTTACATTTTTACAGATTCTGGCTTAAAAACTTTTCGCATATATTGTAGTTCTTCTTTTCGGCTTTTTTCTATTTTTTTATATGCGAATTTAAATAATTTGGAAACGAGATCGTTAGACATATCATTTGATAAGTACTGTAGCCAAATATGACATATAGCACTAATTATTTACCTCTATTTTATGTTGGTTGGTTGAATTCTAGTGAGTGCAGAGATGGTTTATTTTTAGTTTTGCACTTATTTAAAGGCGCAAACTGAGAATTCTATCACAAATTTAAGTACATGCCACATAGGTTTCATATAAATAAGTTTGATTGTTATGACTTCTGTTTGCGTTTTCGTTTGAAAACGGGATAGAGGTTTATTGCTGGATATAATTTTTTGTTGGGTTATTTTAATCGTTTACTTGATGAGATTGTGCTTTTTTCTCTTTGACAAAATTGAACTCCAGTTGAGTTTTCGTTGTTCATTCTATTGTAATAAAGAACTTGAGCCCGACCCTTTTCTGTATACACGCTATGCTTTTTTAGGAATCTATCAAAACCTAAACAACAAAATTTTAGCTACTTTTGTTTTGAAATTAATCTATCTCTGCTTCAATTGATAGACCATTACGTCAGGAATGTTCAGGAGGTTGGTTGGAACAATTTGATGTGGCAACGCGCATTTGCGACTCTCCTTGGTTTTTTGTAATTTTTTGAATTATTTTGTATATATTTCTATAGAAGTATCTTTTTTCAGCTTTCCGAATTTGTAGATTTTTTGTTAAAATAATATGAATTATCATCTCTTAAAATATCTTAAGAAAAGTTGAGATGTTAGTTTTCTACAGTTATAGTGATTGTGAAAGCCTATAATTCTTGATTGAAATTTTAAGCAAAATTAGAAATTGTGCCTTTTACACTCTCAAGATCATCTAAAATACCAAAATATTGCTTTAAGAGTGCTTTTTTCGAAGATGAATTAGAATTTTCGTTTGAATTATATTAAACAGCAAAAATACTTTTGAGAGAGTGATTAATTTTACTTGCGAAATGAAAGATTTGCCGTGAGAGTTGAACTACGATAAAACAAACCTACCTTTTTTATCCTGGTTCGATCTGTAATTGTCAATCAATTTGCATCAACTAAACTGAAACCAATCTCTCGAATCACTTTCTGAATGGCGTAAGATCCAATTAAAAATGGCCTAAGATACAATTCGGAATCCAATTCTAAACTTGCTTCAGAGCTATCATTTATGGGTAAGTGCTGATCTGTAATTTGCCGGGAACAGTTGTCGACTTAATTCTTTAATTCTGCCCAAATGACAAATTGTTGAGAACTAGCGTAGAAATAATTGACAGAATCGAATAAATGAAATTGAGCAAAATTAATTTGCAGTCACGTATCGGTTTATACTCAATTAAAAACAATTAGTAAGACAGAGTTAATTGAACTACACAAAATGAATTTTTTAGATTTAACTTCCCCTGCAAAATTTCTCATCCTTCGAAATTCATAGTGAAATTAACTGAAGGGATAACTTAATTTTTTAATGAGTTTGATTCGCGAATTTTTCTAGTTTTGATCATGTGGGGGTTTTCAAACGGACCTTGAAGCCACACATTGCAAATATTCATTGACCAACAATCGGAGGCCACTCTTTGCAAATCCAGCCATGGTCATCACAAATAATAAACGCTTTGAACCAATCAAATGTGAGGGATTTGAAAAGATCATCATAGTCGAAGAAGTAAAAATATCCACTATCATTTGGATTGAGTGCGTAAACAGTCCCCTTTTCCTTGCTAAATTTTCCAGTTTCTCTAACGGGTCCTCTGCCGAATCCAATTTTAGAGATGATATTTGCGCACAAAATTTCGTCGTAATCCGCCTAAACAGAGTTTAGTAAGTCATTATGGTAATTTGTCATCGATCTTTTCTGTCGTCTTCTGAATTTCTGCTAGGCTCAACAGTGAGGGGAATCTGTCACCCAGAAGATCGATCAAATAAAATAAACCAAAGGTTTTGAATTGGTGAAGCAAGCGTTAATTTGTTACTCTGCGATTTCCCCTCTTCCACTCTTGTAAGCTGTTGCAAATTAGATTGCCTTGAAATAAGTTTATTCACAATGGGGCTCGTAATATCAATTCTAGTTATATGGATGACGAATGTAAGAGAATTACTTGCACATCAATGAAAAAGACAAATTCAAGACAATTTATAATAGTAATTACACTAATAATACCAATATCCGTGGTTCACTTCCCAAATGAACTAAATCAAAACAGCTCACAGTATCCCAACTGGTCTTGCAATAACAAATCTTTCAAAGTTTAGTCCCACTAAACCAACTACTTTCTCTCGCTTGTGCGCAAATCTCTCCTGTGTCCAACTTCTGCTGTGTCTCAACAAATCGCTTCGACACTCTCTCTCTCTGCCAAAATTTCTCTGTGTCACTTCAATTTATACTCAACCAACACGCTCTTATCTTAAGCAAACAAACCTTAATCTCTTAAGTAAACATTGCAACTTACACTTGCAATCTGTCACATTACGTAGGAGGGTTTTGTTTGCTATGCAAACAACCAATATCAAATTATGCTCTGTCGTTCAACTGCTACCAACCATTGTTCAACTTCCTCCTTATCTTAAGTACACGACCTTTGGACTCTTATGTAAACAAATCCACTCCACTTTATCTCATACATGCACTTGATTAAATACACTCTTGGAACTTAAGTAAACCCCGTAGGTCATTCTGACTGATTGATACATCCGCAGGAGGGGTTCCCTTCACTAAACAAACAGAATAACGTCAAAGTCCGCGGTCCTTATCGCTCTTACTTGCGCACACAAATTTGGCGCCAAGTCAATTTCGTCGCTTTTGTTATCCAAAGACTATTGGTCTCCATGTGTAAATATACCGCTAATTCATGCTCGCTAAAGCTACAATAATGGCTTGGTACGCTTTTCCCAGCATTCCATGCAATTACCCAAACAAAAATTAGTCAGAAACCAAAATTTCCCAAAAACCCAAAATTTTGACCTCTAGAGGTCAATTAGGGGTCAATAGTCAAGGATGAAGGGTCACTTTGATAAAAAATAACTATTGGCGCGGAAAGTCCTACCATAGTTACACCTACCCACCAATTTTTATCATCTAACTCTTAATAGAACACGAGCAATGACCGCGCGCACTTTTCATCGTCCTCCCGGATGACCCCAAATTTCGAAACCTAATAACTTGCGAAGTAGTGGTCAAAACGTCTTCGGGTAAAATTTTCTAGTAACTATGGCGTGCCACCAACTTGCCTGCCAAGTTTCATGACCAACGGATCAGCCGTTGCGAGTCGTCTGCAATTTGAATATTTTTAACGAGTCGTGGGTGCCGAAATCCGAAAAATCCGAGTTCGTCAAAATTGACCGGGGTGGTTATTTTTTGTCACTAACTGTCTCAGGTTATCATATTAATACCATTTCAAAGTCATTCGGCCGCTCAAAAAGGCCAATTTCCGGTTTTCGGCACTCGGGTTGTCCCGAAGCACCAACTTCCGGTCGGAATTTGGGAATGAAAATATCACCAATCGAAAGCCCTTGAAAAGTTACACTAACCCTCCAAAAATCATTGGGCTACTACCAATACTCCACGAGCAATTCAAATTTTACGTTCCGCAGCACGGGCGTGCGCTAGTTCCGTGCGGTTTGGTGTGGGGTCAAATCCGACCTCAAAATCGGATTCCCCGTACCCAAATTGGTCTATCGCCCAAATTTCAGGTCAATCCGACTTCAACTTTTAGAGAAATTACAATTTCAATTTCAGTGTTAACTATTTTTAGTGAAAACTCCCTATTCTTATTTCAAAATGCTAATAAATTTCTCCCACAACTTCGTAAACCCTTCCCATGATCATGTGCTACATTACTCTGGACTTAATACCCATTGCAACCCTTAGTTACTCTTGTATCATACTCGAACAGTCATTTTTTCGCTCAAAATATCGAAAACCTTCAAATCACACCACTTCCGGTGTTAATAGCTCGGAGTTAAGTAGTCGGATTGGCCCGAAAGGTATACCAGCCTGAGAGGACTATTGGGTGTACATGCCAATGAAATTTGGTAAACGTCCGCTTAATATAACCTCCATGGGGGGAAACATCGGCTTGGTGGTATTTCGAAAAACTGATAAATTGCCTTTTTATTTACTCTAAATCAACAAAACTCTACTTAAATAACTCAGATAAAAAATGTGTAACTGGCCGCGTATCCCTATTATATATGGACAATCATCAGGGGAACATCCCCACAAATTTTCAAATTCCAATGATGAATATAACTTAAAAAGTCGAGGGTAACAAGTTTGGAGTTGCCAATAATTTTGCAAATTCTAAATCGCACTTCAATTTGGTTCAAATTGAATTTCCAATTTTGATCAAAATATCTAGTCCACTTCAAATCACCGTTCTCTGGTTTTCATCTAAATTTAAATCCCCCTTTTCGACTTTGGCCTGATGCTCAAATACAACTTTGCTAATTAATCAAAATATATCGACAGCTCAATATGCATTTGTTCATCAATTTGTTTGTTTAAGAGATATCACTCAACTACCCTCTCTGGCGCCTTCAAAACAATAACACTTTACGAAAGAACGCTTATTTCGAACACCTAATTAACTTGTCTAACTTGACCTAAATTATTTGACTTAACTAGCTCTATCTGGTTATGAAATTTCTATTGACTTTATTCTTATGCTTTCTACACTCCTCCCTCCTAGATTATTATTCTCCCGAATAATTGCAAAGCCTTATCCTCTGACCCGATTAACTTACTCATACGTACTTTAACCATAATCAACCTACGGCAGTGAACCACTTATGTTTAGCTCCGGTTAATACAAACTAACTGCACCAAAATTTGAATAGCGTTTGATTAAATCAGATTTGAAAACAATTCCTCATTTTAAAATTTTAACATATTCTACCTAACTCATCAACATTGATTTTTGATCAAACTCTATTGCCTCTGACAAACATCCTCCCCGGGAACCCCAAAATCACTAAAGTAAAAATATCAAATCTAAATATAGATCTACCGGAACTACACATTTCCCTAAATCATCTTTTTTAAGAAAAAAACTCCCTACAGCTATAGTGCTTGATCAAATTGTCCTAATAAACCGAATTAAAACAATGTAGGCAACAATTGGATAAAAAGGCTTTAATAACTTAGCTGTCAACGTCCCTCTCATCATACACTCGTGCACCTGTACACGAAAACCTTCTTTCTCTGATGCTTGAATGGATGTCCAACTCTTCTTCCTCTGTAGCTAACATTTCTCCTGTAATCTTGCCATGACTGCTGTCTTGATGCTTCCAAACGGCTCCACTTCTTCCGGCTTAAGGATCGGTTTTCCAGCAACAGCTTTGCAATCTCTGGAAATCGTGATGCAATCCTTCTCTCTACTTTCTGCTCAACTTCCATCGAAAACCCGCTAGAGTCCTCCCTCTTGGGCTGTTGCTCGTCACGAACCCAACTGTGCAACACTTTACCCAATGACTTCTGATCGGATTTCCCTGTCCTGTCAGTTCCAGCTCTTTCCCCTTGATGCCCATCCGTTGGCTCGACAGAAACAATACTATTAAGCTGACTTTCACTCAATTGCGATTGCACCCATTCCTCCAGCTCCTTTCCCAACTGTCCAAAATCACTGCGGTCACCTGCTGCCTTATCGTTTTGTCCCTTCTGTGTTTCAGATATCGAAAGCCGATCAATTCCCCCTGAACTTGTCCAATTCTCCAAAGTGTCCACAGTGCACTCAGTTGTACACATTTGTGTCTCATCAGCCTCGTTTGTTGCATTGCAGAGCTTCAGGTCCATACCTCCTTTCTTTAACTCCATCAAGGCCCAGGCTCCCAACATATCGTCTCTGCTAGCTTTGACATCACCACCAAAATCGCTCGCTATTGCCGTTACGTTGTCGCTTGCTACTGAGTTCAAATTCGCGGCAAAACCTGTCTCGCTTCTCGCATCGTTGACATCAAATTCCTCTACATCCGAGAAATATGTATCCGAAATATCTTCAAACAAATTGTCATCGTCTGACTGTTCATCGCTTAGCTCCCCAGACTCTGGTGACAGTACACAATTGTTTTCCATAGCATGATGCTCAACTGGTCCACAGGACTCAACTCTCCGCTCAGTGATTTTTCCTTCTGTCAGAATTTCCTTTTCATCACTGTTCTCATATTCGCTCAGCGCTGCTCTACAAATTTCCTGATTTGTTTGACCACCAATTTCATCCGCTAACTCGACCTCAGTAGCAGTTTGCACTTCTTTGCCGTCACCTGGAATTCTTATCCTACTACCACTCTCAGCAATGCTCATATCGTCCACTTCTCCAGACAGATCTTTACCGAAAGCTCTTTTTCTTGACAATCCACAGCGGGACCCAATGCCAGACCCTTCAAAACTTTTGGCGGGTTGCCAAAATTTATCCATCAAAGAAATGCCAAGGCTACTTCTTGTATCAACCACCTGCCTTTGAGAACACTGCTGTCGCGTTATCTGATCTGCAGTATCACTGGTTTCACTGAATTCCACTCTACTTCCCGCTTTTCCTCTAACAAACAAATTGTAGCTTCGCTCGTAAAAAAGTGGATTGTCAGACAATCGTATGTCAAACTGATACAGCGTCTCGGTCAGTGTCCACGCTTGCTTCCCTGGAGTTGACCGCCAATAACCTCTTGGTAAATCACTTACTGCATTCAAGGCCCACCCACACAATTTTGTAGGCAACCACTTCATCATCTCTTCTTCCGTCCATCCCAACTTCAAGCCATAGCTCAAATAATGTTCACGCCAATCTTCCCAAACTTCGTAGTCTGGTGAAGGAAAACGCTTCACCAATTGATAACCAAACATAATCAAACTATCGGTAACCCAAATTGCAAATGTGAGTCAACCTTCGGTGTGCTCTCAGCAGTTTCTCCGACGAAAAATATCGCACGCTCTCCAAATAATCAGAAAATAACCCACAGCAAAAAGTAACAAAGAAGCGAAGCCCACCCAGGAGCGCCACTGTCGTCTTCTGAATTTCTGCTAGGCTCAACAGTGAGGGGAATCTGTCACCCAGAAGATCGATCAAATAAAATAAACCAAAGGTTTTGAATTGGTGAAGCAAGCGTTAATTTGTTACTCTGCGATTTCCCCTCTTCCACTCTTGTAAGCTATTGCAAATGAGATTGCCTTGAAATAAGTTTATTCACAATGGGGCTCGTAATATCAATTCTAGTTATATGGATAACGAATGTAAGAGAATTACTTGCACATCAATGAAAAAGACAAATTCAGGACAATTTATAATAGTAGTTACACTAATAATACCAATATCCGTGGTTCACTTCCCAAGTGAACTAAATCAAAACAGCTCACAGTATCCCAACTGGTCTTGCAATAACAAATCTTTCAAAGTTTAGTCCCACTAAACCAACTACTTTCTCTCGCTTGTGCGCAAATCTCTCCTGTGTCCAACTTCTGCTGTGTCTCAACAAATCGCTTCGACACTCCCTCTCTCTCTGCCAAAATTTCTCTGTGTCACTTCAATTTATACTCAACCAACACGCTCTTATCTTAAGCAAACAAACCTTAATCTCTTAAGTAAACATTGCAACTTACACTTGCAATCTGTCACTTTACGTAGGAGGGTTTTGTTTGCTATGCAAACAACCAATATCAAATTATGCTCTGTCGTTCAACTGCTACCAACCATTGTTCAACTTCCTCTTTATCTTAAGTACACGACCTTTGGACTCTTATATAAACAAATCCACTCCACTTTATCTCATACATGCACTTGATTAAATACACTCTTGGAACTTAAGTAAACCCCGTAGGTCATTCTGACTGATTGATACATCCGCAGGAGGGGTTCCCTTCACTAAACAAACAGAATAACGTCAAAGTCCGCGGTCCTTATCGCTCTTACTTGCGCACACAAATTTGGCGCCAAGTCAATTCCGTCGCTTTTGTTATCCAAAGACTATTGGTCTCCATGTATAAATATACCGCTAATTCATGCTCGCTAAAGCTACAATAATGGCTTGGTACGCTTTTCCCAGCATTCCATGCAATTACCCATACAAAAATTAGTCAGAAACCAAAATTTCCCAAAAACCCAAAATTTTGACCTCTAGAGGTCAATTAGGGGTCAATAGTCAAGGATGAAGGGTCACTTTGGTAAAAAATAACTCTTGGCGCGGAAAGTCCTACCATAGTTACACCTACCCACCAATTTTTATCATCTAACTCCTAATAGAACACGAGCAATGACCGCGCACACTTTTCATCGTCCTCCCGGATGACCCCAAATTTCGAAACCTAATAACTTGCGAAGTAGTGGTCAAAACGTCTTCGGGTAAAGTTTTCTAGTAACTATGGCGTGCCACCAACTTGCCTGCCTAGTTTCATAACCAACGGATCAGCCGTTGCGAGTCGTCTGCAATTTGAATATTTTTAACGAGTCGTGGTAGCCGAAACCCGAAAAATCCGAGTTCGTCAAAATTGACCGGGGTGGTTATTTTTTGTCACTAACTGTCTCAGGTTATCATATTAATACCATTTCAAAGTCATTCGGCCGCTCAAAAAGGCCAATTTCCTGTTTTCGGCACTCGGGTTGTCCCGAAGCACCAACTTCCGGTCGGAATTTGGGAATGAAAATATCACCAATCGAAAGCCCTTGAAAAGTTACACTAACCCTCCAAAAATCATTGGGCTACTACCAATACTCCACGAGCAATTCAAATTTTACGTTCCGCAGCACGGGCGTGCGCTAGTTCCGTGCAGTTTGGTGTGGGGTCAAATCCGACCTCAAAATCGGATTCCCCGTACCCAAATTAGTCTATCCCCCAAATTTCAGGTCAATCCGACTTCAACTTTTAGAGAAATTACAATTTCAATTTCAGTGTTAACTTTTTTTAGTGAAAACTGCCTATTCTTATTTCAAAATGCTAATAAATTTCTCCCACAACTTCGTAAACCCTTCCCATAATCATGTGCTACATTACTCTGGACTTAATACCCATTGCAACCCTTAGTTACCCTTGTATCATACTCGAACAGTCATTTTTTTGATCAAAATATCTAGTTCACTTCAAATCATCGTTCTCTAGTTTTCATCTAAATTTAAATCCCCCTTTTCGACTTTGGCCTGATGCTCAAATACAACTTTGCTAATTAATCAAAATATATCGACAGCTCAATATGCATTTGTTCATCAATTTGTTTGTTTAAGAGATATCACTCAACTACCCTCTCTGGCGCCTTCAAAACAATAACACTTTACGAAAGAACGCTTATTTCAAACACCTAATTAACTTGTCTAACTTGACCTAAATTATCTGACTTAACTAGCTCTATCTGGTTATGAAATTTCTATTGACTTTATTCTTATGCTTTCTACATTTTCAACAATTGCCCCCCCCCCCTTTGGTACCTAGTAGAGAATCGCCACCCCCTCTGTGCTATACTTTACCACGATATTAGTTGGCCTACAGTTCAGATAGCCGAATAATAGTTTCAGCGCAATTGCGGATCGCTGTTCATGGCCATGCCTCTCATGCGCTGTGGGATGTAATCCGGAAATCGCGGGTCGGTTATCGCGGTTATCCCACCGACCCGCCAGTCGGAAATTCTTTTCGCTTTGTATTCCGATTCGGCTAGTTGCCATACCATGGCGTATTTTATTCTATTCAATTTAACGTAGTGTGTGCATGCGTGGAAAGTTATTAGTCGTCTCTGATTGGTTAATAAATGGCTTGCTTAAATTCTATTCAAGAATAGCCCCCCCTTTTGCAAAGGGGGGGGGGGCAATTGTTGAAAAGATCCTTTGTCATGTTCACTACACTGCTTTTATGACAATCACATTTTAAAAGAAAATTGTCATTGACAGAATCTGCAATGAGGTGCCGCAGTTTGGTTTTCAGAAATCCTTTGTGAGTCGTTATTCCACCAACCCTGTCCAAATAATTTAGTAGAAAAGGAGAGAGCTCAATACGTAAAAAATTGAGCTTTTAGTAGAAACAGAGAGCTCAATACGTATTTTCAATGAACAAAGTCTATCAGTGGCTTAATATCAGTTAGGATATTCTACAAGACTCTAGACATGGTCCTACATATTTCTGAACAACGAGAAATTGTTTTTCCGGCGAATGCAAAGGAAGCCGATAGGCAAGCAAGCCGACAGAAAAGCAAGTCAAAAGTTATGTAATATTTATGTAATCTATCAGAAATAATACATTGCCAGTCGTTACAATCAATACTGCGCATAGTATTATAGTGCATAATATATTCCAATGCACCAAAGAAACAAAAATACGTCAGTTTTTAGACATCTTGTGGGTACCGGCCTCAGCGGACCGCTGCCGTGGCCATGCCTCTCATCTGCTGTGGTATGTAATCCGGAAATAGCGGGCCGGGTATCGCGGCGAAGCGCGCCCTCCGGCCCGCCACGGGCAACTTAAAATACGAGTATCCGAAAATTTTTCGGCTTACTTGACCTCATTTTCAAAATTCGGCTTGCTTGCCTATCGGCTTGCTTGACCGCCACCTGTTTTTCCAACTAGCCGATGCAAGTTCTAGCTTTGCAACGTCAACAAATCGAAATATAAGTTAAGGGAAATTGACCGAGTGCTTACAACATGGGGGCTCGTTAATGTACTATGTCACATACTAGTGTTCCTGGCCCGCCGATCCTCAATTTTGTCTCAATTGTATACCATTGAAGCAGGGTCTATCAAAAAAGAAATTCAAATTTTGTTATTTGAACTTTGATAGATTCCTAAAGAAGGACAAACTTCTTTAAAAGAAAGTGTTTTTACCAGTGAGACCAAATTTCTTTATTTCAATAGAATGAACACTTGCAGAACGAAATGACATAGATTCAAAAAATCCACGTCTACCTCGTCTAGAACTGAATCTCAAGCTGTAATGTCTTCGAAATATTAAGTAGCCTCTATTTAATTTCAATTTCTCAATCAGACTTATTAGTGATTAAAAATATAAAAAAATGACATCTGCTCATCATTTGTAAAAATAAACTGAGAATGCAAGATGAGATCATACTGCAGTAGAGGTTACCCAAGCAATATAATAGCAACGTAAGGAAAAAAGATTGGGTTAAATTGAGTTGGCCCTCGGAATTTATCAGACGATTGTTATAGAAAATTGGATATCCCTTGATATAATCGCACAAATAGAAAAATTGAAAAAAAAACAAGATCGTGAATGCAACACAAATTTCATTGAATAATTTCTCTGCTAACTTTGCATTACCAAATAAAAACTTACCATAATTTTCAAAAAACAAACTACTTAACACGAGCAGAGAAGTCTCATTTTGAAGCAGCTGGTTCATTTTGCTAATGAAGTTAACTTGCGAGTCGAGAAAACAACTTTGAGGGACACATTTTTTTCATACTCTTTCATCAATTTTGAAAAAAGTACAAAATCATTCATTGTCAAATGAACACATTCAAAAGTATGGGTTACGTACCTTCAGTGGAAAATGTCGGCAATTCAAATAGGTCAACTTGAAAATTGTAAATGAACATATTGAAACGAAAGCACCAGATGAGTGAAAAGCCAAAACCAGACAAAACGCAAATCATCTCCAAATTTTCTCCCAAAATTATTGGCGTCGATTATTGAACTTTCTCTCAGAGTAGAATGAAAATCATATTCAGATGTACTTGATTTTTGATCTAAGAAGACGTTAACACATGAGAGGGCAAGACAACAAAAACGGTCAGAACTCATAATTCGCTCACTTCTTTCTGAAGAAAATTAGTGTCAAGTTATAAAGTACTTTTAAATTTGAACCTCAGTTTTTCATGCGCTTCTTTTTTTTACTACTGAACTCAATGAGGCCATTCATTACTGAGACTTTTAGAAAACGATAAAAAATCAATTAAAATTCAAAACCCTAAAAATATGTTTAAATTCTACTAAAAAATGTTTTAAAGTAATCATTGCCATCAACTAGAAATTCAAAGCTCCAATCAGTGCCCTTGGAACTTGTTAGAACTTCAAGGAAACCAATCAATATAACGGACGCAACAACAAAACAACATAATGGACAAAAAAAATGAAAAAATTTAAAGGATTTTTATGAAATCTTTTATTGTCAAACTCAACAAAATAATTAGTTGCCCACTGTCCAATTCAGACACCAGCATACATTCAAAGCTTTTGAAAAATTCATCCCAATTAGTTTCTCTCCACAGAAAGTTACGAGAAAAACCATAAACAGAGGTCAAATGATATCCAAAAATCAAACTAAAAAACCACTCTAAAACTTTTAAAACGGAGATTGAAATCCAAATCTATTTTGACCTAAAAAGCTCCATGAGACAAAAACCAGCTTTGTTATCTCTTCAAGGTAAGTAAAACCTCTATATTTTTAAAAGGGTAAAAGTTTAGCAAAATTTTTTATTGTCGAAAAAGAGGGAATATAGGAAAAGCTTTTCAATTTTACAGTCGACGCTTGACCTGCTTTCCAGTTACGCCACTCTCAATTCGGTCCGATAATTACTTCAACCGGTCATAATTGAGTGAACAAAACCCCGTTGAGCATATATTTCCTCCCCCAACAAGTGCGGTCGGAACTAAAACAGCAATAATGTTCTGAGAGGTCCAGAGAAGAATTGAATTTCAGCGCTCTCTTCGCAAAACATGAACAAGTAAAACTTGAACGATTTTAAAGGTTATAGGAATGAACTATATAGGTTTGAAAATTGAAAGTCTTATGGAGTTAACAAATTGACTAGGATTTTCAGATTTCACTGTCCGGGCTTAAATATTTGACAAAACAATTGTTTACAATGTTATAGGAAACTCATAATAGAAAATCAACTATTAATATGCCGAGACAGATACAAAACTCATTTGGATTATTTGACTACAATTAAAGTCAGCTGACAATCCGCGTAAAAACGAAAGTTCAATTTACTGACAGAAAATTTTTGATTGAAAATACAATGTTCTGACCGCTTATGATCTCTTTTCACAGGAACCATCTATATTCATGTCTCAAAATGTCGAAAAAGTTCCTTATGCACAAAAACAATTTCGCGCATTGAGCTGAGGTACGCAAACGAATTTCAGTGGCGTGATAGCCGAGAGTTGAAATGTGCGATTTACACGCCAATGATTGAGCGTTCAATCCCCTGAAGCTGTCTGTGTGAGGATGAGCTCTTACTTAACCATAGCTTCAGGTTGACCATGGCAGCTTGACCAATGTTGGCTGCAATGATGGTACCACGTGGAAATTTCGGACGCAAAAAAAGTAGCCATAGTCACCAAAAAAAGCAATGCTGCTTATAAAAAGAGCAGTCTGGAATGTGGGGAATAGTAAGAAAAAGGGCAGCTGAAAACAGGCCGCTGTGGCCTAATGCTGTTCCGCTGCGATTACGCAGAAAACAAAATTGTTGTTATTATTTTTTTTCAAAATTTACTTTTGATGAGATGTTAAGAAGAGATGTCATGTTAGAAATAAGAGAAGCCTTGGGAAGAGATGTCATTAAGGAGAGTAAAAAGAATTTGCTCTGTATTTTTAATAATCTGTTTCTGATAAACTTTAAAAAGTTAAATCAAAAGCAAAACTCTTGTTTTCTTGTTTTTAACTTGGTTTGAAGTTTTATCATAAAAAAAACAGTTGAAATGACTAATTAAATCACATTCGTAGCCATCTTTGAACCGGAAAATGATAAAAAGGGACTTCTTGGGCCATTACTAGCGTGGCAAACTTCAACTTGGAACCAATCACAAATAAAAATGGATCTGAATTTTTTCATAGTGCCCCCCTGAACAGCATAAAAGCTTATACTCACATGGAGAAGATTCAGTCGCTTTCCTTCACCACTGAAGTCCATAATTGTGTTGATATACTCGCCTGGGGATAGTCCATTCCTCTGCCCGTAGTATTTATAAATGTCATACTGACTGTTACAACAATTACCACGCTCTAAAAGTACATATCTAAGCTGTGGTCTTGATATTGGTGTCAAAACATTGTCATTATGAATATTTCGTAAAAAAACTTGCTGTGGCGATACTTGAAAGAACAGAAGGAGTAAAAAACACCACGTATAAAAACAGGCTAGATAACAAATAAATTAGCTACCGAATTTGCATTAAATCTTACTGGTCAAATTTATTGACCTCAACATTACTATGAAAAAGTATTACTAAAAAATCGAAAGCCAATTTGCCCTTGGTGTTCGTGGTCTCTTACGACTATCTTAAAATATGCAAAAATATGATTCACACAACTTCACGTGGTTTCCAAAAAACTTTCCATGGCAACCAAAGCTGAAGCCTTTTCATGCTTTTTTTGAAGATACCATACAACACTGTCATGGAATTTACATTAATGTGTCAAAAAGGCGCTGATTAAGAAACTGCATGAACTTCAATTGGATTCTAATTAGCAAATTGAACGACTAAATATTCAAGTTGATTAAATATTTTCAACATTTCTCTTGTCTTGTTTGTACCCGGAGATTGGTGGCGGATCAAATCAGCGCTGAATCAACTTAGGGACATTCTGTTTTTTCTGGATGGTCAGTACTCTGTTCATGTCACAATTTATACTGTTTAACTCCCACCAACAAGGTGTGCTTTATATGATATTAGAACATCCGCATGGGTACTTGTACCATTTAATTTGCGTAGCAAGTTTTAACAACTAAGCTAAATGGGCTCTGTGGTATTTACCTACAACCTACCTTAAGAATGAAGAGCCAGAATACTACTATAGTAATTTAAGTTGTAAGCATTAAAAGTATTACACTATGCAACTCAGACCTAAATTCGGTGCATGAGCAATTTGCAGTCGATACAAAATAAATTGGGCCTGGGCGGACTCCATGGCCGCAATATAATCATATTGAAGAAAAATTGCTCATAAAAAACCTAAAATGTTCTGGAGATGAAATGTTTCTAAACTGAATTAAGTTTTTACTCTCGAAGTGGTCTGTTTGAGCGCTAAAATGCTCTGAGACTTAATTACGGGTAGTTCTTGTCAACCAGCGTAGCTAGAGAATACCTCTGAAAAAAGTTTCGGAGAAGGAAAACCAGTTAACGTGATTCCATATTTTCCTTGCCATAGTTATAAAGTGATAGTAATCCAACTCCTCGGGCTGTCTGTGTTTTTGCACTTTAGTGATCAGATTTCCCACGAAGCAGTAACGTCGACTAAAACAAAAAAACTCTATTAAACCAAAGTTTTGCAATTTTAGTAGACGAAATAAAGGTATGATAAGGGATTTCAATTACAGTAGTACCAGTTCTTTAACTCTGCGCCCGCCCTGCATGAGAAAATTGATACTTTCCCGTAATTATGAACAAATAATGCCATCGAAAAAACAAAAAATGGTCACAATTAAAAAACAAAGGACAAAAAGCAAAAAAAAACGAGAGAAGGAAGTACAAGAATGAGCTTCAAAAATACAAAAGTTTTAAAACGAAATTACGCATATTTGAACTAAAAACAAGAAGGATCGGTAAGGTGCGTTCGCATATAATGTTCCGACCCCGCTCATCTTCATTTTGGATTAATTGTGTACCAAATCACCAAATGAATTTAAAAATGTCACATTATAGGATGTATGATTCCTGTCATCAGTGAGATTACGACACCAGACAAATAACAAAACAACACAAAAATTCTAATAATAGGAGTATCTCAGTATCTATTCTTTTAAAAAAACATTTCGTAGCAAAGTCAAAATCGAGTCGGTCAAAATTTAAATTAAAAATATTGTTTTTTGTTCACTACATAGCAGATACTTTCTTTGGATGACACTTGGTAACAAGTCGACAAAAAGAAAACAATTATTGTCAAAATTCAGAAATCTGTTGAATTTATTGAAATGAATAAACTTCAAAGGCAACAACCGCCCACTTTCAATAAAAACTATCTCAGTGACACAAAAATTCACAGAAGTTTACGAAAATACACGGAGCTGAATTTTTTATTAAATCTTTTGGGCATCGGTTAAAATACAAACTATTACAAGTTAATGTGGGCTGTACAAGAAAATGGATAGTGCTTTGAGTCTTGGATATTAGTTAACAAAAAGGAGAACAAATACAGCAAAGTTCAAGATTAGATTGATATGTAAAAAAACACAGGCAATAAAGGTCAGCTAAATCATATGCTTTTAAATGTGAAAACAGACCTGTCTGTAACTGAAACGAAAACAAAAAAACGAATTAGATTTGTTTAACAAAAAAGACAGCGTCACAATACAATCCGAATTGTTTTTGATTGTAAAAACTCACGATGAGATATAACTAAACTCGCAGTGATATGATCACATAATTGTTCCAAACATAGCGTTTCTGTAGCAAATTGAGCTCAAAAAGGTTCTGTTTCAGCAAAAATTCATGCAATTTGATAAGTTCACCTGAAGTCAATCATCAATAACTCCTCAGAAAAGACGAAGTTCAGTTATATCTTTTAAACTTTATATTTTACTCTTAACGGACTATCTATTGATGCATTTCACAACTCTCTACTACGAATAAATCGATCGGCCAAAATTGACTGAACGTAAAGAAAAAAATCCAGTTGAGCAATTAGTGCCCCCCTAAGGTGGGGTCGGAACATTAAGGGTGAAGGGCAATTTCAATAATTGTGCGGTCAGTTGTCAGATGATAGAAAGAATTTGTTTGTCGAAATGAATCACAGAGTTAGTTTAAAGGAAATAAAGTAGTTTATTTAAAGAAATTCAAAATATGCCATCTGAACTGCTGCCCAGTTTTGCTTTCCTTATGTCCTTTGTTGTTTGACAAATTGTTTGAACACTTCATATCTTCCTGGCTTTTGATCGTGGAATGAGGTCCGGATCTGTTATTTTATCAGCAGTATTTTGAAGATATTCTCTCTTTTGATTGACTTGAAGGTCTTTGAAACCTGTCCGATGGTGCTTTTAGCTCCCTCATTTTTAACCCGAGGACCTGGGCATAGTTTTCGACTAGTAATCAGACTTTTAGTAGATGGTTTACTTCGTTTTGCAAAAGTTGCTAGTCAGAAAGTGAAACAATTTGTGTTGCAATTTAAATTATTGCTTCTTTAGAAAAATTCCCTCTGGGTCATTTTGTCTGATCAAAGCTATTGATAATGATTTCATTATTCTCCGTAAAAACTGTACCGTTCAGAAAGCTTCATCGTACACAGATTCAAAATAAGGAGAAGTAACTGCCGAGAAAACGAAAACAGGTTTCTGTAGGGTTCCAGGTGTTATAAATCTTCGATAGTTCAATTTCATTGTCATTAGTTGTTCTTCATTAAAATTGCCCGTTGGATTTCTTATATCATGCAGATACACTTGTCAATATTTTCCCTAAGCTAAGTGAAAACTAGTTTTTTGTCTATAAAATTAATTCAATTTTAACACCAAAATTTGTTACTACTAAAATTTGGCACCTATTGATGTGCTTGCTGCCAATTTTGCTCCTGAATTTAACAAGCATCATTGAAGTTTTTTTTCCTGACAGTTGTTTTCCCTTCTCCTTGTTTTGTTAGATTTCAGCACATCATTTGCGCTTTTTTGTTCTTGAATGTGCATATCTTCTTTAACACAAAATACCTGCTGTCTATTTTATTGCCACTGTTCGAACTCCAATATTTTTCTTCTAAATTTTGTCTATATTTGTTATAGCAATGCTGCTTACGATTATATATCTTTTACAATCTTTAACTTATGAATTTGCTTAATGAACAGTTCCTGACTTTAGATCCAATATTGCATCAAAAAATTTCATTTTTGCAAGAACAAGAAGCCTAGGTAATGTGCGTTTGCACATAATGTTCCGACCCGATTATATCTACATTTCTGACGTAATTGTCAACCAAATGAGGAGATGTTCAAAAATAGAAGTTTCATTTTCACATAAACATTAATTTAAACGTGTCACATTGTCAAAATTTGTTACAAACTCAAACTACTGAATGAATCACATGATGCCATGCCACATTAGAGCGCTCACACAAACTGCTATTGCATGAACTACGAGAAAAAAACCCAAAAATAAAAATGAAAAAAAAAACAAAAAACCTTTTTCACGGCAAAACTCAAAATCTAAATTTGATAGCACCTAGTAAAAAAGTCAAATTAAAATCAGAGAGAACTTTAACAAATTTAGTTTTTTAAATACAAAGCAGATAGGACTGTTCTTGATGAGACTAGGTAACAAGAAGACAAAACAAGAAACAATGAGGTGAAGTTCTCAAATGCATTAACTTTTTTTTTATAACAAACAAGTTCAAAAGATAAAAAGACACTTCGCTTTAAATTAATTTTTATTGATAAATTGCTAAAAAGTATTAATGAGACCATTAAGACACGCCTTCGGGTTGACTAAGCCTTAGAGCTGGACTAAAGAGGTAGAAAAACTCAAAATTTATGAATTAATTACGAAAACACAAAGTATTGTAGCCATGAAAATCCCCAGCTATTATGAGAAAAGAATGATTGTTTATTTCAATTATCTTTCACTTTAGTTCCGTTACAAAAAAATGAAGATTAAGTATGTTCAAATGGGCCGCATATGAAGAAGATTGGGATCTGTTGTTAAAGCGAATGTGTTTAAAAAAGAAGAGAAAAAGAAACCCAGATATTGACCACTCACAAAGTATTTACGAAAACGCATACTGTCCAACAAACAGAGCTTCAGTCAGTCTTGACATAATATCAATAGATGTATTAATTTACAAGTTGACAAAATGAACAGCAAAATTTGAAAAGTTTAAAACCGAAAATGTAAGAAAACAAATAATATCATAAACTATAAGACTATTAGTTTTAAAATGACAATTTTTAATTTAATCCTCAATTGGAAGCTAATGAGTTATATAATCACTTAGAAGTGAATTTACGAAAGAAAAGAAGAAAGAAAACAGCCAAAAACAGCAAATTAAAAAAATGAGAGAGAAATGTCGAAGTCATTAAAAAATAACTTTTCGCTGAAAACTTTTTTTTTTCAAATATTTTTGTTTACCAGCAAAGGAATTCTTTTGATTGTAACGACGTGACTTTAAAAAAATCAACCAACATGAACACATTTTTATGACCGCCAAGTTTTTAAGAAAACCCTTAGTATCAAAAAAGACAATAAAGTTTTCAACGGAAATCAATAAATACGTCAAATTAAGCCTCGATGGGAAGACAATAATATCTGTCGTTCATAGGTTATCAAAAAACCGTAACAATAAGTCTTATGACTATATGAAAACGACAAATACAGGTAAAACCCAAAAATTCAGTAGGAAAGTGCGCAAGGAAAAGGTCGAAGCCGTTATATACAATTAGAAGAATGAGTTATGGATATACCCAGCTCTTTGTAGTCACATTCCAGTACCTGGAAATTATATCTTGGATTTGTCTTTCACGTGGAAAGCGAGCAGTTCTCTTACCTGTAATTGGCACATTCTTTACTCAGATAGTTGGTACTGTTTGGATGGGGTAGTACATAATAAAACGTTTGCCAATCTACCCCACTCAGAGAAGAGTCGCTCTTTTGACCTCCAGATCCCGAAGCGTCACCTTTCTGATCTGTAGATCCAGCACATTCTTGAATGACCGAACAGGATATACAAAAGACACCTTAAAATAGATAAACATCTATTGAGGTGAAAACAGGGACCGAAAACGGAATTAATTGGCACTGACTGCATAACGCCACAGAGATATACCCAAATCGTCACGGGCAAAACTGCTCTATCTGTGTATATGTTGTTCGTTTTTTTAATTTAATACATTGAAAATGCAACAATATTGCGATACTTTAGCAAAATCGGCCCATATAGAAGGGAATTGCGCAACCCGTGTTCGCAAAAGTGTCCGAATTTTAACCTTGGAATTAAGATACAAGAGCTGTGTGCCCTATTTTTCGCTCGCTATGTATCACATTTCTGCTCGATTTAAGCATCACTTTCGCGCACTCAGCGTAACTCGATTCAGAACGTATCTAATATTTGCACTGAGTGCATATATAATCCCCGATGGTGCCTAAGTGTGAAAATTGTTTAAAGCTTTATTAGTTGAAAGGAATGAATTAAACTTGATTGCAAGTAGTAAAAAGCTTAATATTATACCAAATAGGTCTCATATTTACCACAAATTGTAGATCGGGAACTGTGATTGACATCACCAAACTCTCCCAAAGCTTTTTTGTTCTAAGAATTTTTCAGAAACAGGTCAATTATACTGGCAAAGAATTGATAATTTTTTTAACGAAAAAATGTTTATTGTTGTTTTAAAACTGCGTGTTTTTTAATTTAAAGAAGGAAATAGAGCAAAAAATTGAAGTCTAACAGCCTTTTACAGGTGTGTTTTAATTTTTTGCCTGAAATAATTCTCCATTTTGCGTCTTTTTAAAGGCGCCTGTAAAATTTTTTGAGAACAAGGTGTCTATCATTTTTTTTGCTGAAAAATCCATCCTTTCTGCGTCTATTTACAGCTGTCCAAAGCACAGAATTTAACGGTTGCATCGCTGTACGCAACTATAGGGTGACTATATAACTCTGAATACGAAAACAGATTTGTTTTTCGTGTCAAAACAAACGACTCAAGAGAAGTTATGTTTCATTGAATCCCAACCATATCGAATTATATTGAACACCCTCATCACTAGTTAACAAACCACAAAATATTGAATTTCAACATTTGAGATCTGTTTTCAATTGACGAAATAGACTGAAATTTCATACGATGAGAACGGTCTTTTCATCTCGTCATCTATAAAACCCAACTCACTTGCCAAAGTAACGATTAAAGCAATCCAGCACTTGATACTCCATGGAGAACCAACTTTTTAGCCAACTTCCTAGTTTTCTAAAAAAGAACGGTTTGCGTTTTCTTTGCTATTGATTCTAACTTAAAACCTATTGCTGTTTTCTGAAGAAAATTTAGCTCTCAACAACTTAATAGTTTGCAAACTCAAGTAAATTTTTCAAACTGTGTAGACTTGTAGTCTCTTTTCTAATTGTCCTTTGCTTGGTTTTAGAACCTCCAGACAATCAATGAATTTTCAAATTAAAAACTTCCACATAATAGCTTCAGGCTCTAGATATACTACTTCTCTCACCATCTATAATATCCCACTCCAAATATTGGAGTTTTATAACAAGTTTTATATTGGAGTATTATAATTCTAACTTAAACCCTATTGCTGTCTTGTGAAGAAAATATAACTCTCAACAACTTAATAGTTTGCAAACACAAGTAAAATTGTCAAACTATATAGACTTGTGGTCTCTTTTCTATTTGTCCTTTGCTTGGTTTTAGAACCTCGAAACAACAATGAATTTTCAAATAAAGAACTTCCGGATAAAAGCTTCAGGGTCCAGATCTATTACTTCCTTCACCATCTATAATATCCCACTCCAAAAATTGGAGTTTTATAACAAGTCAGCGACTGTTGATTTGTGGGAAAGTCCATACAAAGAAAGCATTATTATTTTTGTCAAGGTAACAAACCTGAACATATTGAACAGTTTCAATTTCAACTGAATAACATAAAATGAAGAAAATCATATCATTGGAGCTCTCTTCACAGTAGACCCTTAATCTATGCTACCAATATCAGCTGAAACACAAGTTTCTACTTCTTTGCCTACGATCCACTGTCTTATATTAGATTGTCTAGTCTACAAAGAATTTAAATTTAGAACTAAATCATAGCAGTTGACAAGTGTTTGAATTCTAATCTACAAGTATTTATTTCATACATTGTAACTTATGTTACCAACGCCGGATTGTTTAAGTATTCTTGTGCAGCTCCATATTATTCCGTTGACTTTAACTGATTAAACTATCAGATTACCATCAAATATAAAAGTTTTTACTTAAATTATTTAGACTCACCTTGAACAATCTTGTTAGGTTAATTGGAAGGCGGACAAATTTGAAAGCCATAGAGAATGGACAAAGTGTTAACCAAAATTTATTAATTGTTTCTGTTTATCATAATCTGTCTAAGCATGTTTCCGATAGTAAAACCAAATTACGGTAACAAATTGTTTCGAAGAAAATGGAAGATGATCTTCATTACTACAAATCTTAAGCAAGTTTTCGAAAAGGCATCAGTATTGAGATTTAATGTCCGCACGAAGAGAGACTATACTTTGGGTGATTTAAATTTTATGAAACCCTTAAACAATTTTCGGACGGTTTTGAAATCTGTAAACATTATAAAGTATACGTCAAAAACCAAAAAACCAAAATAAAGTATACGTCAAAAACCAAACACTGGCAAAAATTCTGAGTTCGAAAGTTAGAGAATGTATAACTTGTATTGAAAACCAGTTTATTTTTATTAAGTTCCTTAAACTTGTTCCGCTATCACTTCTTGATCTTCTCTGTGTTATAGCTGCCTGCTTTGCAAAATATTTGATCTTTAATACTTGTCTTGAACAACTGTTTGTAACATCTACTATCGGTGCTTTAGCCATTGAAAAGTTGAAGTTCTATGGAAATAAAGCTAATGACTTCATTTGGCTCAAAAATCATTTCAAAAAAGTATTCTCTCATTAAAGTAGCACCATGCAAATTGAGCATTGGCAAAATCAGAACTGATAGAGTAAGTTATAAAGTAACTCTAGAGGCAACTATTTGTAACACAGACCAAAACGGTTTTGTTGGCTTTGCAATTTTTTTCATTCAAGCGATGCCACAAAAAATACTATTAAAAATCCTGTTAGATGCTCAAAATTGAGAGTTTAAAAATAAAGGAAAAGGTGAAACGTTCCCCGTCTTCCAGTTAAGTAGATGTTGCTTTTAACAAGATCTTGTTTTTGATTTTAAACCATGCTAGGAGTGAAAACAATGCAAAAAGTTAGCCTTAAAGTAAATGAAAGCAATTTGAGGTATTGAGAATTTCATGGAAATTCGAAATTGTAAAAGACTTTTCATGAATTCCACCTCTATGTTGGTATGCTTTAAAAAGAACAGTTCTATGATTCTCAAAACCAGCAGAAGTTTCGCCTGGCTATATAATTGGTTTTAATTAAGTTCACCATTGCAGGTTCTCATTAACCGTGCTACAATTAAAAACCAATTTATTATGGAGATTATATAGATATTGTTGATCCTATATCTAGACAAATGTTTTCTGAATCCAAAGAGTAATTTTGCTCTGTTAAACATACAAATTTATTTCAACTAATGATCAAGCATTCATTATTAAATTTCTAGAGCAGTCACTCTCAGCTCATTTATTTCTCCCGACTTTTTTAAATAAAAAAGTTTTTAGAACTTTAGGGAGAACAGAGTAAACAATTGAGCAATGCGGAAACCTTTCCGCCGGCTTCTTTGAACAACGTCCATTATATCACGTGAACAAAATAATAAGAAGTTTATATTAACTACTTTTTAAGGGACACAAACTTGGAATCAGACTTTGAGAGAAACAAATAGCAGTAAGGTCACAGTAAACACTGTTGTCTCTTTATAATAGGATCTTAGAGACCACGTGTCTGCATTTATAAAAAAGACATTGCACGCTTCACCAAAAACATATAGAAGAGCAATATATTGAAGTCTAACAGCCTTTTACAGGTGTGTTTTATTTTTTTTCCCTGAAATATTTCTCCATTTTGCGTCTTTTTAAAGGCGCCTGTAAATTTTTTTGAGCTTAGAATTTTTTTAAAGCTTAATAATATACCAAATAGGTCTCATATTTAAAAAGGTCTCATATTTGTAAAAGACTTTTCATGAATTCCACCTCTATCTTGGTATACTTTAAAGAGAACAGTTCTATGATTCTCAAAACAAGCAGAAGTTTCGCCTGGCTATATAATTGGCTTTAATTAAGTTCACCATTGCAGGTTCTCATTAACCGTGCTACAATTAAAAACCAATTTATTATGGAGATTATATAGATATTGTTGATCCTATTTCTAGACAAATGTTTTCTGAATCCAAAGAGTAATTTTGCTCTGTTAAACATACAAATTTATTTCAACTAATGATCAAGCATTCATTATTAAATTTCTAGAGCAGTCACTCTCAGCTCATTTGTTTCTCCCAACTTTTTTAAATAAAAAAGTTTTTAGAACTTTAGGGAGAACAGAGTAAACAATTGAGCAATGCGGAAACCTTTCCGCCGGCTTCTTTGAACAACGTCCATTATATCACGTGAACAAAATAATAAGAAGTTTATATTAACTAATTTTTTAGGGACACAAACTTGGAATCAGACTTTTAGAGAAACAAATAGCAGTAAGGTTACAGTAAACGCTGTTGTCTCTTTATAATAGGATCTTAGAGACCACGTGTCTGCATTTATAGAAAGACATTGCACGCTTCACCAAAAACACCTTTTGTCATTGATAACTTCAGGTTTAAAAAAGCAGTTTCGTTTGCTTTTGCTTAGATCTCAACTCTTTGAGATAGATTTTTAGAATATTTTTGACAATTTTTTATCAAAAAATTGACAAACATTCAGTTTTATTTCAACTTGTGGTACCCGTATCACACTCTGACATTAGCTGAGCAGTGAATTAATACTGTCTCTATCGCAGTACATATTTATCACTCCTTTTGTTCATTCTCTCAATTGTCCGACTATTGACTCTTTCATTCAGTGACAAGTAGTTTTGACCTCGACCACAACTAATACATTAACTGCGAATTAGCTAAGCGCAGTTCGGCCTTAGTGTTTAAATTGAATGGTTGTCACTGACGCTCTTTCTTTCTTAACGCAATTCATCATAACATTGTAGAGCACCTAGATAAAGAAGGAAATCGTCTTGGTATGGTCACCACGCTCCTGGATTAAGTACGACATGGCGCAATCAGATTCAAAAGGAGTTACAACAGTCGGTCTCGAACGATTCTGGGACAAACCCAGCAGCAACCCAGCCATCCCATCTATCTGAGTCTTGGTATCGAAGGACGAAAAATGCATGCTAGAAAGTTCCCCCAAACAAACGTGGAAAATAAGACAACACAGGAAATATGGGGAGAGCTCGAGTTAACATTCATACGCCCGAGAAGAAACGTTCAATTCGACCGTGACTTGCTCTTAACGCGCAAACAACAACGCAGGGAGACAATGAAACAGTTCCATTCAGCTCTGAGATCTCTAGCAGAACACTGCCAATTATCCCACCTAGAGGATGAAGTACTACGCGAAATATTCACTGCGAATACGATCGACCCCGAAATACAAAAAGAGTTGCTAAAAACGACACTCAACCCACAAAAAAGCCCTGGAACAAGAGGCCCTAGAACTAGGGATTAGAAGTCAACCAGCAAAACAATCGAAACAACTACCCGACCTGTCACAAAACGCCTTCACCGGACGCGATGAAATGGTCTCAGAAATATCGAGCGCAAGGTACCGCGGGTCTAATAAAGTATCATCAACACCGCACGGACCCTACCGAGGGAACAACAGGCAAACAACTAACAACAATAGAAGTACACCCCACAATTGGAGAAACAGCGGACAAGTATGGAACACAAAACACAAAGCAAAATGCCAGGTAATGGGACAAACGAGCCGCAGATGCAGCAAACCAAATCACTTCGCAAAAATTGCAGAGTAATATTAAATAGACCACCAACACACCGGTCAATAAATGAAGTCGACAACCAGAAAATGGAACAATCGTCTGACAGAATCAACATGATATTGCTACAAGCCGAAATACACTCAACGTATGGAGACCAAGCCGACGAATATTCCGTAAACATGATGGACACCACAGACGACCTCACCAACCCATCAAAGTTGCATATACAAAACGGCCATAGTAAAATTTTGGGTAACGGTGGATTCAGGAAGTTCAACCAGCCTAGTTAAGGAGCAAATGGCAAAGGACATCAGGGCAAGAGATAGCAACACCTGGTGGAGCCGAAGGACAAACCCTGTTAACTTAAAGAGCTAAATCAACATTCCCATTAAGAACCTAGGCACACTCTACTGTGACATTGAATGCAACGGTTGGCGTGCAGGACGATCAAGCATTCGTTTTCAAAGTTCTAGAGCAATCTCTCTCATCTCATTTGTTTCTCCCGAATTTTTTTAATAAAAAAGTTTTTGGAACTTTGGGAGAACAGAGTAAATAATTGAGCGATGCGGAAACTTCTCCGCCGGCTTCTTAATAACTGAGCTTTTCATAGACAAAATTCTGTGCTTTGTCACAGCTGTTATTATTAAAAAGTTTACTGGAGCATGTTTTTATGTTGGTTAAGCGATCTTTGCTTCAACATTTGATATACTATCAATTTCAATACTGAAACCAATATTGCATTCAAAAAAATCAGAGAACATAAAGAGAAATGGCGGAAATATTGAACCAACTATAAGGTTATAAATTTTGACAATTCTTAGAATACAAATCTTTCTTTTTTCACTTTATGAGGATAAAATAAGTGAAGACAATCAATCTCTAATCAATGAGAATAAATTAAATTATTCTAATTTAACTAATTTTGAGAATAATCGAGATCAAAAAAGAAACAATCACAAGTTTCTTACGTCTTCAGTAGTAGATCATTTTCTCAATTATTCTTGATGTCTTAAAACTTTATTATGAATAGATTAAAAACATTCATCAATAATATTCCCGATTGAATTAGGAAAAGAACTTAAAAAAACACTGAGAATGCTTACAAATGAACGCCAGCAATGATTTTCTTAGAATAGAAGAAGAGTAGGGGGTTCTTGATAAATTATGATCTATCTTCTATACGCAATGAACTGATATCTGTTAATGGGAAAGAATTTTAAATTGCTTGGTGTGATTACATTACACAATTAAGTACTACACGTCAATCCGAATTTAAATAGTTCGGTCAACTTATATCTTCCTCAGTACAACCACCACTTGTATTGCATCTGCTACTACTTTTCCTTCATCAATCAAAGTTCCAGCTGTACATAACACAAGCAGTTAGTTTTGACTCATCAACAATCTCTATATTGTCTAAAAAAACAAAACAGCAGAGAACATTGCGAGGAAACGACAGCGTATTCAAATTATCGGAGAATATTTTTGGTCCAGCAACGCTACTACAATTCAATACACACAAGACGAGCAGTAATTCATGTAGAGTTTCCGCAAAAACTACCACAACTCAACCATAGGAACCAATTCTTGTTAATCTTCTACACTACACAAATGCCCCATGCCCGACCGCTAACAAAAACAACACGAAACTGAAATAAAAACCAAAACTTCCCATTTTAGTGTACGCCGCAGTTACGATTCCAATTTAGCTTACCAGCTGCAACCAATTATCTGTAGATTTAACATAATTTAATATTCATTACAAAAGAAGCGTAATCTACTGATTAACCACAAATTACGGGCACCAACAACAGAAGTCGCGTATGATAATATCACAACTGTTCTCGTTCCTCAGCTTGATACCTTTACTTATCAAGTATAACAGATGTTTCTCGCAACAAGAACAAGGAACCATCGAAATACAATTAGAGATAAGGAACCTGAAACTTCATTTCTACATCTTCGGATAATCGCGATGATGGCTCAGTGCTTAGAACATATTTTTTGGTAGTTTTTATTGTTCATTATATTATTCGTTCCTCCATATATATCCAGAGGTGAATTAAACTGTGCATTAAATATTTCTGTTAACTTATACCTTAGTATTTTTTATCCACAATTTAAGCATTGCGTTATACACCAATCGCGACTTAAACACCATCACTGATTGTCAGATAATTCTGTCGGATCTTTATATCTCCTTTCTCTTTTCAACTGTAAAGAGATACTTTAGTTATTATTTTCATTATTCAAATGAATGTCTGATAATCCATAAGTAATTGTTAAATACTTCAAAACTCTTTGGAACTTTGTTGTTTTTTAGTTAATCACTCACACGTTATCTAAATTTCAAAAAGTTTTCTTAGTTGAAACATTTTTTTCCTCCAACTTCGATCCACTGGCCAATTGAATGAAAGCAAATTGCATTGTTTCTAAACTGATGTAACTTATATCATGATTTAGCTTATTTTCCCCAGATTGAAGAAGACAATACTATACGATTTTTGTCCAAAATAAGTTCTCATTCACATATCAATACATTATTTCGATCAGTAATACTGTTATGAGATTCATTTTCCTAAACCTCTTAACGCAACATTTAAGATATGAATAAATAATTTGAGATAGTCATTTCTTCTTGAAAGAGAAAACGCCTAAGTGGAAGAATGAGTTTTAACAAACTTGTTAGCCTCAAAACTGTTACATTATTTATTGTAGAAATCAGCCGAAAAAAATTGCAATAAAAATTGAAGTTTTAAGTAAATACCTATGCAACGGGATAAGATGTAATGCAATATGCTACGATCAATAACATGAGCATGTTACTAAAACGCTTTTAGGTTGAGAATTATATTATTTTGCGTGAAACACAAACTTGAATTGAACAACGTCCATTATATCACGCGAACAAAATAATAAGAAGTTTATAATAACTACTTTTTTAGGGACACAAACTTGAAATCAGACTACCATCTTAGCGTGTTAATTTTACGCTAATTTGAGAGTAACAAATAGCAATAAGGTCACAGTCAACACTGTTGTCTCTATATAATAGGATCTTAGAGACCACGTGTCTGCATTTATAAAAAGACATTGCACGCTTCACCAAAAACACCTCTTGTCATTGATAACTTGAGGTTTAAAAAAGCAGTATCGTTTGCTTTTGCCTAAATATCAAGTCTTTGAGATAGGTTTTTAAAATTTTTTGACAAGTTTTTAACAAAGAATTCTCTTGTTAATGGAACTTATAACACTGAGTAAAACAAAGGATTCAATGTAAAAACAAATCTCACTATCTAACAATCTATCTTAAATTGCTACATAAGCTACAACGCATCTTAGATATCCTCAGATTGTACTATCTTAACCTCAGCTGACTTGCTCATTAGTATATATTTTTCGAGAAAAAAAGTAACATCAAGCATTCATTGATAAAATTTTAGAGAAATCTCTCTAAGCTCAATTGTTTCTCCAGGCTTCATTAAAAGAGTTTTTTTGAAACTTAGGTAAAACAAAGTAAATAATTGGTTAATGCGAACATTCTCCGCCGGCTTCCTATTATTTAAGCTTTTCATAGATATAACTCTATGCTTTGTCAGCGCTCTTAATATTACAAAAATTACTCGTTATCTCTCCATGCGTCTCTTCATGCTGGGAAAGCACTCTTTGCTTCAGCATTTGATAAACTATCAATTTCAGTTCCGAAACTTATATTTAAGGTTAAAAGTTCAGCGAATTTTAAGAGAAATGAGGAAAAAAATGAACCAGCTGTGAGGTTCTAAATTTTGAGAACAGTTTTCTTAGAATACAAATCTTCCACTTTATGAGGCATAAAGAAAAGAAGACATCCAATCTCTGATCAATGAGAATAAAGTAAATTAATCTAATATACCTCATAATGATAAAAAGCGAGACGAAATAAGAAAAAAATCACTATTTTCTTACGTCTTCAGTTATGGAATATTTTATTATAATTTTTGTTGTCATAAAACTATATGATGAATGCATTAAAAAACATTCATCAATATTATTGCCAGAAAAATGTAGAAGTGAATTTAAAAAACAATGAAAATGCTTGCAAAGCAACTTCAGCAAAAATAGAACAAGAGTAGAAGATTCTTGACATATTACGACCTATTCTCTATAAGTAACGAACTGATACCTGTTTTTGGGAAGGAGTTTTAATATGCTTGGCATTTTTATACTAGACAAGTAAGTATTACACCTCAATTGGAACCTAAATAACTCGGTCAACTTACATCCTCTTCAATACAGCCCACGACTCGTATTACACCTGCTACCATTTTTCCTTCATCAATCAAGATCCAGCAGTACAGACACAAGCAATTAGTTTTTACTCATCAATAGTCTCTAGATTATCTAGAAAAGAACCAAAAAGGCAGAGACAATCTTGGAGAAAAAACGGCGTAAAAAATTTATCAGAGGAATGTTGGACTCAGCGACGCCACTTCTATTAAATACACACAGGAGGAGCAGTACTTTACGCAAGGTTTCCGTAAAACTACCACAACTCAATCACTGTTACGAAATCGTTTTAACATTCTACACTATACAATTTCCCCTTTTCAGACCGCTAACAAACACAACACGAAATTGAAATAAAAACCAAAATCTCCCGTTTTAATTTACGCCCCAATTATGATTCCAGTTTAGCCTACCAGCTGCAACCAAATATCTGTAGATTCAACATTATTTGTTGTCATTACAAATTAAGTGCAATATAGTGAATATTCAGAATACGAAGACAAACAAATGAAGTCGCGTCTGATAATATCACAACTATTTTTGTTTCTCGGCTTGATACATTTACTTATCAAGTATAACAGATTTTTCAAGAACAACGAATCATCGAACTCCAATTAGGGATAATCAGTCTGAAACGTCAACTCTACGTCTTGCGATCAACGGCTCAGTTCATAGAATAGAAATTTGTGCGTTTGTTGCTGTTCAGTATATTCTTTGTTCCTCTTTATATCTCCAGAGGTGAATAAAGCTGTGCGCTAATTTTTGTTAATTCATATCTATAAAACTTAGTATTTTTATCCACAATTTACCTATTGCGTTATACACTAATGGCGACTTGAAGACCAGCAGTGATTGTCAAATATTTCTGTCGAATATGTATTTTTCCTTTCTCTGCTTTATACTGTGAAGAGATACTTTAGTTACCATTATCGGTATTCAAGTGGATGTCTGATAATACATATGTAATTGTTAAATACTTCAAAACTCAGTGGAATTTTGTTGGTCTTATTGAATCACTCACATGTTATCAAAACTTCAAAAATTTGTCTCCACTTTCGGTCCACTGACCATTCGAATGAAAACAAATTGCTTTGTTTCTAAACTAATATAATTTTAATGATGATGTAGTTTTTTTCCACTAGACTGAACAAGACAATAATATACATTTTTTTGAACTGCATAAGTTCTCAATCTCAACATCTTAGAATTGCGAGCGCAAACTTATTTCGTCCAGTAATACTGGTAAAAGATTCATTTTCCTATTTGCTATGAACTTTAAATTTGAGATATGAATACTTATTTTGAATTAGGTGTTGATTTTGAAAGATTGAGAGGCTACTGTCACTTTTCGAATAATTTTTTGTAATGGTGTTGTGCGTTTTGAGTTTGATTACTTTATTTACTTAATTTTCTTGTCAAATAAGTTTTTATGTTTTTATTGTATTTGCATTATACCGAATACAATCCTGAACCAGCTGCACGATCTGAGAGATCTTACAACTTCAATTCCTATTTTATTAACGGTAACAGTTTTCAACGAAAATCTAAAAACAGCTTTCTAAATTGTCAACCAAAAGGATTCGACAGATTGACTTGTACGAGTTTTTTATGTATATCAGGACATCGTCATTTCTAATTGAAAAAAGACAACGCTCATGAGAAAGAAGCCAAAATGAGTTTTAACGAACTTGTCAGTCTCGAAACTGTAAAGCTTAATTGTTGTCAAAATTAACAGAGGAAAATTCTAGTAAAATTTGACGTTTTAAGTAAAAACCTATGAAAAGGGATATGATGTAGTGCAGTGTGCTACGTTCAATAACATGAGCATGTTACTAAAATACTTTTAGGTTGAGAATTATATTATTTTGCATGAAGCACAAACCTGACTTGAACAAAGTCCATTATATCATGTGAACAAAATAATAATTAGTTTTGAAAAACTACTATTTCAGGAACACAAAATTGAACTTAGACTACCATTATAGCGGGACAATATCACGCTACTTTGAGAGTACCAAATAGCATTAATGTCACTATCCACACCGTTGTCCCTACGCACAAGCAGTGTACTTGAAAGCAAAAAGACTGCTTTTTTGGGTGGAATTTGTTTTTGTTTTCTGAATGTGAAACAAATCTTTTCTTTTAGTTTTTTTCTCATTTTTTGTTTAATTCAAGCCTAAATATTAATTTTTTTTTGTTTCTTAAATTTTTCTGGTTCAGAATTATTCAGCCGAAAAACTTCGTGCAACTTTTTTCTATCGTTTCGATTAGAATTGATTCTGAAAAAATGATACGAAATGGGCATATGTTTTTTAGTAAACCAGTCACCATTAACTATCACAGGGTAATTGCGAGAAATTGTCTCGGCTCACCGCCATCATCTAAAAAGTTTCACGGAAACTTTATGGTGATCTGAAATTCTGTATAAGTGTAATAAATCTTTCGTTCCAGTGTTTTAATTTTTTTTCCTGTGTAAGATGTTCAGAATGCGTTCAATTTACTTATTTTCCGATGTTGAGAAACTATGCATGAAACAAGTGTTCTGAAAATTTCGGAGTTTTTTTGAGGCGCGTCCAAAATTCATCTATGCACCGAATTTATCTATGCGCCGAGGCTTTTAAGTGTTGATTTTATCCTAGGAAGTGAGAAAAATGTGCTGAATTCATATAAGATTTTGACTTGTTCAATATTTGTAAGGAATGTGCTAAAAATGTGGTGATATTTTGTCATAAATGCATTGAAGTTAAGTAGGGATTGCGCTGCTGAAAGTGGTGAACTCAGGAACTTTGGAAGTGCTGAAATTATGTAAGAGATAAGCTCAAAAATATTCTGAATATGATTTTATTCATCACAATCATCACCTAAACCTCAACACGTTCTAAATTCTCAACACTTTAGGCACATTGCTAGTATAATTTCAGTACAATCAGCCCAGGTTGTCAAATATGACCAATCGGAATTAATGTTTACGTTATTTTACGTATTTTTGCCACACTGATAGGTCAAGGTTAGAGGTGATGTTTTCTGATGAAAATAAAAATATCTCCAGACGTAGCTATTGACTTTTGTGATTTTTCTTGGATCATACTGTTTCTCAAAAAAAAAATATAAAGTGTACTCACCTATCCAAAGAAAACTAATATGGATTTTTCTGCTCATTTTAAATCAATATTAGAAATCGAAGTTGTCGATTGCTGATTTGATATATTTACTGCTCTGCAATATATTGCTTTTATTTGAAGCATTTGTTTATTTCAACAAATCGTTTTACGGGGTTGAACAAACAAGAACTAAGGTCGCCAAAGTGAAATAATTTATAGCTTTAGTTGAAGGACAATGTGTCACAAGCAAAGAATTCTTTCGATCATTGCCTTTAACGAAAGTTACCAGGTGCTGCCAAAGGTCACGATTAATTTATGAGTGACGGGGTGATTATGGTCTAAAGCGCCATGAACTGCAAATGGACAAATCACCAATCATCAGATTCAACCATTATGACAATCACCCATCATCATTTTCAACCATTGTGACAATCACCCAACCCTTATGACAATCATCCATCATCAGATTCAAACATTCTGACAATCACCCATCATCAGATTCAACCATTAAGACAATCACCTATCATTAGATTCAACCATTACGACAATCACCCATCATCAGACAAAATCATTATGACAATCACCCATCATCAGAATCAAACATTATGACAATCACCGATCATCAGATTCAACCATTATGACAATCACCCATCATCAGATTCAACCAGTAAGACAATCACCCATCATCAGATTCAACAATTATGACAACCATCCATCATCAGATTCAACCATTATGACAATCACCCATCATCAATTTCAACCATTATGACAATCACCCAACCCTTATGACAATCATCCATCATCAGATTCAAACATTATGACAATCACCCATCATCAGATTCAACCATTATGACAATCACCCATCATCAGATTCACCCATCTTGACAATCATCCATCATCAGATTCAACCATTATGACAATCACCATCATCAGATTCACCCATTATGACAATCACTCATCATTAGATTCAACAATTATGACAATCACTCATCATCAGATTCAACCCGTATGACAATCAACCATCATCAGATTCAACCATTATAACAATCACCCATCATCAGATTCAAACAATTTCAAAATCACTCATCATCAGATTAAACCATTATGACAATCACCCCTCATCAGATTCAACCATTATGACAATCAGCCATCATCAGATTCAACCATTATGACAATCACCAATCATCAGATTCAACCATTATGACAATCACCCATCACCATTTTTAACCATTGTGACAATCACCCAACCCTTATGACAATCATCCATCATCAGATTCAATTATTCTGACAATCACCCATCATCAGATTCAACCATTAAGACAATCACCTATCATTAGATTCAATCATTACGACAATCTCCCATCATCAGACAAAATCATTATGACAATCACCCATCATCAGAATCAAACATTATGACAATCACCGATCATCAGATTCAACCATTATGACAATCACCCATCATCAGATTCAACCAGTAAGACAATCACCCATCATCAGATTCAACAATTATGACAACCATCCATCATCAGATTCAACCATTATGACAATCACCCATCATCAATTTCAACCATTATGACAATCACCCAACCCTTATGACAATCATCCATCATCAGATTCAAACATTATGACAATCACCCATCATCAGATTCAACCATTATGACAATCACCCATCATCAGATTCACCCATCATGACAATCATCCATCATCAGATTCAACCATTATGACAATCACCATCATCAGATTCACCCATTATGACAATCACTCATCATTAGATTCAACAATTATGACAATCACTCATCATCAGATTCAACCCGTATGACAATCACCCATCATCAGAATCAACCATTATAACAATCACCCATCATCAGATTCAAACAATTTCAAAATCACTCATCATCAGATTAAACCATTATGACAATCACTCATCATCAGATTCAACCATTATGACAATCAACCATCATCAGATTCAACCATTATGACAATCACCATCATCAGATTCAACCATTATGACAATCACTCATCATTAGATTCAACAATTATGACAAGCACTCATAATCAGTTTCAGCCCGTATGACAATCACTCATCATCAGATTCAACCATAATGACAATCACCCATCATCAGATTCAAACTTTTTGAAAATCACTCATTATCAGATTCAACCATTTTGACGTTCAACCATCAATATATTCAACTTTTACGACTATCACCTATCATTAGATTCAGCCATTATGACAATCACCAACCATCAGACTCGACCATTATGACAATCAGCCATTATAATATTCAACGACTAAGACAATCACCCATCATCAGATTCAACCATTATTAAAATCAACCATAGTCAGATTCAACCATAATGACAATCACCATCATCAGATTCACCCATTATGACAATCACTCATCATTAGATTCAACAATTATGACAATCACTCATCATCAGATTCAACCCGTATGACAATCACCCATCATCAGATTCAAACATTATGAAAATCACTCATCATCAGATTCAACCATTATGACAATCACCCATCATCAGATTCAACCATTATGACAATCAGCCATCATCAGATTCAACCATTATGACAATCACCATCATCAGATTCAACCATTATGACAATCACTCATGATCAGATTCAACCCGTATGACAATCACTCATCATCAGATTCAACCATAATGACAATCACCCATCATCAGATTCAAACATTATGAAAATCACTCATTATCAGATTCAACCATTTTGACGTTCAACCATCAATATATTCAACTTTTACGACAATCACCTATCATTAGATTCAGCCATTATGACAATCACCAACCATCAGACTCAACCATTATGACAATCAGCCATTATAAGATTCAACGACTAAGACGATCACCCATCATCAGATTCAACCATTATTACAACCAACCATAGTCAGATTCAACCATAATGACAATCACACATCATCAGTTGCAACCATTATGGCAATCACCCATCATCAGATTCACCCATTATGACAATCATCCATCATCAGATTCAACCATTATGACAATCACCATCATCAGATTCACCCATTATGACAATCACTCATCATTAGATTCAACAATTATGACAATCACTCATCATCAGATTCAACCCTTATGACAATCACCCATCATCAGATTCAACCATTATAACAATCACCCATCATCAGATTCAAACATTATGAAAAACACTCATCATCAGATTCAACCATTATGACAATCACCCATCATCAGATTCAACCATTATGACAATCAGCTATCATCAGATTCAACCATTATGACCATCATCATCATCATCAGATTCAACCATTATGACAATCACTCATCATTAGATTCAACAATTATGACAATCACTCATGATCAGATTCAACCCGTATGACAATCACTCATCATCATATTCAACCATAATGAAAATCAGCCATCATCAGATTCAACCATTATGACAATCACCATCATCAGATTCAACCATTATGACAATCACTCATGATCAGATTCAACCCGTATGACAATCACTCATCATCAGATTCAACCATAATGACAATCACCCATCATCAGATTCAAACTTTATGAAAATCACTCATTATCAGATTCAACCAATTTGACGTTCAACCATCAATATATTCAACTTTTACGACAAGCACCTATCATTAGATTCAGCCATTATGACAATCACCAACCATCAGACTCAACCATTATGACAATCAGCTATCATCAGATTCAACCTTTATGACAATCAGCTATCATCAGATTCAACCATTATGACCATCACCATCATCAGATTCAACCAATATGACAATCACTCATCATTAGATTCAACAATTATGACAATCACTCATGATCAGATTCAACCCGTATGACAATCACTCATCATCATATTCAACCATAATGAAAATCAGCCATCATCAGATTCAAACATTATGAAAATCACTCATCATAGGATTCAACCATTATGACAATCACCCATCATCAGATTCAACCATTATGACAATCAGCTATCATCAGATTCAACCATTATGACCATCACCATCATCAGATTCAACCATTATGACAATCACTCATCATTAGATTCAACAATTATGACAATCACTCATGATCAGATTCAACCCGTATGACAATCACTCATCATCATATTCAACCATAATGAAAATCAGCCATCATCAGATTCAAACATTATGAAAATCAATCATTATCAGATTAAACCATTTTGACGTTCAACCATCAATATATTCAACTTTTACGACAATCTCCTATCATTAGATTCAGCCATTATGACAATCACCAACCATCAGACTCAACCATTATAACAATCAGCCATTATAAGATTCAACGACTAAGACAATCACCCATCATCAGATTCAGCCATTATTACAATCACCCATCATCAGATTCAACCATTGTAACAATCACGCGTTATCTGATTCAACCATTAGGACAATCAGCCATCATCAGATTCAACCATTATGACTATCACTTATCATCAGAACCAACCATTATGACAATCACCCATCATCAGATTCAACTATTATGACAATCAGCCATCATCAGATTCAGCCATTATGACAATCACCATCATCAGATTCAACCATTATGACAATCACTCATCATCAGATTCAACCATAATGACAATCACCTATCATCAGATTCAAACATTATGAAAATCACTCATTATCAGATTCAACCATTTTGACGTTCAACCATCAATATATTCAACTTTTACGACAATCACATACCATTAGATTCAGCCATTATGACAATCACCAACCATCAGACTCAACCATTATGACAATCAGCCATTATAAGATTCAACGACTAAGACGATCACCCATCATCAGATGCAACCATTATTACAATCAACCATAGTCAGATTCAACCATAATGACAATCACCCATCATCAGTTGCAACCATTATGGCAATCACCCATCATCAGATTCACCCATTATGACAATCATCCATCATCAGATTCAACCATTATGACAATCACCATCATCAGATTCACCCATTAGGACAATCACTCATCATTAGATTCAACAATTATGACAATCGCTCATCATCAGATTCAACCCGTATGACAATCACCCATCATCAGATTCAACCATTATAACAATCACCCATCATCAGATTCAAACATTATGAAAATCACTCATCATCAGATTCAACCATTATGACAATCACCCATCATCAGATTCAACCATTATGACAATCAGCTATCATCAGATTCAACCATTATGACAATCACCATCATCAGATTCAACCATTATGACAATCACTCATTATTAGATTCAACAATTATGACAATCACTCATGATCAGATTCAACCCGTATGACAATCACTCATCATCATATTCAACCATAATGAAAATCAGCCATCATCAGATTCAAACATTTTGAAAATCACTCATTATCAGATTCAACCATTTTGACGTTCAACCATCAATATATTCAACTTTTACGACAATCACCTATCATTAGATTCAGCCATTATGACAATCACCAACCATCAGACTCAACCTTTATGACAATCAGCCATTATAAATTTCAACGACTAAGACAATCACCCATTATCAGATTCAACCACTATTACAATCACCCATCATCAGATTCAACCATTGTGACAATCACGCGTCATCTGATTCAACCATTATGACAATCAGCCATTATCAGATTCAACCATTATGACTATCACCTATCATCAGAACCAACCATTATGACAATCACCCATCATCAGATTCAACCATTATGACTATCACCTATCATCAGAACCAACCATTATGACAATCACCCATCATCAGATTCAACTATTATGACAATCAGCCATCATCAGATTCAGCCATTATGACAATCACCATCATCAGATTCAACCATTATGACAATCACTCATGATCAGATTCAACCCGTATGACAATCACTCATCATCAGATTCAACCATAATGACAATCACCTATCATCAGATTCAAACATTATGAAAATCACTCATTATCAGATTCAACCATTTTGACGTTCAACCATCAATATATTCAACTTTTACGACAATCACCTACCATTAGATTCAGCCATTATGACAATCACCAACCATCAGACTCAACCATTATGACAATCAGCCATTATAAGATTCAACGACTAAGACGATCACCCATCATCAGATTCAACCATTATTACAATCAACCATAGTCAGATTCAACCATAATGACAATCACCCATCATCAGTTGCAACCATTATGGCAATCACCCATCATCAGATTCACCCATTATGACAATCATCCATCATCAGATTCAACCATTATGACAATCACCATCATCAGATTCACCCATTATGACAATCACTCATCATTAGATTCAACAATTATGACAATCGCTTATCATCAGATTCAACCCGTATGACAATCACCCATCATCAGATTCAACCATTATAACAATCACCCATCATCAGATTCAAACATTATGAAAATCACTCATCATCAGATTCAACCATTATGACAATCACCCATCATCAGATTCAACCATTATGACAATCAGCTATCATCAGATTCAACCATTATGACAATCACCATCATCAGATTCAACCATTATGACAATCACTCATTATTAGATTCAACAATTATGACAATCACTCATGATCAGATTCAACCCGTATGACAATCACTCATCATCATATTCAACCATAATGAAAATCAGCCATCATCAGATTCAAACATTATGAAAATCACTCATTATCAGATTCAACCATTTTGACGTTCAACCATCAATATATTCAACTTTTACGACAATCACCTATCATTAGATTCAGCCATTATGACAATCACCAACCATCAGACTCAACCATTATGACAATCAGCCATTATAAATTTCAACGACTAAGACAATCACCCATTATCAGATTCAACCACTATTACAATCACCCATCATCAGATTCAACCATTGTGACAATCACGCGTCATCTGATTCAACCATTATGACAATCAGCCATCATCAGATTCAACCATTATGACTATCACCTATCATCAGAACCAACCATTTTGACAATCACCTCGCATTAGACTCAACCATTATGACAATCACCCATCATCAGACTCAACTATTATGACAATCAGCCATTATCATATTCAACGATTCAACGATTATGACAATCACCTTTCTTTAGATTCAACCATTTTGACAATCAGCCATTATCAGATTCAACAATTATGACAATCACCCATCATCAGATTCAACCATTATGACTATCACCTTACATCAGAACCAACCATTATGACAATCACCCATCATCAGATTCAACCATTATGACAATCACCTCGCATTAGACTCAACCATTATGACAATCACACATCATCAGACTCAACCATTATGACAATCAGCTATTATCATATTCAACTATTATGACAATCACCTATCTTTAGATTCAACCATTTTGACAATCAGCCATTATCATATTCAACGATTATGACAATCACCTATCTTTAGATTCAACCATTTGGACAATCAACCATTATCAGATTCAACAAATATGACAATCACCCATCATCAAAATCAACCATTATGACAATCACCCATCATCAGATTCAACCATTATGACAATCACCCATCATCAGATTCAACCATTATGACAATCACCATCATCAGATTCAACCACTATGACTATCACCTTACATCAGAACCAACCATTATGACAATCACCCATCATCAGATTCAACCATTATGACAATCACCTCGCATTAGACTCAACCATTATGAAAATCACCCATCATCAGACTCAACCATTATGACAATCAACCATTATCATATTCAACGATTATGACAATCACCTATCTTTAGATTCAACCATTTGGACAATCAGCCATTATCAGATTCAATAATTATGACAATCACCCATCATCAAAATCAACCATTATGACAATCACCCATCATCAGATTCAACCATTATGACAATGACTCATCAATAGATTCAACAATTATGACAATCACTCATCATCAGATTCAACTCGTATGACAATCACCATCGTCAGATTCAAACATTATGAAAATCACTCATCATCAGATTCAACCATTATGACAATCACCCATCATCAGATTCAACCATTATGACAATCACCCATTATCTTATTCAATCATTGTGACAATCACCCATCATCAGATTCAACCATTTTGACGTTCACCCATCATCAGATTCATCCATTATGACAATCACCCATCAATATATTCAACTATTACGACAATCACCTATCATTAGATTCAGCCATTATGACAATCACCAATCATCAGACCCCACCATTATGACAATCAGCCATTATAAGATTCAACCATTATTACAATCAACCATAGTCAGATTCAACCATAATGACAAACACCCATCATCAGATGCAACCAATATGGCAATCACCCATCATCAGATTCAACCATTGTGACAATCGCGCGTCATCTGATTCAACGATTATGACAATCAGCCGTCATCAGATTCAAATATTATGAAAATCACTCATCATCAGATTCAACCATTATGACAATCACCCATCATCAGATTCAACCATTATGACAATCACCATCATCAGATTCAACCATTATGACTATCACCTTACATCAGAACCAACCATTATGACAATCAACCGTCATCAGATTCAACCATTATGACAATCACCTCGCATTAGACTCAACCATTATGACAATCACCCATCATCAGACTCAACCATTATGACAATCAACCATTATCATATTCAACGATTATGACAATCACCTATCTTTAGATTCAACCATTTTGACAATCAGCCATTATCATATTCAACGATTATGACAATCACCTATCTTTAGATTCAACCATTTGGACAATCAGCCATTATCAGATTCAATAATTATGACAATCACCCATCATCAAAATCAACCATTATGACAATCACCCATCATCAGATTCAACCATTATGACAATCACTCATCATTAGATTCAACAATTATGACAATCACTCATCATCAGATTCAACTCGTATGACAATCACCCATCATCAGATTCAAACATTATGAAAATCACTCATCATCAGATTCAACCATTATGACAATCACCCATCATCAGATTCAGCCATTATGACAATCACCCATTATCTTGTTCAATCATTGTGACAATCACCCATCATCAGATTCAACCATTGTGACGTTCACCCATCATCAGATTCATCCATTATGACAATCACCCATCAATATATTCAACTATTACGACAATCACCTATCATTAGATTCAGCCATTATGACAATCACCAATCATCAGACCCCACCATTATGACAATCAGCCATTATAAGATTCAACCATTATTACAATCAATCATAGTCAGATTCAACCATAATGACAATCACCCATCATCAGATGCAACCAATATGGCAATCACCCATCATCAGATTCAACCATTGTGACAATCGCGCGTCATCTGATTCAACGATTATGACAATCAGCCGTCATCAGATTCAAATATTATGAAAATCACTCATCATCAGATTCAACCATTATGACAATCACCCATCATCAGATTAAACCATTATGACAATCACCCATTATCTTATTCAATCATTGTGACAATCACCCATCATCAAATTCAACCATTTTGACGTTCACCCATCATCAAATTCAACCGTTATGACAATCACCCATCAATATATGTCTTTTTCAAATTATTCTTAACAGAAATCTTTTTTCATGTTTTAATGTGTTTTTAATACATTTGTCGTGCGCCCGTTTCAAAAGCGAATCTGATCCGAGATTATTCTGAACAACTAGAAGTCTGGACAAAAGTTTGGGGCCATCATAACAGGGGCAAAAGCAGATGTCTACCCGTTATAAAATTTTCGTTGTATTCAAAGATAAAAATTGTTGGTTTTCGTCGGTTTTTCTTCGCCAAAACCGTTCAAAGCCCCTACGCTTTTCGTCATTTTGATCGGTTTGCGTCGTTATTTAAACGTAAGAATCGTCTAAAATCAATCTAAAAATCTTACAAAAATTACAGTCATACTCAGGATTCGTTCGACCCTTAAATTACTATCCGTCTTCTCCTCCACTGAACCACCAGTCACTTAGTCTTATTCTACGTCTTTTGTATTTAAAACAATTTGAGACTGACAATACAGACAAAAACGACGATAATCGACACTTCTTAGATCAAATACCAACAACACCGACAAAAACGACGGTAATCGACATTTCCTACATAAAAAACCAATGAAATCGACAAAATTCGACAAAAAAATTGACGCTTCTTGCGTCGATTTCGTCGCATTTTCTCAACCCAGGTGGATTGAACAAGAATTAACGGTTTGAATTGAATAAAATGTCATGCTGGCCTGCAAAGGTTTGATCAGGTGTCATGTTATTTGGGCACCTTCAGATTGAAGGTCATTTCTGTCCAAAACAATGTCTGTGGTTCTTTTGGAAGAAAATAGCCATGACTGCCCTAGTCCCAAACCGACTATTATCTTGCAAGATCTTGTAGGATATTTTCTAAACTCTTGTATAAGGATACCTGATCATACTTAACTCCTGATATTTTGAAAGGTAACCGTTTTTGGCAACCTCCTGCAATATAACCATTGGTTTTGAAATACGGATTCCCTTACCGACAATAACCAGTCACAAAAATTTGTTCCCTGCTTACATGAACGACTTTTTTTGCTAGCTATATCACAAAAAAAATCGTTTTTGGCTCATAAAAAAGTGGCTATCATGAAACGATATTTGGAAACATGTTTGCACAAATCAGATTTAAGTAATTTTTGAAATCTTTTCATCGGTTTTTTTGGAAAAGTGGCCTTTGAAAGTAAACCATTTATTGAATGCTGGAAACGTGCTGGAAAGGTAATATGGATAGCTGACTGGTTGAATTATCATTTTTCATTGAATTTTTTATTCAGCCTCAAATCTTTTTTCTGATTTAATCAGCCTCTGATCAGATAAAAGACGTCCCTGAGCAGCCGATATGCAGATGGATACTCTTATCGGCATACAAAAATCACACTATGCTCCTCGATTTTCTGGTAATGGTTTGCATTTAAACATTGATCTTTAGCTAGTTAAGGACATTTTTAGCTAGTTTCATTTCATCGCAAAATATGGGAAAAATGGTTTGGAAAAAAATATAGTACAGTTCCAATTAAGTCAACATAAATATGGGCAAAATTTGATATTTTGAATCCAAGCTGTGATTATGATGACTTTTCATTTAAATACGTCAAAGTGATGAGAACGTTTTTAGAAACTCAGAGAAAAATTGAAAATATTTCACTGTATTTAAATCAAAATCATCTTATCAAAACAGTGCGCAGATTATATAGAAACGAGGTGTTTTCTGTCACAGTGATATTTTCTTTGCATTTTTGCTTCTAAGCTTTTTTGTAAAGTCAGTATTACTCAGTGTTTTTGGAGAGACAGGAAATAGTTGTTTTCGAAGCACACAATTTATTGTTTTTGAAGCAGCCGCTCAAAGCAAATCTGCACAAGCGTTCCGCAAATAGAAACAATTTAGCAGATATCTGGTTCGATAGCGCCGTTTAGCAGGATTGTGAAAAACTGTCGTCCAGTGAAAACTTTGAACTTAAGGCAACTGTTTGACAAAGCAGTTTTTTCAATTTTCTAACTTTTTCTTCAGAAATGGTTGTTAAGTGTTTTCCTAAATTCCAATTGAGGTTTATATGCGTTTTGACTAATAGTCAGTTAATTCAGTTTCAACAAATCTCGATCCAATTATAATAAACCCAAAGGATGCTTTAGTTTTGTAAATTCGCAGAATGTGTTGTCTTTGGTATTGTCAATCTCTGTGCTACAGATATCTGGGCGGAGATGTAATTGTTTTTATTTTTATTTTTAGCGTTTTGAACTCTATTATTTTTGTTTCTTTTTCTAAAAAATGCCCAGTAATTTATTTCTAGGTATTGACAAGACAATTACTACTCCGTTTTTGTTTTTATCTCACAGAAAATGACGGAGCTTTCATCTCACAAAAAAACAATAAAAAATCGAGACATAATTTGTTTAATTCTTAGTTTTTTTGTTATAACTCCTTGATTTGTGACGTTTTTAAAATACTATTTCTGAGTAACATTATCTTTGGCTGCCATGAGGATACATGTCAAAACTTATAAGCAAAATTAATGCTTTGTTTCTCAACTTTTGTTTTTTTTATCATTATAGATTAAAGTTTCTGAAGTTTATCGTTTGAAACAAATTCCGAGCAACCCTTTAACTTTTTAATTTTAACGTTGTTGCATAAATATAACGATGCACAAGTATAAGACGTTTACATAAAAATAATGATTGGATTGAGTTTGGAAACTGAAGTATACTTCTAATGCGGAATATACTTTTTTCAATATCATTGAGAATAGTTGCTTCATTTGCCATATTCATTATTGTGGTAACAATATTAAAAATTGCAATGCATAAAAGCAGAACATGTTTATGTTTATGCCTCAAAAAATGCATGCTTTAAAAACAACATAGCCTTTTCAAGTTAACCTTCAGCGCACTTTTTTCTTGCTTTAGAAGCAATCAAAAATTTGAAAAGAATTACAATTATCCGGTTTAAGAAATTCAAAATGCAACAATTGTTAGTTTTTCATCAACTGCTCTGTTTTGCTTGCCTTTTTTTAATCCATTTTCATATTTTTATTGTTAATTTGTTTAAACACTCGAATTGTTTTCTCTTCCGAAAAGATTTAGCTGATCTTTCCGAACATTTTCAACTCTTTTTGCAATTAACATAATCAAATTGTGCCACTTGTCCACTGTTTTGCATTAGGATACACGACAAAGAAATAGATAAAAAGTTTTTTCGTTATCATACTTTTTGTCTTTAATTTTGAAAAGATTTTGGACTTTTTATCTTGTGCTATGCTTATTATCTCAATAACTCCTGATTTGGAGAAAACTATCTCAAAAAAGCAGATAAAAAATCGGGCAATTCCAGGTGTAAAATGTATGTTTTTGTAGAACGGTTTCCTGAAATGCGAATGTCGGAAAATTAGGAATACTAATATTGATGCTTTACATCTATACCCTTGGTTGTTTTTGGTCTCAATGTGGCTCACAATTAAATCTCCCTGCGACCATGTCCTTCCCTTGCAACCACTCTACTTTAGAAAACACCTGGTCTTGTGCTGGTCTGATCAGAGGTTACTTCGAGCGCACAAACGTCTGGACGATGGTCTGGAAAATATTTGGGCCGCGGGAATAACGATGTGTTGAAAACCTATCAAATGGCCTGATCAGAGGCGGCTTCTGTCTGGGACCTCAACCTGGGAATATACTCAGAATGATAATTTCTCTGCCTAGATCGTTTCGGACTTCGTTTTTACCATGCTTAAGAGCAATTTCAGAGATGCTTATTTTACCATGAAAAGTCTGAAATATACCAAGGTCATACATAATAGAATTGTTATGTTTGTGAACCAAAAATTTTGGGCGATGAGTGGTTCAGATTATTCATTTGTTATACAGAACATTAGGTTTGTTATACTCATACACAATGAGTATAGTCAATTGAATTGCAAATGGCCTCGCACAAACTGAGATGGGCACTTGCGCCGCGAATGGCAGGTTTAGTTGTTACTTTCAACTAGATTCTTTCTAGATTGGGCAATCGCGGTGCGATTGACTCTAACTGAACTAATCAGCTCAAATGAGAAGTGTTTGCAACAATTAAATTAAACTGAGCGTTAGCGCTGCAAATTGGAGAATGAAAGTTAATGATGATACAAATTATGAAAGAAAGTTTTTTCAGGTTTTAATCATACATAAAGGAAGCAAAGTTTGATTTGTTTCCAACGTGAATGAATATATATCCGGTACAGACGGAATGAACAGACTAAACTGCTAAAAATGGGAGGAAGAATATAGCAACTGAACTTAAATGGCATTCGCCCTTCAAAAGGAACTTACAACAATAAATTAGTTTAAAATACGGATATGGATACATGAAGGGTATCCATTGCCGTATGACAAGGTTTATACTACTATGCATTGACGTGTTTGAACGAAACGCATTTAATAAATTTCAGGACAACGAAGCTTTGAAATTAATGTTTATGATAATAACATGTTGATTCTAGTGCTAGTATGAGTTGTTTATCGGCTATCAGTTATCGGATCTATCATTTCATTTTGGACAGAAGTTTTCATAAAATTAACGACAGTGTAAACTGACGGATGGGTGAGTTTAAGTTATTAATAGAAAAATTACGTAAATGTATCTGAGAAACTTTTGATACAAAGGAAGCAGGGTTATAAGCAGCCGCTTGCCGCCAGGTTTAGAGGGTTTAGTTGTTATCAGTAGATATGCCATCTATTTTACTATGCCGCGTCAATCAACTGTTTTTTTCTACAACTAAATGATTTTAAGTTTTACCTTTACCATACGCACCCATTGGCTTGGTAATTATATCTGTCTTTGGAATTCGAGTGTTCTTTTTTTAATCAACCTGCTCTCTGCGAAAATTAGAAGCATTATTGTAGAATTCAGAATAAAAGTTTGAACTTGGTCTGTAGTTTGATAAACAGACAGACGTTAAAAAGCATGAGACTAACAAACAGTCTACACAGCTCCACTTACATATATTAATATTTAAAGCTATATATCTCAAATTTTTATCAAGACATTTAAAGCACGCTGAGCAACTGCAGTAAAATATTTGGAGCTTCAATTATGGTCTTCTCAGATCTGATCGTGTGCAAAAAATCTGGAAATTTATTCATGGAGCTTTTAGATACTTTTCTAAGATAAACTGAAATTTGAATTTACCAGTTCTTCCGAAGATAGAGTTAATAATCAATATCAGTGGGAAATGATACACAAACCCAGTCATGTTCTTCGCAAATGATATACTTTTTAAACCAGTCAAAAGTGATGAATTTCCCTATAGTCTCAGGCTGTAAAACATAGGCCAATCCACTATCGTTTGGGTTCAGGATGAAGAAGGCGTCGTTAATTGCTCCCATTCTCTTTAGAGGACCCGTGCCAAATCCAATCATTGTTACTACATTGGCACATAAGTGACGATCATAAAATGCCTGAAGCAGAGAATTGATTGCTGAGTTCTTCTATTGTTTTTGACAACTATGCTATGGAAGTACATGTACTCAATATATACAATTAAAATATCTGGCTAGAAATTAAAGCAGCAGAAACCTTTTTTTAAATTTTACCAAAAATTACTTTCAGTTCTTTTGTTATACTTTGATATGAAAAAAAATGAAGAAAAAAATTATGTTAGATTGCATGATTCTAGCATATTAAACGATTTTCATCATTATATTGGTCCAACATAAAGATTGAAGTTTTTAATTAGAACAGACTCTTTCTCATCGTAATCAAGATTTTCTTTATGATTATCATTTTTGAAAAAGCAATGCGAATTTCTTCACTGATTTTGTTTTGTATATTTTAACCGAAAAAGAATTGCCCTCCCAATGAAAACTGCAACCCATTAAAGCCGATGGTAGCCTGTGAGATGAAACAAATTAATGCAATCTGGGTTCAGAACCAATCATTGTTATCATTATCAGTTCGGTTGGAGTTATCAATGGGATCACTATTTTCGAATTATTCGTGCTTTTCCTGCTTCCAAATTTTTCCCACGTCCCATATAAATGGACACACTTTTTTGAGCTTCCCACTCAGGGTTGACAGCCATGGGAACAAATCGCAATCAGTCACTGCTAATTTTCTGAGCGTGCTGTTTGTACTTCCTGCCCTATGAAGCTGACAGCCTTAAAATACAATTCACCGCCACGATTGCGATAATGCTCGGTTGGACATGAGAACTGACGGTATCGTTTACTGGTGCTGGCTGAGCGGCATTCTAAATTGGTCTTAATATGTCTGGTGTCTTTGTCAAGTACCAAAGACTTCTGCCAACAGATTGTGCATAAAATGGTTCCGGAGCAAACGGACATAATTTTGTCTTGTATACGACCAACACAATTCCATGCCCTATAAAATGACGATTCTGCTTGTATTTATAGAAAATGACACCAAGTTGATATTTAGCAGCAGACCGAAATTCTTTTGGAGAATATTTTTGTCCCAGAGCTAGAATGGTGCCTGCTGACAACCAAGTAGAGAAGGCCATACTTCGTTGGTAGACGTTTTCTTCCAAAAAGTTATCATAGGCTCAATTTTGATGCTGATCATTAATTCTTCCTTTAGATGCATGATTGGCCCATTTTTCAACTAACCATTCAATAGTCATTACAAAAGATGTCTCCATATGGATTTCTGACCAATTTTCGAGCAGATTAGAGAATAGGAAAACTGAACCATCAAATGCCACTTGAAGTTGATCAACGGATCTTTTTATGCCAACACCTTTTGTGTAAAATGAAAGGCATGTCTGAAACCGTGAACTATCTAACATTAAAACTCTAAATAGTCTTCCAGACGCACGCCAATCAAGAGAATCGAATTTTAGCAGTTACTAAAATTTATATTCTTTCATTACAATTGCTCTTGATCATGCTATAAGTTTTCTTCATGCTTTAGGGCACCAGGGAACCTCGTATCACGTGGCTACTGCTTTGTTGGGTTTACGTGGTTTCTGTTGGGTTTACGTGGTTTTTGTTGGGTTTACGTGGTTTTTGTTGGGTTTACGTGGTTTTTGTTCGGTTTACGTGGTTTTTGTTCGGTTTACGCGGTTTTTGTTGGGTTTACGTGGTTTTTGTTGGGTTTACGTCAAGTAGCACTGCGTTGTTGGGTTTACGCGACTTTTGTTGGCTACTACCTTGTTGGGTTTACGTCAAGTAGCAATTGCGAAGAGCGCCTGCTTGCCAATGTTCTGCCTTCTCTGTGATTCCAGCACCAAAAATTTAATCCCAAAACTCAAATTTTCCCAAAACTCAAGAACACAGGAAATTTGCAGATAAATGTAACTTTTTAATTCTCAAATTGGCTCCATAGCGCGCTGGTGTCAAGACACTCTTATTGAGAAATTCCAGTAAGCAAATTAACTCCCAAATACTGCACCATTTTTATAGCTACCATTACTAAGGTGAACAATTATAAAATTTATGGATGCCCAGTTTCTAAGGAAGAGGTGGTGACAGTAAATATCTGTTTCCTTTTAGTTTATTTTTTCCCTGCAAACTTACCGTGTAACTGTACATTTTACGTAAAATAAGTTTCAGATAAATCTAGTTTACCCGATGACCTTCTGGCTATGTGGCTATATGCTCAGATGAATTACTTTATAAGCGTTTGTGGTTACAACTTATGCTCTGCCATGTTTTCCGGAATCTTCCACAAGATAACAAAGTTTTCCTTGAATTATGCTTTGTTTCAATTTGAATCCGGTATCCGCTACAATTTTTGCATGATAGGGTAGATTACATACATTTTTCAAGAGCTGGTTGGTTTGCTAACTGCCCCCACTTCTTGTCGTTTTGGGAATATGAGGTAATTCAGACTTTGTTTGTACTCAATTTTGAAGTGGATTTAACGTTTTAAAAAATTTTGAGATAGTCTTAGTTGTTTCAAGCGTGCAAGCTTGTTTCTATGGTGACCAACATTCGTTTAATCTTGGGACAAACGAAACCTTCAACATTTGTCATATATTTCGATGATCACAGAAATTTTTGAAGTTTCAGTTTAATAGTAATTTCATACGCTCTGCAAACGTACCTTGATGAAGTTAAGGTGTTTTCCCTCACTACTAAATTCAGTAACAGAGTTTACATATTCGCCTGGAGACAGTCCATTTTGTTGTCCAAAGTATCTGTACACTGCAAACTGATTGTTGCAGCATTTTCCACGCTCTTAAAAAGTAAGGCAATTCAGAGTCTAGTTCCCATGTCAAAAATTCGATGGATATTGACATTTTTTCGGTATAGTTTGACCAATTAAACATTGAATAATAACTGAATTGATATACAATAACTGACTCGTATATCAATGACAAAACACCATTATTTAAATAATAAAACAGCAATTAAGGCTACATTTTTTTCACTTGAAAAACAATGTGACCTCTCTCTTCAGTGAGATTATGCTAACAGATTGCAGAAACAAGATTGAAAGTGGCAAATCTCAAAGAGCCATGTTATTAAAAAACAAATTTCTCGAAACCGTAAGACATGACAACCGTAGGCTTTCAACTAGAAATATAAATAGTTCATCTTCTAACTTCCTCGAAAGCCACTTGTACATGCCATTAGTGAGACTCAGTCAAAAGACTGCACGTTAACTATGAATACAGACAAAATTCAAAATTTCACAAACAATTTTTTATGCAAACGGTTGTGAAGCCGAAAAATCAGGTGCCTTTCGCTGAAATTGTTATGTATAATAATTGGGTCCCATTGAGTTGTGATTTGAAATCATTCTGGTCTGTGACTATCATTGAAAAAACGAAAAAGCAGAAGTATTTCAAAAAACATATAGCGCCTCATAACAATCCCAGTAGCTTTTGAAGTATATAATTCCATAACTAGACTAAACAGGTCTTGCTGTTGCTGGTTCTCCTTTGAAACAAAAAAGATTCCAAATGTTTTAGAAGTAAATGAAAATAGCTTATATAAAAAATAAAATAATTAATTTTTGATACTTATCGAGTAATATCCACGAAAAAACTTTATATATCAAGGCAAAGCATTAGATAGTTTCTCTATCAGCTCCCTAGATGTTCAAATAGTATTTGATTAATCAGACTACACAATCATAAAAACTACAGAAAGAACAACAACTTATGAAAATGTAAGAAATCAATTCGCCGGAGCCACAAAAAACATGAGCTACACTAATAAAACACAAATTTGTTTAATCGGACTTTATCGCGATATAAAGGGAACTCTCGTTGTTTTTTCAAAATGAAAAAAGACTTTCGTGTAATTGTGATAATGCTAAAAGTTTTTTTGTTTTCAAAATTGGGCTTGGTATTGCTGAACGACTGTTAAAAAACGCAGTTTAACAATTGCGTAATGGTTTTTTAATCAACATAAACTTCCGAAAACAAACTATGCGTTCTTTCGGGTTTAATTAGCAAAACACTGCAAAACTCTTTTTTCTTGAAGAAAAACGTTCTTAGAGACCGGAGGTACAGTTAGTCCTTCTTGAGTGAAGGAAGACTGTACAAGCATTTTTTTGTCTTAACCACCGGTCAAACTCGACAAACTTTGCCAAATATGCATATTTAATTACATTTCTATAAAAGAAGCTAAAATAAACCAAATTTTCAAAAATGTAGCTGCAAATTTTGCCAAACCAGTCGGCTCAAACAATTCACCAATTCTCTTCTTTCTTTAAACGTAAAGGCAAGCACTTATATATTATCATTTACAATTTTTTTTACGTCTTAGCAAAAATTGATAATAATCAAGCGAAAATTACGAACAATGTGAGCAAAGTATTAGAAGTTAGGCTAACGTTCACAAATCTTTAAACCTCCGTAACTCCTTCAAAAAAGCAAAAATCTGAACAACCCACCAGTCCTAGTCGTTTACGAGGAATATACCGATCGGCAAAAATTGATAAAGAACCCAAACGAGTGTATAATTCCCTCCGCAACAAATTGTGTCGGATCATTAATGGATATTTTTAATCTTGTGATTTTTGTGGCAATCATTCTTATTTTATAATTAATGTTATGGCGTATTTGTTACCGGAAAACATCAGAAATAGCGTTTGCTTGGTTCAGTGACCCACATCTTGTAGCTTTAGTGCCGAAAGTGAGATTGCAAAAACATTAAAGTGCTTCTTTTGTTTGCAAAATTTGTGGGGAAAAACTTGTCTTTCATCTCTACTTTTTTTTTACAACTTTTCTGGTTCGTAAGAAGTATCGGTGATTATATGTTTTAAAATTACTAAAGTTTTTCATTTTTTCTAAATAAAAATGTAAATTTTCCATCTGATTTCGCGCTCTACGTAATGTAAAAGAACACTGTGTGTATATCTACTATTTTTAACACAAATATTTTTAAATATTTTTTGTTCCTGGCTTCTTAAAATGAGTGTAAATTATTTTGTCTTGTTTATTAACACACAAAACGGTAACTTTCATTTGGCTCACCTGCTGGATTTTCCTTGGAGAATGAAAACCAGTTGATGTACTTCCACATTTTTGTAATAGATCTGACAAAGTTGAAGTAATCTATGTTATGGGGTTTCCTCTCTTTCTGTTTTTCTGTGATCAAATATCCCATAAAGCAATATCGCCGGCTGAAAAGCAAAAAATACTAATCTTGTGTTTGGTCGGTTGTGTAGCCAACTCCATGAAATGAACGAAAAGATCACAGCCCGTACTTTACCTCCAGAGATAATCAGTACTGAATCAGATTAAATTCAGAGAAATTTAGGTTTTCAGTAATGAATCAGAGATAATTCAGAACAAAATCAGAGAAAAAATTCAGAATCAACAATCTCTGAGAATCTCCGAACAAAACAAACTCAGAATAACGATTTCTGAATTAGCTCTGATTCAGAACAAAAATTAGAAATTTTAAACGCAGGAAAACAAACAACATTTTTTTTATTAAAAAACCGGCTTCGAAATAGGTCTTTACAGCTACAACAGTAATAAAAATAGGCAACTTGAGCATTTTTGCACTTTTTAGAATACAAAGGATAACTATGATTCTGTTCATTTTCTCAAGATGTCATTTTCAGAAAAGTTGTCATCATTCAAGGAAGTTGTAACTTTCTCTATAATCAATTTTAAAATAGGTCGTAGTGGTATAGTGATATAATAAACCTAGCTTGGCTCATGAACACAGTTATGAATTTTCCCTAATTAAGAGAAGATCAGTGTCTGAGTTGAGTCAGAGTCTGATTCGGAGTCTGAATGAGAGTCTGATTCAGACAAATATCAGAGGCTGAATCAGAGAAGTTCAGAGCAAAATGTGACCTGAATCAAAGTCTAATTTAGTACTGATAGTTTTTGATTTTTACTCTGATTCAGTACGGAATTTGCTTTTGAGCTAGGTACGGGAGAACAAATATTGACATCAACCGCATAGTAGAGGGCTCAATAATATGCGACACTACTGGAATCTAGTAGAAACTAGTTCTCTATTTTCTAAAGAAAAATTGTGTTCTTAGACCACAGTAATTCAACCAAAGTATTTTTCTTGACAGAAAAAGGCTGATGCGTTATATTTAATGTAGAAAACGAAAGGTTGTGTTATACGAAAGAATACATACCTGCCTAATTTAGTCAGTAAAAAACAACTACTTTTTCTTAATGAGTAATATATAACCTGACCTACAACGAGGAACATTATATATAGAGGTAATATACAAGTAATCAACATTGAGACCAACTTTTTCGATCGACTGAAAAAAGCGCAATAATTTTCTCATTCTTGATTTTAAAAAATTTGTTTGATGGTTGTTATCATTGTTTTTTTTTTTCCAAAACTGATGAAATATGTAGAAATTATTGTTTTTGATGTAACAAAAATTATAAATATATCAGATCCCAAAGCTAACTACATTTATTGTTGAGCCAAAACCGAGCACCTATTTTAGGTTGAGGAATGTGAGCTCAATGTTTCTGCAATCTAAAAAAAAAACGTTTAATTTATGTTCCATATAGTAAAGTATTTTTCTTTTAACACTATCATAGCATTCTTAAGTTTTATTTGACGAAACCGACAGATCAAGCATAGACAATCATATTACAAAATTCTGCCTCTTGACTAAAAAATTCCGCTGATTTGAAATAGCAAAATAGCAGATACCGGTGACAGTTTCATGGGAATGAGATATGCGAAAGTGATCATCTGTGTAGGCTAAAACATTTAGGAAATATCATTTTTGAATAGTCAAATTTGACTGACTATTAGTCAATCAAACTATCACTTTGAAGCCTTCAGCATTTATAATCGTCAAGTTATTTCGAATTTAATTGCGCGTGTTAAATAAAATAATCTGAATAATTTGATAATCTCTCAAAGTTGCTACTACCGATATGCACGAGGACGCATACAAAACAAAATACAAAATAACAAATAGTTGGCCTCACCACCTCCCCCAGCCTAGTGGGCGAATATTATCTGCACCCTCCAGACGTACGCGCCTTATTTTTACATAGTGATTTACCGTGTTGACGCGTTCTCTGTAACTGGGTGTGTGTGTGTGTATGTGTGTGTGTGTGTGTGTGTGTGTGTGTGTGTGTGTGTGTGTGTGTGGGTGTGTGTGTATGTGTGGGTGTGTGTATCTAAGATACAAACTAACTAAGTTTTCCAGAAAAGATTGTTGAATGATGGGCTATCATGGAACCTTTGCCCCCTCCCCCGCCCAGCTTATTGGGTGCATATTAATATTATTTGCAATTCACAGATGCACATGCCATATTTTGACATTATGCTTTACTATGCAGTGGGTGACGGGGGATGCTTAGCGTACTAGGGGCACAGACGGAAAAGTTCCAATAAATTTTAGGAGTCGATGTCCTCAGTTTTTGATTTTTGTTTTATGTTGGATATGTTTAATTCCTAAAAAATTGGGATCACTTCAACTATATCCAATGCTGCCTTTCTGAAAGGGCCTGTGGAAAAAAAATTAAGCGAGAGATTTGTTTGCCAATCAGAGAAAAGAATTAAGATACCACGCATACTCTTAGTATTTTTAACTTTGTAGAATAAATTAGGCCAAGCTCTGACAAGTAGCAAAAAAGAAATCCAAAGCTAAAAAAATTTCCAAATGGTGGACCGATGGAAGTACTCCTTTGCCCTTTGCAGCGGTTGGTTTTCATATTCCTTCCTGCAGAGAATGGGGGCGCTTATAGCAATAAAATTAAAAAATTGCTCAGTTCTGTTTCCAAATTTACAAAAAAAAAATTATTGCTTTAAAAATTTGTACAATTAATCGTCAGTTGTTGTTATTTCTAAATAATGTTCTGTTGTTGTTATATCTAAATGTATTGTTTGTTATATCTAAATACTGTTCGTTAAGGAAAACAAAGCAGAAAAAAAACATAACAAAAATTCAAAATCGCAAAATTTGAACTTGAACCAGATATTGCTGCAAAGATCCAATCTTTTAAATGTCGCTCCTCTAAGGTACTACCCGATTGTTCATTCCTGTGAAAAGAAAACGAAAGATGTCATATGAACGCGAAAAAAGTTTAGTGCCATTTTGAAATGTATTTTTTGCATAAGAAAACTTTATGAAATTTATCAAAAGAGAATTGAAACAATATGTTTTTATAGTTGCTATTTTACAATTAACCCAACGCCAAAATACCATATATGCTAAATTATCCAGTAAAGTTTTACACTTTTGTAATTATACAAGGAAATTATATTTGATGCACACAACTGCGTAAATATGCTTTGTTTCTTTATAAGTTATATAACTTTTGCTTTATTATGCTAAACAGTTTTCCTGACAATTTCAACAATTGGTTATAAAATTTGACTTTTTTGCTAATTTTTGACAATAAGCTTTTTGACAGTGAGTTCTTGCACTGGCACTTTTTTACACATAGCCTTGATCTAATCTAACAATGAGGTGAGGTGCAATAGAGAAAACGAACCTTGATTAATTTTTTTAAAAAAAATTCTTTAAAATGTCGCAGAAGTGTTATCAGTACGGATACTTAAATAATAATAATTGCTATAATAGATACCTCCGAGCACTTTCAATACGCTCACCAAATTTGGATTGTGTTTTTCATCTGCCTCGGGCCTAAATTTTCGGTAATCGCTTCAAATACATGCCTAGAGGCTAGCTTTTCATTTTCCCGTAAATAAAATTTCCCGTAACAATTTTCAGGGTGTTGACAGGAAAATCGTGCTGGTTTATAATTTGGCGAGAATTTACCAGTAGTATCGATGGCATTGTAAATGGGCAATTGTAATAAATCCAGAATGAGTAATTGTCGATTAAAGTATTAAGGCAGACCCGATGTGGGCTACTTTTACAGCCTTAAAGTATAAAGAGCAAGGGCTACTTATTTCTGGGCGCGAAGTAGACTTACCTATATCTCTAATACTAACCCAACTCTGTAAAACACTGGAAGTAGACTTCTATTATAACGGTGGTTAAGAAGTATAGCACCGGAGTCAATGGTATACACATGGTGTATCTAACTAATAGACTGAATATAGTTACTAGAGTTCTTTCAATATAAAAGAAAATAGTGTCTCTTCAGTCTCTGATTGGTTGAAAATGCACATTCAGTATTTCCACTGCTACTTTCATCCGGGGTTGAGAGTTTCAAATCCAAATTTGCGAAGTGTAGCAGAAATACTTTGAATGTGTCATCCTCGTTGAAAGATAGGGTGGAGTAGGCGATGAGTTGTGTCCTCTCTGAAGTGGATTATGACTTGTGTCGTCGTCTGGAATCCTTGTCAGTGAAGTAGTGACTAGTGTCGTCAGTGAAGAGGTTCGTCTTGATTGTAGAACCAGTAAGGGCGCCAGTCACGGAGTGTGCTAGCCAGTGACCTCTGTCCTGTTTGAGTATGCCCAACTGATCTCACTGTCAATTAGTGAGGATTTGTTCCCAGTTGGAGAATCGTTTGTATTCCGTAGTCGCTGTCTGGTTTTTACGCGGAGATTTCTGTTAATCTCCACTTGGTACAAGGTTTGAACCAGTCGGATTTACCAGCTTACCTTCTGGTGGAAATCCATCTCTTAGCTACTGTGTGAGCTACTTTCCCTATAAAATCTATTAGTTAAATTTAATACCTTTTTATAGTAGGTCCCAATCGGGAAAAAGAAGAAAAGAACTGTTCCTAATCTTGAGTCTTGTGGAAAAGAAATATTATCAAAAGATCGAATTAAAAAAAAAAACAAAATGAATAGAGTAAGAAAGAGAATGGAAAATATAACTAGAAAGGTAAGGTTTTGTGAGAACAGTGGGTCTCTGAGTTTGTGGGACTGTGAGCCCAAAGTGTGTTGTAGGACTGTGGCATACATTCGATACTCGAACTGGAAATCCGGTGCTCAATCGTCCGGATCTCGAAATTCGGGATATCGTGCGAGACAGGCAGCAAGGGCACAAATCTACGTTGCAGTGGGGTTGCAACGCGAGGAGGTGTTTGAATATTTGCTGCTCTTCTTTTGATGGTTCCCGATTATTTAACTTGTCCACTATCCAGTCCCTGTAAAGGAGGTTGAAAATGTGTCCATAGGCAAACTTCGTGGCACCTCCTTCTACGCATTGCAGATATTCTATCGGGACGAGGATGGGGTGGTTTGTCTTTGCGTAGAGGGGAGAGAATATAAAGTAATTTTTGATCTGGTCAAATTTACGTAGGGTGCCTTCACAAAACTTAGGTTGTATGATGTAGCTGTAGTTCATATATTAGGGTGACGTGAATTTAGTGTTTGCATATTGGAGGCGCGAATTTATGTGTATTATTGGATTGGTGTGTTGGAAGTGGTGTTGCACAAAAAAATAGTTGTGCATGGTGTGAAGCATTTTTTTTCTGATCACTTTGTGAGTGGTGTTATTAGCATCCATCTGTGTGGGATATAAGAAGCCAAATTGGAAGTAGAAAGGATCATATTTGGCGTAGATTTTATATGGCGCAGCGTCGTGGGTGAAAAAGGTTTTTAGGTAATCATTAGGACGAGCTGCAAGTGCAAAGAAGTACTTGGACAGATGCCAAAAACGTTCTGTATATCGGGAAATGAGAAGGAAAGGAAGACATTCTTGGGGGAGGTCTCTATCTCGGCCTTCCTGAACATACTGATTTTCAAACTGTCCAAGAGAACAGGAACTGGTTGTCGGTTTCAGGGTATGTTGAGGCGGGGTAGAGGTGTAGTTGATCCATTCCGGTACATGAATTCCTTGCAAAGTGTTGATGCCAAGGGAATTCGTAAATTCGTAAATTCCCGGTGACCGGTGGGGGATTCTTTGTGTCGGCCCAAAGGGATTTCCTCGGCCACGAGATGATGAGGGCTGTGGGCCTCGGGAAAGGCTCGCTCTATGCTGAGCAGGCGATTGTGAAGCCTGTACATGGGAGGAGTGAACGTGATAGATCTCGTATGCTGAGACTCGTGGACGCCTCCTAGGTGAAGGGTCAGTACACGGGTAGTTGTCTGTCGACATGGGTCGATCGTAGGTGGTTGACTGAGGGAAAGGCTGTAGCGGCCTGAGAGGTGGTATAGTCGGGCCGTACCGCGTTGAGGGTACCGGTGGGCGTTTTATGCGTGGTGTGGGCATTACTGGCGGTGTGTAAACAAATGGTTGTGATCGTGGTCGTGATACACGAGTCCTACCAGAGTAGACCCAATTAGGGACGACTGTCTTCGGTGTGGAATGACCAGATTGTTCCACTTCATCAGCCCAAGAAGGTAAACTAGTTTTGCTGATATGGTGGTTTTGATACTGATACCGTATGTACAGTGGAAGTGAGTGAGGATGGCTGTGAGGTTTGTACAAGTCCCAGCTCTTGTGACGAGCTGGCCTGTCCAATCGCAATCAAGGGCGAACTCGTGTCGCTGTCAATGTATAGGTGAAGTTCACTTGAGCTCGAGGAAGAGGTGGTGGGTGAAGGCAGTGGGTTCACCCGCGCATAATTTTGCGGTGTCCACAGACTGTGGCTGCGGAGAAGATTGGGCCATTATGAAGAGGGCCGGTGTTTGCATTTTGCAAACCGGCTCGGGTACTGTAGGTGCCAGTACCAGTGGAGTGAGGGGTGAGGGCGGAATGTGGTCAACCTCCAGCATGATGAGGTCGTATGCCGTAGGGTCGACATTTGGAGGGATTGGTGAGCCTCCTTCCTGGTGGATGGGAATTGCAGTGGAGTTACTAAAACAAAAAAAAGTTAAAGGCGAATGCTTGGAAGATTAAAAAGGAGTCCTTCAGGGATTTCCTGACAATCAGGATCTTTTTCCATAGAGTCTCGTGAAAGAGAAATTTCACGTGAGCGTTTACGCTTATTGGGTTGAAAAGGGTGTAAGTGTAGAGATCGAAAATCTGGTTTCATGCGAGAGTCAATTGATGTTTCATAGCATTGATAAATAGAAGCTGGTAAAGTGGAATTGTGTCGTTTATTTGAATTATTGTGTACAGGAGAAGAGTTTTTCTTATAGAAGTTTTCAAACTCTTTGTGTAGTGGATTCAATTCATTGAGAGTGTGGAGTGCAACTGTCAACTGAATGTCTACGTCATTTTTGAGGTGATGGTGGTTTATATTGTGTTGAATCGGTTTGTAGTACATGGAATGTTGTTTGAGAAAACACTCCAAAAAATCCGGAGGTTATAATTTTAGCCAATGTGATATTGAGTCCTAAAAGTGATTTTAATTTATAGGTGTTAAATGCACTCCAAAATAGGCCAAAAAGGCACTGTAAAAAATAAAAAACAGTACATATAATGGCTATTTCTTTTAATACGTACCAAGGGTATCTAAAGATTCCTATGAGGGATTCTTTTAAACAGTTGCCATTGATTAAGTCACGCCAATCAAGACGGCGGAGGATGAATTCTTTGCGGAAATAAAGAGTTTGTTAAAGTAATCATTTTTATCAGTGCGTAATTGTGAGAATTGTGCTTGTAATTGTGCTTGCTTTGCAAGATCTGCAAAATTTACTGCTCGAGCTACTTCAAATTTTTTAACTGCATCATCAACTAATTGGTTAAATTTCATTTTATCTATTGACTTAGTCCAATCGTGTTGACGTTGTATTCCTTGTTGTTGCGCGGTAGAATTTGCGTGGTTGAAGCGGTTTTCAACTTCGTCAGGCGTGAAAGTTTTGACGGGGTTTCGCGCCTTAATTGGGTAAGGTGTTAAGCGATATGTGTCATCGCCATCTGCATTGAGTGAGGTTTTTTGATCAAAATTTTGGGATTTACATGGTGTTTTGATAGACCAAGGGAAATTTTTTTGGGTGACATGGTTGACAAATTGTAATTTGATCTGGTAGTAAATAGGAATACGTTCAAACCATTAATTTTCTAAGAGATAAAGAGGTGATGAAACAACTTTACATTGAAAAAGTGAAATTACGTTTTGACTTTTAAGTAAAGCGAATGTGTATCGCTGTCCTGTAAAAATATAACCAACGAAAAGGAATTTTGGTGTAAGTAGAATAAAAGCGGTTTGTTTCAGATCGCGATCTAAGTCACATAGTTTTTTTTTATAAATATTCAAGCTTGTATGATTCATTTCGTGCAAGCCTCGACTGATCCTGTAATCAAGTTTTGCATCGATTTGAACATTAGGGTGATCTGCACCAAAGCTATTTTGTTTTCTGAATAACTCATATTTTTCTGATTTGTGGTATAATTGTGATTCTTGTGGAATGACATGTTTATCACGGATATTTGCCTTCGTGTAGGGTGTTAAAGAGGGTGGTCTTTCAGGAAATATTACGTTTATGTAATCAAAATTGGGTGACGGTTTTCCCGAGACAAAGTTGAAACCTTCTCGGTATTTTATAAAAATGTCTTAATATTGAGTGGCATAATATGGGCGATCTTCATTACATTTATAGAGAGATTTTATGAGTACCTCAAAACGTGAAAGTGCAGATTCATCAAAAAGGTGCTTTTGAAAACGGCTAGAGTACATGTGTGGCATGTGTTTGTGGCTGGAATTAGTTTCATTGTTTTCAAGTGTTTCAATGAAATATCTTTTTTGAAATTTAATCATATGTGCGTGTGATCTTCCAACATCAAAAATACGGCAATGGTTTTCGGGTTCCCAAATGACTGTGGTTTTAATCGCGTGATTTGGAGGACAATAGCCTCGTTCAAAATCGCACTAAATGCGAACTTTTCCGTAGTACATGTGTTCTGAGGCAACATCAAAGATGAGGGTGATATTAGTTAAATGGAGTGACAATCCTAGTGTATAGATGACATGAAATTCGTGTTCTGGGTTTTATCGGGATAGTTAGACCAGAGATTATATGTGGCATTAGGAATCCAATTATGATCGTGTGGGTTATAGATCATGCTTCCGTGTTGGAAGGCGAAAGGTCTACAACGGTCAAGTCAAAAACGGCCTTGTTTTTTTTCTATATTAGCTTGCCAGCGGGGATCATCTAATACATCAAATTGTATCATCTGAGGGCGGTAGTGGTGTTTACTTATAAGACCATAGCGTGCAAGTTCTCTAGGAGCTTCAATATCTGTGGGAAAAAATGGTCCTTCCATATTGTTAACATACCCGTTATCGTGATCAAACCTAAAGCCTCTTTTGAGTGGGATTTTGTGACAAAAACTTTCCTTGTCGCTAAGTTTAGCGTGTATGGCGTAAGCTCGTACTTGTAGTGTTCGAATTCGTGAAATGATTTGTACTTGGGCGGGGAGGATTTGAAAATCGACCGGCTTGATTTTACATTCGCCAATTTTATTGAGCTTGTAATACTGCATGTTTGTGATATGCTTTGGGGAACAACCATAATGTGTGACAACAAGATCCTGTATGACTGTTTTGGGTTTGGAAATATTATATTGGTCTACTTTAATTGGTTGTTTTTCTTGGAGTGAACATGAAAAAAATAAATTAATTAATATGAAAATTAAATTTGTAGTGGACATGTGTAAGGAAGTCCAGAGTGTGGATTATAGGAGACAAAATATCCTGCGGTGTTTTTCGTGTATCTGTCGAATTTGTAGTGTATTTCTTGACAAATAAAGGGTGATGGGTTAGTTTTGACTCTAAAGATAGGTGGTGCTGCAGCTTGTGAAAGAAAAAGTTTTTCTTGTTCGACAATAATTTCAACAGAGAAAGTGATTTTGAATTGTTTGATTAATTCGTGAGCACTTTGTTTTTTGTACGGGTGTTATCGCATATAACTTAGATTTTCGTTGTTTAGCCCAAATATGTGATTGTTCACCGTTGTTGTGGTCTCCAAAGAGGGCGGGTGGGGGAATCATAAACTTAGGGTCTAGTTTCAAAGGTAAAGTTGGTTAAGATCGTGTCGTATCGGGTTGTTTGCCAATACAGTAGTGAGAATGTTGATCTGGATCTGGTGTAGGTGAATTTGAGCTCAGAGTGATAATCGGTGGTGTGCCCGGAAAGCTGAGTGGTAATGAATTTTGGAACGAGGGTGATGAATTGACTATATTAAAATAGTGATTCCAGTGTGCCTGTGATGAAAAGCGTTCAATATTTGTTATCGGTCCTTGTGATGGATTAGAGAGATCATTCGCAATTTGCGATGGAGTAGGTGAAGAAAATTGAGAATTAGTTGGATCAGAAATAGAAGTATCAGAAAGTAGGCTAATATCATGTTTGGTGTCGTTAATAATTGAAACAGTGTGAATTGGGTGTGGCAATTCTGAACTACAAGTTTTGTCAGTGTTTGCAAAAATTATTGGTGGAGTCGAGAACTGTGGAGTGTTTGAGTAATTAAGTAATTTAAGTTGTGGTGCTCGTGGAGGAGCTGGTATAAGTGTGGGTGGAGGAAGTGTTGTATTTGGGAGAAAACCAGAGTATGGCAATAAAATTGGTTATTTGTTGTTGCTGTTGTGCTTGGGTTTGTTGTATTTGCGTTTGACTTTGATGGGGGATATGGGATTACCGATTGTAGGTTAAAGTGGGGGAGAGTGTCCAGTAGGACGAAGTCCATCTGCAGGTTTGGCAGTAGTAGTGACTGAGTATGGGTGTTCCTCAGTTTCCTGTGTTTGTGGTTTTTTAGTAAAGAAATGTGTTCAATTGGCGATTACTGTTTTCAACTAGTCCATTAGACCACAGTGCGTTTGGCTTACGTGGTTTGAATTGTACATTATATATACGGCAGAATTGTGCAAAATTCTCCGTTAGTATATTCGTTTCCATTATCTGTTGCCAAAATATCGGATATTCCAAATTTAACAAGCAGGTGACCAAAAAACACAGTGTGTGCATTTGTTGCATCATGTTTTGGGGAATGGTGAAGAACGACATAGTTTGTGAAGGCGTCTACGATAACATAGACAAAAGAGTTTCCATCTGAGGACGGAGAGATGGGCTTTTTTGTGTCCATTGAAATACGGTGATTGAAGTATGATGAAACTTCTAATAATGGCTGTTGTGGTGCCATTAAGAGGTTTGGCATGATTTCGCTAGTTTGGCAATTCAAGCAATCTTGTGCAAGTATTGCGATCTGCAATCCAAATTTTTATTTTCGGAAAATAGTAATTTTATGTGATTGCTGCATGTGTTTTTTCACGACCCGGGTAATTAAGTAATTCAAGTTGTGGTGCTCGTGGAGGAGCTGGTATAAGTGTGAGTGGAGGAAGTGTTGTATAATTGGGTAAGGTGTTAAGCGATATGTGTCATCGCCATCTGCATTGAGTGAGGTTTTTTGATCAAAATTTTGGGATTTACATGGTGTTTTGATAGACCAAGGGAAATTTTTTTGGGTGACATGGTTGACAAATTGTAATTTGATCTGGTAGTAAATAGGAATACGTTCAAACCATTAATTTTCTAAGAAATAAAGAGGTGATGAAACAACTTTACATTGAAAAAGTGAAATTACGTTTTGACTTTTAAGTAAAGCGAATGTGTATCGCTGTCCTGTAAAAATATAACCAACGAAAAGGAATTTTGGTGTAAGTAGAATAAAAGCGGTTTGTTTCAGATCGCGATCTAAGTCACATAGTTTTTTTTTTATAAATATTCAAGCTTGTATGATTCATTTCGTGCAAGCCTCGACTGATCCTGTAATCAAGTTTTGCATCGATTTGAACATTAGGGTGATCTGCACCAAAGCTATTTTGTTTTCTGAATAACTCATATTTTTCTGATTTGTGGTATAATTGTGATTCTTGTGGAATGACATGTTTATCACGGATATTTGCCTTCGTGTAGGGTGTTAAAGAGGGTGGTCTTTCAGGAAATATTACGTTTATGTAATCAAAATTGGGTGACGGTTTTCCCGAGACAAAGTTGAAACCTTCTCGGTATTTTATAAAAATGTCTTAATATTGAGTGGCATAATATGGGCGATCTTCATTACATTTATAGAGAGATTTTATGAGTACCTCAAAACGTGAAAGTGCAGATTCATCAAAAAGGTGTTTTTGAAAACGGCTAGAGTACATGTGTGGCATGTGTTTGTGGCTGGAATTAGTTTCATTGTTTTCAAGTGTTTCAATGAAATATCTTTTTTGAAATTTAATCATATGTGCGTGTGATCTTCCAACATCAAAAATACGGCAATGGTTTTCGGGTTCCCAAATGACTGTGGTTTTAATCGCGTGATTTGGAGGACAATAGCCTCGTTCAAAATCGCACTAAATGCGAACTTTTCCGTAGTACATGTGTTCTGAGGCAACATCAAAGATGAGGGTGATATTAGTTAAATGGAGTGACAATCCTAGTGTATAGAAGACATGAAATTCGTGTTCTGGGTTTTATCGGGATAGTTAGACCAGAGATTATATGTGGCATTAGGAATCCAATTATGATCGTGTGGGTTATAGATCATGCTTCCGTGTTGGAAGGCGAAAGGTCTACAACGGTCAAGTCAAAAACGGCCTTGTTTTTTTTCTATATTAGCTTGCCAGCGGGGATCATCTAATACATCAAATTGTATCATCTGAGGGCGGTAGTGGTGTTTACTTATAAGACCATAGCGTGCAAGTTCTCTAGGAGCTTCAATATCTGTGGGAAAAAATGGTCCTTCCATATTGTTAACATACCCATTATCGTGATCAAACCTAAAGCCTCTTTTGAGTGGGATTTTGTGACAAAAACTTTCCTTGTCGCTAAGTTTAGCGTGTATGGCGTAAGCTCGTACTTGTAGTGTTCGAATTCGTGAAATGATTTGTACTTGGGCGGGGAGGATTTGAAAATCGACCGGCTTGATTTTACATTCGCCAATTTTATTGAGCTTGTAATACTGCATGTTTGTGATATGCTTTGGGGAACAACCATAATGTGTGACAACAAGATCCTGTATGACTGTTTTGGGTTTGGAAATATTATATTGGTCTACTTTAATTGGTTGTTTTTCTTGGAGTGAACATGAAAAAAATAAATTAATTAATATGAAAATTAAATTTGTAGTGGACATGTGTAAGGAAGTCCAGAGTGTGGATTATAGGAGACAAAATATCCTGCGGTGTTTTTCGTGTATCTGTCGAATTTGTAGTGTATTTCTTGACAAATAAAGGGTGATGGGTTAGTTTTGACTCTAAAGATAGGTGGTGCTGCAGCTTGTGAAAGAAAAAGTTTTTCTTGTTCGACAATAATTTCAACAGAGAAAGTGATTTTGAATTGTTTGATTAATTCGTGAGCACTTTGTTTTTTGTACGGGTGTTATCGCATATAACTTAGATTTTCGTTGTTTAGCCCAATTATGTAATTGTTCACCGTTGTTGTGGTCTCCAAAGAGGGCGGGTGGGGGAATCATAAACTTAGGGTCTAGTTTCAAAGGTAAAGTTGGTTAAGATCGTGTCGTATCGGGTTGTTTGCCAATACAGTAGTGAGAATGTTGATCTGGATCTGGTGTTGGTGAATTTGAGCTCAGAGTGATAATCGGTGGTGTGCCCGGAAAGCTGAGTGGTAATGAATTTTGGAACGAGGGTGATGAATTGACTATATTAAAATAGTGATTCCAGTGTGCCTGTGATGAAAAGCGTTCAATATTTGTTATCGGTCCTTGTGATGGATTAGAGAGATCATTCGCAATTTGCGATGGAGTAGGTGAAGAAAATTGAGAATTAGTTGGATCAGAAATAGAAGTATCAGAAAGTAGGCTAATATCATGTTTGGTGTCGTTAATAATTGAAACAGTGTGAATTGGGTGTGGCAATTCTGAACTACAAGTTTTGTCAGTGTTTGCAAAAATTATTGGTGGAGTCGAGAACTGTGGAGTGTTTGAGTAATTAAGTAATTTAAGTTGTGGTGCTCGTGGAGGAGCTGGTATAAGTGTGGGTGGAGGAAGTGTTGTATTTGGGAGAAAACCAGAGTATGGCAATAAAATTGGTTATTTGTTGTTGCTGTTGTGCTTGGGTTTGTTGTATTTGCGTTTGACTTTGATGGGGGATATGGGATTACCGATTGTAGGTTAAAGTGGGGGAGAGTGTCCAGTAGGACGAAGTCCATCTGCAGATTTGGCAGTAGTAGTGACTGAGTATGGGTGTTCCTCAGTTTCCTGTGTTTGTGGTTTTTTAGTAAAGAAATGTGTTCAATTGGCGATTACTGTTTTCAACTAGTCCATTAGACCACAGTGCGTTTGGCTTACGTGGTTTGAATTGTACATTATATATACGGCAGAATTGTGCAAAATTCTCCGTTAGTATATTCGTTTCCATTATCTGTTGCCAAAATATCGGATATTCCAAATTTAACAAGCAGGTGACCAAAAAACACAGTGTGTGCATTTGTTGCATCATGTTTTGGGGAATGGTGAAGAACGACATAGTTTGTGAAGGCGTCTACGATAACATAGACAAAAGAGTTTCCATCTGAGGACGGAGAGATGGGCTTTTTTGTGTCCATTGAAATACGGTGATTGAAGTATGATGAAACTTCTAATAATGGCTGTTGTGGTGCCATTAAGAGGTTTGGCATGATTTCGCTAGTTTGGCAATTCAAGCAATCTTGTGCAAGTATTGCGATCTGCAATCCAAATTTTTATTTTCGGAAAATAGTAATTTTATGTGATTGCTGCATGTGTTTTTTCACGACCCGGGTAATTAAGTAATTCAAGTTGTGGTGCTCGTGGAGGAGCTGGTATAAGTGTGAGTGGAGGAAGTGTTGTATTTGGGAGAAAACCAGAGTATGGCAATAAAGTTGGTTATTTGTTGTTGCTGTTGTGCTTGGGTTTGGTGTATTTGCGTTTGACTTTGATGGGGGATATGGGATTACCGATTGTAGGTTAAAGTGGGGGAGAGTGTCCAGTAGGACAAAGTCCATCTGCAGATTTGGCAGTAGTAGTGACTGAGTATGGGTGTTCCTCAGTTTCCTGTGTTTGGGGTTTTTTAGTAAAGTTGATTGTTTAGTTGCTTCGCTGTATGAGCAACTAGGTGATTCTGAGACGGGGGAGCACTTGAGTTAGTGTTAAGTTGTTGACTAGAAGATGCAATTGTGACGATAATCTTTGGTTCAGATTGCGGCAATTATCGCAGTAATAAATTTTATATTGAGTAGAGTTGGGGATGACAATTATAAAGAGATTTAAAGTAGGAACACTTACTCAGATTGCTGCGCAGGTTGATTCTGGTGGGCTGACATTATGGGGATAGATGAGATCTAAAAAATCAGCTGAAAAAAACTGTTAACAATTCAGCAATGGTATAGGTTTTTCGTTCAAATGAAAAGATAATGTGTGGATATAAAGTTTCATTTGTTATGTTGTTGTTGTTTGACAAGTTGTTGGTGTTGCTCATCTAATCTGAGGAATTCTTTAATATATTTTATATCAGATGAGGCTGGGATGGCGTCAAGATTAACGCTGTAGACAATATCTGTATAAAAAATTTCAGAAAGTATTGGTGTTGCTTGTGGTGGAAAAACTGGGAGATAGAAAAGAGCCATGTGTTCGTTATTGAAGTGTCTAATATAGAAAACCCATTCACAACAAGTGTGTAAATATAAGATGAGGTTGTAAAAGATCAAGGTTGTAAAAGATATCTTGAAAGTGGACTTGTTTAGGTTTAAAATTTTGAATATATCCAAATGTATCCGCGTTAGGTGTTCTTTTAAACAATATTTCTAGTCTGTGTTGAGAAGTTATTTGCATACCTGGTGAATTTCGTTGAGAAGGATGCTTTCAGTATTGTGAGACTAAAAGGGAGTAGTTGAGTCTGGTGGTGTGTCTTGTTGTCATTTGATCGATGGAGATCGGGTTGAACTTTCAGTACTGTGGGACTGAAAGTTTATTGTTGTAGTGTTGTGGTTGCTTCCGTGAGCAGAACAACCTAGAGCTTCTGTGAGCTGTTGCGTTTGTGTAGAAGAGGTCAAAGAACTTTACTCTGAGACAGTTCTTATAGTTGAGGAGGAGAGAGTGAAAACATGAATTTAAAACTTAGAGAAAACAGAGATTTTTCCATGTTTAGAAATAGAAGAGTGAAAAAGAGAGAAGTTCTAAAGAGTGAAGTTTTGAAGTTGAGAGAGATTTTGAGTGAATTTTGTTTAAAAAGAAAAGAGAAGAGAGAAGCAACTAAGTTTAAAGAGTGGTAGACTGAGAAGTGATTTTAGACGATATGATTTTGCCTGACCACGACTTTTTACTCGGGTGCAAAAAAGTTACCGAATCATATCTTGGCAAAAAAATGAGATAAGGGAATTGTTCCCAGACCGAGCTGTAGATCGGTTATTAACTTAATTTTTAGTTAATATCTTTCTTATTATTATCGTGGGGAATGGTCTGTAATTTCGTTTTTCTCCATTTCCTGATGGAGGGAAGTTTGGGGTTCTGCTAGGGTAGCATATGAAGAGATAGTCCGTGTGCTTTGTTTACTAATCTAAGGGGTTTAATCAATTTTCCCAGTGAAAGTAATTGTATTACGGGGGAAAGGGGTGAAGAAACTATCCGAATTATCCCTCTAGTATAGGAGAACGAGGGAATTGTGTTTTCATTAGGATTATGTTTTCTTGCTATTTAACGCGTTATGATAAATTGTGTTCAGCTATTTAAAGCGAGAGGAGTGATTTGGTGTGTATTTTAATAAAGAGGTGTGAATATTCACTGTTCGTGAAGCCGAAAAATTTGATTGCGGTATAAAGACTCTGTAGTCTTTTATTGGTTGTCGTCAAAGACGATTATCTCTTGTAGGGTAGTTGTCCGAAGTGTGTTCAGGTATTTCAGACGGGTTACAAAGTAACTGAGGGAGAAGGTTATCCCTGGATGGTACATTTAGATTGTCTAGACTGAACGAGACAGACTTCGAATCGGTAAGCAGTGACTTTTTAGGATGGAGTTTTAAAAGTGAATTATCTTAGAAGTATTTCTCCATTTGTTCTTGAACGAAGAGTTTTTGGGATAACTTCTGTGGTTGGATCTCTTTCGATACTCCGGTTTGTGTGGCTTTATTTACAACTAAAACATAAGTAGTTATTTTAAGTGGTTGCGCCGCTCCGAAATGGTGATTTATAAAAGTGCGTAAATGTTTGTTTTGGTGTAAATAGTTATATACTTCATTATAAACTTCCGAGTGTATCTTTTTCACGATTGAGAAACCAATGTGAAAAGGTGCCTTTCTGTGACTTTTTAATTTCTTGGTGATGACCTAAGTGGTCATTATGTGTATGGTTAGGTAAAGAATTACAAGGTGAATTTTCTGTGGGTTTACAGTTTTCTAAGCTATCTGTAGTGGAAGATAGATTGATCACTATAGGTTTCTTTGGTTTTTGACCAAATATAAGTTCATATGGTGAAATGTTCATATTGGTTCTAACTTGTGAATTGAATGCAAACGGAAATACGTTTACTTTCTGTGATCACGTGTCATATTGTGAGTCTAAGACTGTGCGAAGAATTGTGTTCAATTGGCGATTACTGTTTTCAACAAGTCCATTAGACCACAGTGCATTTGGCGTACGTGGTTTGAATTGTACATTATATATACGGCAGAAATGTCAAAATTCTCCGTTATTATGTTCGTTTTCATTATCTGTTAGTGACCAAATAACACAGTGTGCGCATTTGTTGCATCCTTTTTTGGAGAATGGTGAAGAACGACATAGTTTGTGAAGGCGTCTACGATAACATAGACAAAAGAGTTTCCATCTGAGGACGGAGAGATGGGCTTTTTTGTGTCCATTGAAATACGGTGATTGAAGTATGGTGAAACTTCTAAAAAAGGCTGTTGTGGTGCCATTAAGAGGTTTGGCATGATTTCGCTAGTTTGTCAATTCAAGCAATCTTGTTTAAGTATTGCAATCTGCAATCCAAATTATAATGTTCGGAAAATAGTAATTTTCTGTGATTGCTGCATGTGTTTTTTCACGACCCGGGTGTCCTGAAAGATCATGAGAGTGTGATCTATAAAAGATGACTAGGAGAAGAGAAAATGTTAGACAAATTTTTGGTGACGTTTTTTCTTGTCTGTAATACAAAAGATTATTGATTCCGTTAACACTTAAGTTTTGGAAGCGTCTTTAATAGTGTAGTAATCTTTTTTTTTGCTCGTATAGTTAGTGAAGGGGTGGGGGAAAATTTTTGTTGCGTTTCCAAAGTAAAAGTTGTCTGAGAAATGGGTCTTAATGCTGAGTTTCATAAAGAAGCATATCATTTATTTCTGTTTGTTCTTCGTAAGATTTATTATATAGGATTGGGGATTTTGGGATGAAGTCATCCATTGCTGGAAGTGAAAATTTTTTAAAATTTATCAGTTCGGCATAATTTGCGTCGTGACTAAATTGTAAGAAAGGTTCTGTTTTATTTGTGTTCAGTGTAACAACCGTGTGTTGTATGATAGCGTAAATTTCTGTGAGTGAGTAGTTATTTTTAAATTGTTGTATTTTATGTTAATGCACATTATCTAAAAGTTGTGCTTTGGTCTGAATTTCATAATATGAGACCGTAAGATAAAGATTATTTTCTAATTGTACTTTGAAAAAATTGTCTTTAATCTGTAGATAGATTGAAAAGTGTGGTGATTCTACATGAGTGTCTGTAGATATTGAATCAATAAACTCTTTTGATACGGCGTAATGACATTGTAAAGATTGTGTATTTTGATTGTGTGTCATAAAAAATTTAATCGAAGAGGGTATCTCAACTGTACGGAAACGGTGTTTGTCTTGTGTTGTAGTCGTTAGTGAGCAACTTAGTTAATCTGGAAGTGAAAGGTTTTTTCCCTCTGTCCAATTTATGTGTAAGTTAGGAAATTTCATTAGAATGAATTGAAGTTTATAAACTCTGTGGTTTGGTTTATTCTTTTGTTCGCTGAGGCATTGCTGGGGATATAAAAAGTTTTTTTTGAGATAGGGATTACAAGGTGGAGTGTTTCGTCCGTAGGTTTTTTTTACTCTATCAAATGTTTGTTTTAAATAAGTAGTTCATTTAAAATCGGTTGTATCTCGAAGTTGGAGATAAAAGGGTCTGAGAATGACTTGTAGGTTGTATATATATTTTGAAATAAAAGTGAGAAATCCGACATAATTTTGAACTTCTTTTTTTATTTTTGGGTGGTTTAACTTCAAAAATCCGCCTATTTTTGATTTAACTGAGTCTAAAAAGAAAAAAAAATTATCTAGAGCAGATTTGAGTTTTTCATTTTGTAAAATAGTGTGGTATTGAGTGATTGTTTGTAACATTGTTTCTGTTGTTGTATCTTGGATGAAAACATCATCAAGATAAGTGATTATATTGTTTTTTCTAATAAGTGGTTTAAAAATGATGCTCATAAAAGATGAGAAAGCTGCCGGGCCATGAGAAATACCGTAGAATAGGCGTTTGAAACAATTTTGTTGTCCAGCAATCACAAAATTTGTGAGTCTTTGTGATGGTTTATTGAGTGGCTTTTGGTTATATGCACTGTCCATATCGGCTATGGGAAAATTGGTTCCTTATTTTGTGTTAAAATAATTTGAATTGGTTCTATTGGCCAACTAGATTTTGTTTCGTCAATCATTGTATTTATTTGACGAGCATCTAGGACAGGTTTTAGTTATTCTCCTTTTTTAAGATGATTACTGGGTTAATTAATGTAATTCCGGTAGTTAAAGAATCACGGGTGGTATGATGTCAAAATGTGTTAATATGTCAAGTAAGTGTTGTACTCTATCTTGTAATTGGAGTGGGATACGAGTAGCTCTTTGCTTTTTAAAGATAGCTGTTGCTTTTAGGGGAAGGTTTTGTTCTACCTTAATTTCTCAACATCAAATTTGGATGTTGCAAAGCATTTTTAAATTGCTTGAGAAGTTTTGCTAATTTTTCAAACTGTGTTTGTGCTAGTTTCGTGTGTTCGAAATTAAACATGGTGAGAATTTTTTTTCTGTTTCAGTGAATTTTGAGACATCAAATGCTATGGTGATTTTTTTCCGTGTTGATTTATATTCACGTTCTTGATGTTTACTGAGATTTAAACAAAAAAGTTTTTTAAGTGTGTCTGATGTACCTTGGGTGAGATAATTTAAAGTGTAACCATCCATAAAATCCGTGAGTTCATTTATGCGATATCTTGTGGCTTAATAGTCATTAAGGGAAACATCTTGTTGTGCATATCCAATTATTCCTTTTACAAGAGTTAACGGGTGATTCAAAGGGTTTTGTATTAGTATTTGAATGAATGACTGATTGGGATATTCGAGATTATTTATATCCATTATAGAGAAAAACATATTTTTGCGTAATGGTATTAATGAGCATTCTGATACATAAAGAATGGTACCATTTGCTTTTTTATTCTTACATTCATATGCGGTTCAAGAATAAGTTAAAATTTGGTGTTCAGAAGGTGTGAATTATATTGATTGATCTCCAATTACGGGAAATAATCGTGAAAAACATGAGGGTGGTTTGATTGAAGAATTATAAAAATTAAGTGATTTTATATCGTTACTATACTTGGTCTCGAGTGTATGAGATGAACATTTTATCGAATCTTCATATTTTCTAGGAAAGGTGTACCCAGAATATTAAATTTTGTGTTTCTTACATGAAAAATGAGTGTAAATGAAGTGTTTTTGTGAGTTCGACTTTCCGTTATGTCTGGATATAATGTGAAATTTGTTGTGCCACTTGACTGTAATTTAGAATTATTTACTGCTGAGAGAACAAATGTTGTTGCTTTTAGCTGTAGTTTATGATATTTTTTGACTTCATTCCAAGTGTCAGTATTTAATATATTAAGTGTTGCACCAGAGTCTAGTAGAAAATCTTTTTCTAAATGCGGTGGAGAGATTGTTTTCTTATGATCAGGTGTTTGTTGTGTATATAATGTAAGTGGAATTACCCATGTATTGTTTTTACAGGAGGTAGAAAGTATGTAAAAGTTTCCTCGGAGACATTCGGTGTGTCTGTATATTCAGTATTTAATGTAGTGTTGTCTAATTGTTCTTGATCTAGCTATGAATTAACGTAATTCCTCACATTACGAAGTCTATTTCGTGAGAACAGTCGTCGTGACCGATTACCGTCTTGGTTATAGTGAGCTGATTGTCTAGAATTATATTGGGAGTTAGTTTGAAAATTTGGTCTTGGGTATGGTGAACAGTTTCTACTCGGTGGCTTAAAATTGCTGTTCCCATAGTAGGGTTTTGAGATATTTCGTAAAAATTTACTTGGATTTCTGTGTCTTGAATTATTTTGATGTTCTCTGCTATTGCTGCGAGAGCAATGTGAGAAAGATAATGGTTTAACTGTCATATTATTCGATTTGACTCGTTGGGAAGGTTTTTTATTGCCCTTCATTGCTTGAATAGAAGTTTGTTTCTGGAAATTAGGTTTATCCAGTGATTTCGTATTCCTTTTTTCAGAGCACGTAGAAATACTATGTCCTGAGCGTGAACATTTTTTGCAAAACTTTAAGAAAAGTTGTTTTCCTTTAAATTTAGGATTGTTTGAGTATTCATGTCGTACTACATTTATCCCGTGAGCAATATCTTGCTCCATTGTTGGTATGTCATCTGATGTGAGGTTATCCATCTCAAGGGAGAGATTATTAAATGAGGTTGAAAAGTTAATTTGTGTCTATCAATATGTGTTCGTGTAATATCTTCTTGGTGTATTTTTTCAACCGGTTGTGCAAATGGAAGTTGTGGTTCTAGTGCGGCTGATTTGTGATTTGCAATCTGTTTAAGTGCTATTCCAGCTAGTTGTGGATCGAGTGCTTTGACGTGTGCGACAGTAATTTGTGCATTTCGCATATCTGGGGCATTGTTAACATATAATTGTCAAGTCATTTGTTCTATTCTAAGTGCTAATGCCTTAATTTATTCACCAGAAGCACGTGTTATGCTTTCTAGCAAAACTTTGCTTGTGTTTGAAATTGTTGGTTATCAAATGTTTTCTGAAATTCACGGCAAAACTCTTGCCAATTCTGTTTGATAGCTAGTGGAAGATGTGAATGCCATTGTTGTCCTGGTCCTACTAAGGCCATTTGGATCATGGCAACTCGTTTCAAAATCCAGGCTTCATCAATCTGTCATTACCATTTTTGCTGTGATAGCATTTAAATAATCGTCTGTTGTATAGTTAGGATCAGTTCCATCAAACGGTTCTTAAGACTGTTGCTTTGGCACCGAGCCGCCTAGGTATGGATACATCATTTGTGTATTCCTAAGGACTACACGTGATGGCGTTTGTTTAGACGCCGCTGGTAAATAATAAGGAGTCGGTGCGGTTGTATTTTGTTGTGTATTTTGTGAATTCAATTGTCTAACAATAATTACTTATTGTTGTGGAGTGATTTGGAAATTTTGGTTATTCCCAGGTGTAGGTTGGGTTGAATTCTCAAGAATAATGGGTTCGGTGTTAAAATGTACGGAAATTTGTCTGTGTAGACGTGGTAAAGGTGTGTTTACATTTGGTAATATTGGTATAGTTGTATTTAGTGGATCTGAATTTTGTGTCAATTCAGTCGAATTCACAGGTTGACTGTGTTGGTGAGTTTAGTAAATATGCCTGCTGTCGGTTATATTAGTAGTACAATTATTATTAGTGTTATTAATGTTATTTTGGTTATTTTACTGGTCATTGTCTTCAAGATCAATTAATGTGTTGATAAGACCGTATGTGATGATAAGAGTGTTCCATCATCTAACAATGTAGAATTGAAATTTGTTTCAGTAGTTTCGTTCATATGGTTTTCCAATTGTTGAGAATGGATTAGTGTATTCATATTTTCAATTGGTGAGACTTCCGGAGAAGTTTTTGTGTTTTCTGGAATATTTGTACAAGTAAATGTTTGTGTTTCCGCATTAAAGTTTCTAATTTCTATATTATGGTGGTTAATGGATAATTTTTGGATGGTTTCAGATGGTATTTCCGGAATGTTTACAAAATTTTGTGGGAACAATTTTTAATCATATATATTGGAGTGTTTCTGGATCTTTAGTTATTATTCGAGGGTAGGTTTCTGCTATTAGTCTTTGGCTGGAAAGATGTGTCCCACCGGAGTTTTCCAAAATCTGTGTATATTCCAAGATAGAAGTGTGAGAGGATCAAAAATCTCTTCTCCATTTAAGTCAGCATCAGTAACAGAGCTTATATATATCTTTAGAAAGTGATTGAATCCTTCTATTTCCTGTCTAGCAATTTTGTGTGCGCTTTCTCTTTGAGAGGGTGAAGCATTAGCATTAAGTGTAGGTGCAACGCGTTTAAGAAATTCGAAAGAAGATTTTCTAAATGTTCTTTCTCTATCCGAAGTTTGTATTTCAGACTATATTCCGTTAAGGAATTCAAATAGTGTGTCTGATAATGTATGAAATAGAGTATCGTATATTAACGAGATATATTTGTTTGTGAGGGGATCACAAATGAAAATAACTGAGCCTTTTTAAATTTCTGCTCCATAAATTTCATCTAATTATGAAAGGAAGAAGGTTCGTGAAACCTGTGATGCCTTTTCTGGTAAAGAGAGATGAGTCTGTTGTTCTACTGCGGAATAGTGATATTTGAGCTGTGTTGCTGTATTTAAGAGTATATTTAACTCATCTTGGTGTTGATAGTGTTTAACTTTAAAGGGTAGAATTTCGTGTAATAAACGTCTATTTTGTTGTGTGAGAACTGCGAGTTGTAACTCATTCGAGTGTGTCGGTATATTAGAGGAAGGTTGATCAGTGTGGTGATTCATTTTATTTATTTTTGTGGGTGTATATTATTAATTTTGTTTTTATTGGGGTTATGTTCCTCTTTTTCTTAAGTTTTATATAAATAAAGAGTAAAAAACTACGTAATCTAGTTCTAATTTGCTTTCTCAGAAGAGAAAAGCGTGTTTTGAGTGAGTTCTTTTTGCGGTTAGAGTTTGTTAACTCACTGGTCGCACCAGTTAAGGCAGACCCTATGTGGGCTCCTTTTACAGCCTTATAGTATAAAGAGCAAGGTCTACTTATTTCTGTGCGCGAAGTAGACTTACCTATATCTCTAAGACTAACCGACTCTGTAAAACACTGAAAGTAGACTTCTTTTATTTATTACGGTGGTTAAGAAGTATAGCACCGGAGTCAATGGTATACACTTGGTGTATCTAAATAATAGACTGAATATAGTTACTAGAGTTCTCTCTATATAAAAGAGAATGGTGTCTTCTCAGTCTTTGATTAGTTGAAGGTGCACATTCAGCATTTCCACTGCTACAGTATGTCGAAAAATATTTGATATCTAACAATCGAGTCCTATAGAAAATGGTGAGCGAGGAGAAGAATGTGTTTGATTGACCAAAAAAACTATCACATGGAATATGCATTGCCTCGAAACAAAGACATCAGACATTAAATAAAATTTATGATGATCGACTTTTAAATTAATCTTTACCTATAGTTTTGAGCAAACACCAAGGTTCGACCTTTTGCGCGACTTTACTTAATCTTGATTTTGTTATTTGGATCACATTATGATTTCCACCTAAGTTGGCTGATAGGAAACCATTGTCTGAAAAACCTCAGCCTGTGGCTTGCCAGTTCTCCCCACAAACATCAATTTATAGCTCATATGAAAAGGTTGATAACTATTCTAAAACATATTGATAACTATTCTAAAACAAGTTAAAATTGCAATAACTCTAAGATAATTAAGCATGAAAAGGTGCTGCTCATTTCAAAATAGCCGTTAAGCGTAATGATGACATTTATTTTTAGTAAGTATAAGTTTTCAGATTTCCCAAACTGTCTGATATACGTAATCTAATCTGTATTCGGAACCCCTAGTTGAGAAATCTTCGGTTTTTAAACTTAAGAAATTGTCGATTTTGTCGGTTTTTTCTAGCCAAAATCGACGAAAGCCCTTACGTCGGTATCGTCGTTTTTGTTCGGTATTTAATATAAGAAAGGTTCGGTATTGTCGTTTTTAAACGGAAGAGAGATTCGGTATCGTCGTTTTTTAAAGTAAGAGAGATTTGGTATCGTTGAGAGAAACATTAAGAACTATCACAATTTGAGTTTTCCTACCACGAATAAACATGGAAGAAATTTCGGTCGGCACGTTCTGTTTCAAACGTAACCAACCGTCAAAAAACTTACTTGTAAACTACAAGAAAGTATGTCCAATCCCAGTGAGTGTGAAATATATAACAAAATTTCCATCAATTTTCAACAAGTATGTTACATTCTAATATTCAAAAATAATCAAGAACTTTATATTTGCATAACTAGTTTGGCCAACGAGATAAAGAAAAATTTTCAGGAGTTTTGCACACTTTTCCAGAATTTTTTTTTGAGACGTACGTTTGAAATTCCTGCAAAAAGAACGCTATCGTAACGTTTGACTACATTATAAACAGATATATCAATTTTCCCAATGGAAAAATCCGACAATTTCTTGCGTCCAAAACCGAACATACCGACAATTTTTTATGTTCAAGTACCGAACATGCCTTTCGGGGCTTTCTTACGTTCCAGACCGAAAATACCGACAATTTCTTTCGTTTGAAACCGATTATACCGAATCTGGCTGAACCGAACATACCGAATCGTTCTTACATTCCTAACCGAACATACCGAATCTCGCAAAACCGAACATACCGAAGCTTTCTTACTTTCCAGACCGAACATACCGACAATTTCTTTCATTTGAAACCGATCATACCGAACAAACCGAACATGCCGACCATTTCTTACGTAGAAAGCCGAGCATACCGAACATTTCTTGCGTCGTTTTTGTTCGGTCTTCTCAACCAGGGACTTAATTGTCTACTTAGATCGATAGAACTATTCATGGATAAAAAGGTTGAGATTAAAACTATTCTTAAACAAGTTGAAATGACTGCCAAAAAATAACACATGAAAAAGCGCTCCCAATTTCACAAAACAGCATTGACATTTTAAAGCCATGGATACAGTATTAGACGACATTTATATTTCAGAAGGTATATTTTTTAGCCTTCTCAAAGTTTCTTGTATACGTAAATCTTACCTGTATTGGGAACATTCTCTGCTTAGCTCGACAGAACTATTCGGATGAGGTAGTACGTAATAAAATGTCTGCCATTCTGATGTGATTTCAGATGAGTTGACACTTTGACCTTCAGCCATAGGAGATCCCACACTCTTTTGGATTCGACATGATAATACAAAATAGAGTCCTGAAATAATGACTATAAATGCATAAAGGAAAACTGCAACCTTATTTCGAAGCAATATTATCAATACGATTTACGATTACAGTATTTCAGATTACTCAACTAAACTACATTAGGAAAGTTTTCTTAGACTTGAGGTTCCGTAGAAAATTATGTCCTCAGAAGAACACTTTTGCTTTTGTACAAAGTTTGTACCTTATTTTCAGGAGAAATTGAGAGTAAAATAATTGTGACAGTTGTTTGTTTAGTTTTCTTTTTTGTTTTCTACTTGTATATATTTTTTTCTATCTTCCATTTTTTATCTTCCAATATATAATTTGAATTTGAACTACCCAGGTTTTGGTCCAGACCCAAATTGAGCTATGATCAGACCCAATCGAGCGCACACCCCTGTGTTCCCAGACCAAAATTACAGGGTCTGGAAAGCGGTTCGAGCGCACAATAGTCTGGACCATGGTCTGATTTCGGTCTGATCAGAGGTCAATTCGGTCTGGACAGTCTGATCATAGTCTTTATAGTCTGGACCATGGTCTGGGTTCGGTCTGATCAGAGGTCAATTCGGTCTGGAAGGTCTGTTTTCGAGTGCATTATTTTTTCATTTTTTTGGTTTTTTTTATTGAGGGATGTTGGCTCTGCCAAGAGGCAACAATAAAGCAGAGTTCCGATCAAAGACTCATCTAAAATCCGATGACTCTAATCAGAAACAAGGAGTCCAGCTGATAGCACCTGCCGGTCCCCTCAAGAGGAAATTTTGATTAACTGAAGACCACGACGTTTCTTGTGGAAATCTGTCCAAGTTCATCCATTGAGTCAGAAATATGAACTAAGGGGTATGGTAAATAAAATTTTTTCTCAACAGTTAGGTTTCGTTTTCATTAGCAATATTTTCAGAATTGGCTTTTCTTTAGATGATTTTAATACTGCAATCACCAGTCTTTATGAAATGAATATATTATAGCAAAATTAAGAGATTTGTTCATAAGTTAAATCTTTCTCTGATCAGACTATTTTGAGCGCACTTGAGTCTGATCATAGTCTGATTAAAGTCTGGATAATGGTCTGAAATTGAGTCTGGACCCTGGTCTGAAGATGGTCTGATCATAGTCTGTTTATAGTCTGGACAATGGTCTGAAATTGGGTCTGATCATAAGCGCACTATAGTCTGGACAGTGGTCTGGGTTCGGTCTGATCAGAGTACATTTTGGTCTGGAAAGTCTGATCAGAGATCATTTTGGTCTGGAAGGTCTGATCAGAGGTAACTTCGGTCTGGAAAGTCTGATCAGAGGTCATTTCAGTCTGCATTATCTGATCATAGCTCAATTTGGGTCAGTAAACGCCGTGGAAAATGTTATTTTTCGTGCAACTCATCATTGGACAATAGAATGCAAACTGACGTCCATTTTGTTGAAGAAATCAAAAAATTATCTTTTTTGTAACATGAAACTATCAATAAAGAAATATTTGCTACCTAAGTTACGGAAAAAACGACTCAATCACGGAATAGCACCAACCTGGAGAAACATATTAGCAACCCTGCGGAGCATCTGCAATTGAAATTTATAAAACTCAAAATGGTGATTAGCTCAGTAAACTAAAAACAGACAGTAAACAGGAACAAAAGACCGACAACTCAATGAAACAAGAAGTAAATGGAAATTTTCCAAATTTTCTACCTATTAGCCAAAGACATAAAGTACGTCAAATCAGCGAAGTCAATTAATTCTTCATGCCGATGAAAATTAACGACCTGCGGATAATTGGCAGCCGATAGATCAAAATCGCAGTCAGTCAGTCGGTGGAGAATGGCAATGAAAACAAAGACGAATGATCGAATCCCTCACGCAAGAAGATCGCTTAGAAAAACTTTGCATTGGAAAAGGATTTTTTGTTCAAACTTCGCTGGATGAAGATGGAATTCCCAATGAAAAGAAGGATATCGAGCATAGTTGCAGCTTTTTGACGCGAATGGTGGAATGAATTTGGAGCTACGAAAAAATCCTTGACATGGAAGACCTAGACTTAGACAATGATCCTGCCCCTAGCACATGCAGTAGATCCCCACTGAAATAGAAGGAAAAGGAAGCAACAAAATCATGCTCTCGGCTTGACAAGTCGGAAAAACCTGAAAAAGCATACAACCAAAACAACAGTCTTTCGATAAACAGAATCAATAAACAGCATTGCGCGGTTAACATCTGATCACGAGTGCGCATAGAAGCAGACCCTTTCAAGTACAGTACATTACAATTTTAAACCCACCGTTGAAAAAACTCTTTGCAGGCCAAGCCAGTAGCGGTATTCAAACCTAAACTGAGCTTTTTCGATTGTGAAATTCTTCTCCTATTTGGCCAGCGTTATCAGAAACGCTTCTTGCTGTCGAGCATTGACTAAACCAAGGAGTTTGATTAACATGAAAACGCTTTTAATTGGCAGAAAATTCAGTCCACTATATCGGGTTTGGTTTATTTGAAGTAATTCTACAGATTTCGTCACTACTAGAAATAAGTTTTGAGTGACTAATCTGATAGTTAAGTTCAATTGAAAGCCGCCATAAAACTCACGATTCATTTGCTCAATTAATTACTCAATCAGGATAAACAATTTCGTTAACATTTTGAGTCAATATCATCAAATGGGGATCTGCAATCAAACGCCATAATTAAATTTGCGGTGAAAAAATTGCCCCAAAGTCTCAAAAAAATGGTGATTTAATCTTGACTGACACAAAAGTAGACCTAATATGATTATTCTTGGAAAATGTTTACCATGAAAAGTTCTTGTACATGAGGTTTTTCCTGGGTCTTAGGACAACAAAGATAAGATTACCGACGCAAAACAAAAGGAAACATTTTCTGGAAGCCAAAATTTTCAAACTAAAACATCAAACAAACAAAGATAGCGCAAAATGGATCACTTTCCTAGAACTAATGGCATTCGTCATTTTCGGAACAATCCGACTTTTTCCAAGAACCTGATTTTCCCTAATCGGTTTGCCGAAGTACGAAATGATGTTTATGCTGTGGATGATGTGTGACAGATATGCAAAAAAAGAATGCAAGGGCATCGCCGGCAGTAAAAAAGTTTGTAAAAAAGCACAACCAATTCTTACACTCAGAAAATTATTTGGGCGAAGGTATCACGCAGTAAAAAAGAGCGCAGCTGCAAAAAATCGACAAAGGTATGAACTTACTCAGATACTTTTTGTCGCAATTCAAAGCGTCCGCAATCGATTTGCTACGTATGCTTTCTTCGTTAGTGGAATCTTTCATCAACGGGATCATCTCTTGATCAAGGCATACCTGAGAATTTGCGACGAGGTGCCGATGTTACGCTTGATGTTGCTCAAATAAAGGGCGAAAACCGTCTGAAGACAGAAAAGTTCAATTAAGAAAAAGGAACGCAACCAAACGTCTTTTGGCTTGAGATAATTCTACACTTCGTGATAATCATAGCAAAATCCGATTTATGACTTCCAAAAGCTGAAATACAGTCTCAAAAATTTGAATGTCTCCACAAACAAAACCTTCGTTTAATGAAAACTGAAATCATTTTCCGTCAAGACAAGACAAAATGTTTTCATTTTGTCTTCACAGAAGACGCCCAAGGAGCCGAGAAAGTTCGAAATAATGAGAAAATGAAATCAATGCTTCCTAATGGAATGTTGTTCAAGAAGGAAAGGGCAATCACAACAAAAACAGGACAGCCAGATAAAGTTTACTGAAGAACGGTTTGGATGGGAATGCTGTTGATTGAAGTCGAGCCGAATCTACCAAAAAATTAAAGATCAATTTCAAGAAAGCTTTTTCCATTGAAGCAAAGTTTCCGAAGTTACTAACTTTGATTTCATTATTTGCAGTCAGTTGATACAGACGTTGAGAAAAGTTTGGTGAACATTTTGCAGAGATCATATTTCAATAGAACGTTTCGGAAAATGGTTATTTCGCCAAAACATCCAGCGCAAAAACAAAACAAGCCAGGCAATTTTTGCAAGCAAGTGCTGCAAAACGTAAACAATTACGCCTGAACGAAAAGCTACAAACCGTATATGATCTATTACAACCAATTCTTGGATTGTTTTTTTATTTCGTGAACATTTAGTAGCTCTGCCGGCCAAAACTAAGGTTTTTTTAGTGCAACTTTTTGAACACAAAAAACCTGTTTGAAATTTTCATGGAGACCAAAAATCAAGGAGCCAAATAGAAACATACGATAACCAGCATCAAATTTTCGGAGCAGAAATTTAGCCAACGCGACAAAGTAAGCCCTAAAATACACCGGCAGAAACAATTAAGATAGAATCCCTATCGCAACAAAATCAATTCATCACAATTTCCGCATGGAAGATTTACGCAAATTTGTAGAAACATAAGAAGAAGTTATCGAAGCGTTCAATAAGTTAAAATATGTTCTCTCACACAATGAATTTGAGCCACAAAATTGAGAAGCATTATGATGAAGTTAACCCAGCAGTAACGAAAGACATCAAATCAGTCTTAAAAACTTACCAAAAGTTCAGTGACATACAAAAGAATACAGCAAAACTGGGTTTCAATGGAATGTCATTGATGATAGTTTTTCGATTTGCAGTGGTACCAACAAAAATGTTAAGGCTCACATAACCCAATGGAAGATTCTAGTTTTGTTTCTTTAGCATTTGGCCCAATTGACTTGTTTGCGTCAATTAAATGCTCGCACGAAACGTCTTCTGTGGAACATTTGTCCTTAAATTGGACAAATTTGGTTCAAATAAATTTAACCAGTTGAAAAAACTTATTTTCTTTAGTTCAAGGAACAATATTTTTTTTGTAGCTGAAATAAGCATCGGTATCGATAGGAGATGTCTCAACAAAACAAAGACAAAGTGCAACTTTATTTCGCGGATTAGACATCTTTCAATGCCATGCTTGGGTTTGCAGGCAGAGGTCACACTAATTAGAGTGATGCAACAGGTTATCGAAGAACACCAAATCAATACAATCAGTATAAATTTCTGGTCAAAACAATTGGACTAAAGTAATAACTGCAAATCACTCGCCGTAAACAATAATGTTTGGGATCAATTGAGTGGCCGAGACTAACTGATAAAGAAAAACGCAAAAGAGCCGACTAGCTTACTGGACCGGACCTGTTGAAGCAACCAGAAACTTAACAGGCTAAGCAAATCAATTTACCATTTGTCTTTGCCTTTGATCAAGAATTCATGCCCTCACCAGAGCTGTTTTCACAACGCAGATTGAAGAAAACAAATCGAATGTTTCGAGGAAACAATTTGACAAACGTCAAAGTATTTCAAAGGTCTAATAGATAGGCGTAAGGAATGACATATGTACGGCGATTGTCAAATAAAAAAACGGCAGCAAAAATAATTGGTATTGCAGGAAAGGAGAAATCCAAAACAGGCACTTTCATGCATTTTCTGCAAAATAGTTTGCTGAAAATGTGAAACCTCGGAGAGTTGATGAGGATATAAAATGCAGAAAAAATTTTCATTTAATATCATTCATTAACAAAAGGTTATTCGTTCCTGCCAGAGCCAGACTAGGCAAAACTTAGGTGTTTTTCAATTTATAGCATCCAATAAGAATATATCGTAAGCATAATGTTGTCCAATTGTTCTGATGTAACGAGCACAAGAAAAAATTGCGGGAGGAGACAACTTGGGAGAAACAAATTTCAGCAACAACTCTGCCATAATGGTGTAACAAATGCCTAGCGTGCGGTAAAAAATTGTACAACCTGTCGGAAACACTGAGCACAGACAGTGGCTCCAGTGATCTCTGAGCTACTATAAAGGGACTTGTTGCCCCAACAGTTTTTTCAAATTTTTTAAAAATATTACTTTTGCCCATTTTAGAGTTAAAATTGGGTACAAAAAAACCTGTCAATGCTGTTGCTTTCCACAAGTCTGATACTGCAAGCCGTTTATACAGAGATAATATCATTGTTGGATACTGACAGTTGTTTGAACACGTCTAAGTTGTTTATAACTTGAAAAACTTGATTAAGCAATTAAAACTATCATTGGAAGCTAAGCGACTTTCATTGGCATCAACCCAGAGTTCATAGATTACATTTCAGAGTCTAAAGAAAATAGAGTATATACAACAAAAAGAGGATCAGAGAACAAAAAGGGTCAACAAAGGTTCAGAAGTAATTTGAATTCACCGGTAGTACGTCACTTCAGAAGTGTATGGAAAGGATTGTTCAGACGGTGCAAAAACGAAGTACTGACACGAATAGTTTGATTTAAACTGCTGATTTAATAGAAAGCAATTCTGAAATAATCTGTTTGGACGTTATAACCCAAATGGCTCTGTGATTGGAAACAAAATCGTCTCTCTACCATTTCTACAACGCGCACATGAGTATGTGAATCACCGTCAGACACCAACTTACTCCAATCTCGTCTGCCACCGATTTTGATAAAGATACTTACTGTCTTTGAAAAATCAGCAAATGAAGAGGAGATTGGAATCCGACAGACACCTGAACAGAGCTGACATCGGTCGAATTTTGAAAACCATTGGACTTTCTGACGGAGCTAATCGGTCAATAAAGATTCTTACAAAAGACAGAATCGACAATACGCCAGGCGTGAAGCTCGCTCCACTATATTAGTTGACTTACATTTTTTGACGAAGTATAAAAAGGCAGGCAATTTTGAAGCTGAGCTCCAGTAGAAAAGTATATCAGCACAGAAATAGAAACTGAAATTTTTTTGTATAAATTGTTTATTTTGTTCAATTTCCCTTGCCATATCATCCGTTTATTATATTCTGGTGAAAATAATTACAGACATGAATTTAATAACTAGATAAGCGTGATAAGATGAAGAAACTGGAATATATCAGCATCGAAAACAGCAGAAAATGGATTTCTTCTTATAATTCAGCGAAGTTATTTCTAAATTAAATGGACATGAGCAGGATATAACCTGTTTCCGTATCTCATACTTTAATGTTTTTTTAAGAAAAACAATGTTAAAATGATTTTTTTGAATTAACCCTTAATGTTGAAATATATATTACTGTGTCCTGTATCGTCAATTTAATTGATCTGCAGTTCAATAAATAATGATCATTATATGTCATTTCAACTGGTGAGTACAAGGAGCAAAACCAAATTGAGTTTGGGTTTTTTGCTTAAACATTTTTTGGAAATACATATTTGAGTTCAAGTTGGTAAATTTATAGCGGATATCTATTAACAAAGTTAAAATGCAAAAACAGACTTTCAGCACAGATCTGGAACAGATGAAACGAACAGGTTGGTGTAAAACTTTCCTAGTCACAGGCAATTGGGACTGCCACCGTTAGAGGTTTTAACAAGGGGCTAAAGTATAATTTTTTTAATCAATTTTTATTCGTTCAAGCAAAATCTTCCTATTTTTGGACTAATTCGATGTAGCGCAAGTAATCACTTTGCAACTAAAATTGCATAAGTTACTTAAAAACTTGCAACCACCCAACGGTTCTTCGAACGGCGCTCTTTGAGGCAATGATCTTAAAAAAGTCGATAGTTTTTATTCTTTTCGGAAGCCCCCTTAGTTGATGAGGCGCCCGCAGTACCAATAATGCCGAGAGGTAATTTTTGAGACCTTATTTTGGAGATAAATTTTTTGTAGAAATTTAGCCAACGCGACAAAGTAAGCCCTAAAATACGCCGGCAGCAACAATTAATATAGAATCCTTATCGCAACAAAATCAATTCATCAAAATTTACGCATGGAAGATTTACGCAAATTGGTAGAAACATCAGAAGAAGTTATCGAAGCGTTCAATAAGTTAAAATTTGTTCGCTCACACAATGAATTTGAGCCACAAAATTGAGAAGCATTATGATGAAGTTAACCCAGCAGTAACGGAAGACATCAAATCAATCTTAGAAACCTACCAAAAGTTCAGCTAAATAGAGAAGAATAAAGCAAGACTGGGTTTCAATTGAATGTCATTGATGATAGTTATTAGATTTGCAGAGGTACCAACAAAATGTTCAGGCTCACATAACTCAATGGAAGATTCTAGTTTTGTTTCTATAGCATTTGACCCAATTCACTTGTTTGCGTCAATCAAATGCTTGCACGAAACGTCTTCTGAAGAACATTTGTACTTAAACTGGACAAATTTGGTTCAAAAAATTTAACCAGTTGAAAAACCTTATTTTTTTTAGTTCAAGGAACAATATTTTTTTGTAGCTGAAACAAGCATCGGTATCGATAGGAGATGTCTTAACAAAACAAAGACAAAGTGCAACTTTATTTCGCGGATTAGACATCTTTCAATGCCATGCTTGGGTTAGCAGGCAGAGGTCACACCAATTAGAGTGATGCAACAGGCTATCGAGGAACACCAAATCAAGACAATCAATTTAAATTTCTGGTCAAAACAATTGGAGTAAAGTAAAAACTGCAAAGCACTCGCCGTAAACAATAATGTTAGTGATCAATTGAGTGGCCGAGACTAACTGATAAAGAAAAAGTCAAGGGAGCCGACTAGCTTACGGGACCGGACTTGTTGAAGCAACCAGAAATTGAACAGGCTAAGCAAATCAACTTACCATTTGTCTTTGCCTTTGATCGAGAAATAATGCCCCCACCAGAGCTAATCGGTCAATAAAGATTCTTACAAAAGACAGAATCTACAAGAGGCCAGGCGTGAAGCTCGCTCCACTATATTAGTTGACTCACATTTTTTGACGAAGTATAAAAAGGCAGGCAATTTTGAAGCTGAGCTCCAGTAGAAAAGTATATCAGCACAGAAATAGAAACTGAATTTTTTTGTATAAATTGTTTATTTTGTTCAATTTCCCGTGCCATTTCATCCATTTGATGTATTCTGGTGAAAAAAATTACAGATATGAATTTAATATCGTGATAAGCGTGATAAGATGAAAAAACTTGACAAGAGCAGCATCGAAATCAGCAGAAAATGGATTTCTTCTTGTAATTCAGCGAAGTTATTGCTAAATTAAATGGACAAGAGCAGGATATAACCTATTTCTGTGTCTCGTACTTTAATGTTTTTTTAAGAAAAACAATGCTAAAATGGCTTTTTTAAATTAACCTTTAATGTTGATATATATATATATATATATATATATATTACTGTTTCTTGTATCTTCAATTTAATTCATCTGCAGTTCAATAAATAATGATCTTTATATGTCATTTCAACTGGTGAGTACAAGGAGCAAAACCAAATTGAGTTTGGGTTTTTTGCTTAAACATGTTCTAGAAATATATATTTGAGTTCAATTTGGTAAATTTAGAGCGGATATCTATTAACAAAGTTGAACTGCAAAAACAGACTTTCAGCACAGATCTGGAACATGTGAAACGAACGGGTTGGTTAAAACTTTCCTAGTCACAGGCAATTGAGAGTGCAACCGTTAGAGGTATTAACAAGAGCTAAAGTTTAAATCTTTATTACTCAATTTTTATTTGTTCATGCAAAATCTTCCTATTTTTTGACTAGTTCGATGTACCGCAAGTAATCAATTTGCAACTAAAAGTGCTTAAGTGACTTAAAAACTTGCAACCACCCAACGGTTCTTCAACCGGCGCTCTTTGAGGCGATGATCTTAAAAAAATTGATCGTTTTTATTCCTTGTGGAAGACCCCTTAGATGATGAGGCTCCCGCAGTATCAATAAATCCGAGAGGTAAATTTTGAGACCTTATTTTAGAGAAAAAATTTTTGTGGTTAAAAAATGTTTCGCCAAAATTTTCTCAGGGTTAGTTTTTTATTCAACATAAGTTCAGTTTTGTATGCTTTCTTCAATTTAGTGATTTAATTAGTGCAACAATAGGCCAACCCGAGACAAGATTAATACTAATTAAAAACGGAGACATGGTAAATTCAGTTTTTTATTTTACAGTTTTTCGCTTGGTGGACACTGCCGTGATTTGATTTGATTTTAATGTGTTCAATTAGCAATGAACTGCTAATTGCTTTTTCTCAAATTGTTATAGGGCACCTTTTAAACCGCGCTTTCACTTTGGTCTGCATTTGTTTTTGGTATTTTTGTTGGTTTCTGGTGATTTATGTTGAATACTTGTCTAAAGGATTTTGGCAGAGAAATTGGTTTGGATGGGATTTTTTGTTGTAGAGTTTCGTTTCAGCATCTTTGTTGTGTATTAGTGAGTCTGAAAGTGGCAGAGAAGGAGAGAAATTTGAGAGAGAGAAAGAGAGTGAAAGAAGATATGAAGAAAGAGAGAGAATGAAGAGAAAAAGAAAGAAAGCGGCATCCTCATTGCAGCTCCGGCAGCCAAACCCCCTTTCAGAGGAAATGCAACGGTCTTGTGCACTGAGAATACAGAGACTTGTTGTTTGTTGGTTTTTATGCTTATGGCGAATAAAAGTGAAGACTTATAGTGTTTATAGAAAGAGAGAGAGGCACCCTCTGTGCACTCCGCCAGCCAGTCTTTCCTTTCAGAGGAATAGCAGTCAGCTTGCGCACTGAGAGCACAAAGGCTTGTAGTTGATGCCTTTTCTGGAGACTGGTATTTTTGCCCTTGCGGAGATGAGTGGTTGTTCCAAGTGGGAACAGATTGTGGGGCCAATATTAAGGCCTCAGCATGATTCCTTCGATCATGCTGCCCTCCCCTACTTGTACCCTGGGGATAGAGTGTGGGGACAGTATAAAAGCATCAGCATGATTGCCACGATCGTGCTGTCCTCCCCTACTGGTACCCTGGAAATAGATTAGCTTCAAGAACTAGACTGATTCCCGTTGTCAGTCCACTCTCCCACACTGATCTCTCTGATTCATGTTCATCGGTTTTTTGGTTTGTCGGGTTCCGGAAAGGCATATAGGTTTCTGAAAAGGCATATACATGCACACACATACACACAGACACACATAAACGCATCAGGCACCCAGGCATACACACATACACACACATGCAAACACACAAACAACCATTCAAGCAAAAATAGTTTTTATAAGTATTTAGCGTGGGCAGGGTATTTTTGGATGGTTTCAGCTAGCGTCTTGAGTCATACCCCAAAACGTCTGCATTCACCTTTGTATTGCTTTAATTTGGATTTTTTAGGAGAGTTTGTTACTTTTTTTATGGTTTCAGCTAATGTCTCGAGTCCTACCCCAAGACATCCGCATCCACTTTTTCCTTTAATATAGATTTTAAGAAACTTTGCTACTATTTTTGATGGCTTCAGCCAACCTCTCTAGTCGTAAACCAAGAAATCAACATCCACCTTTGTTTTGGATTGCTACCATAGTTTTAGTTTCTTTTCCGCCCTTTTCTTTTGTTATTAAATTGATATATTTTTATTTTTAATTTGCGTACACACATCGTTAGCAAAATTGATTTCATAATTTTTCCATGGGGGTCTCCTGCGTTGGGTGTAAAGCATTTAGAATTTGCTTGATTTTATTTTACTTTGATTTTTCTGTGACTTTTGAAGGTGCTGGTCCATTTTGAGATCCATCATGGTGTGTTAGTCCGCTTTTTCTTGTTTAAGATACCTTCTTGCTATAAAGAGTCAAAATCTTGTTCTACATCCAAGAAGGCAATAAGTGTGGTATCAATCCATTTAGCTTGTTGTTGCTTTTTCTGTTAGCATTGAAAGATTTTTTGTTGTGCATCTGCTTACCGTTTCGGAGTTTCCTATTTGGTGTATTTCATCTACGCTTGTCTACAATGGCAAGTTATTTGCAAGTCTTATGGCTTTATTTCGTTTTTTGTAACTTTTTGAGATCATCTTTTTGCTACATTTGCCCAAGCTGCATTTGCATACATTTATTGTGGTTTTTCCGTTGTTTTATTTAGGTACATAATTTTATTAGAGTTTATGCTTTTTATTTTAAGATGTCTTAGCGTGTTGATCCTTTGTTGCGTTTTGTGACTTTTTTGTCGACAGAATTGATGCAGGTCAATCTTCAATTGAGGTCAAGTTCAAAAAATTTTGCATCTTTACTGACGTTGATGTCTTCTGAACCTAGACCGAGCCTCAGGTGTGTCTTCAGTAGTTGTCTAGTGAAGATAGTGTACATGATTTCTCCCGCGTTGAGTTTTTTCCATTTTTTGCACCATTTTTCTAAACTTTTGATTCTAAATTGTAAATGTTTAGTAGCTATTTCTTGTTTTTCACGTGCGCAGTATATAACGATGTCATCAGCACATTGTGAAATTGATATATTGTTATTTTCGGTTTGGTTACACACATAATTAGCAAAAATGATTCATAATATTTCTATGGGTGACCCCTGCGTTGGGTAAAAAGCATTTAGAAACTGCTTGGTTTTAATATATTTTGATTTTTCTGTTACTTATTAAGCTGCTAGTCCATTTTGAGATCCATCATGGTGTGTTAGTCTGAGTTTTCTTCTTTAAGATACCTTTGTGCTATAAAGAGTCAAAAGCTTGCTCGACATCAAAGAAGGCAACAAGTGTGGTACCATTCGATTTAAAGCTTGTTGTTGCCTATTCTGTTAATGTTTTAAGATTTTCTGTTGTGTTTCTGCTAGATCTTTGGGCGCTTTGCTGATCTCAGAACACAGGTTTAATTTTTTACAACGATTTACCAAGTTTTCGTTTACAGTTATCTCGCATAGAATTTCAGGTTGTTATTGATAGTGGTCTGTATCATTTTATTCTTTTGTGATCTTTTCATACTTTTGGTACTGTTATTACGGCTGTAGTTTTTTATTGGGCTGGTACATGTCCTAATTGTATTGATGATTGATTTCTTAGTGCTAGATTTTTTATTGTTTCTCATGATAATTGTTTTATCAATTGATGGCTTTTTCCATCCTGTCATGGTGCAGTATTTTTACAATTTTTTATAATATTTTTGAGAACTGCAGGTTATACTTCTGTGTGTGTGTTCCTCCTTCTTCACTAAGCTTGGTGTCTTGAAGTTTGTTTCTCTTATTTTCAATGAGACTATTTTCTCAAGATCTTTTGTCTTATCTGTCTTTGATTCGTTTGTTTTCATTGTTGTTTTCTGTTTTTCGGCGAAAGTATCTGCAGCTTCCTGATTATACATTTATAATTGTTCGTTTTTTCCTGATTTTGGTTAGTTAATATCTTTGCAGCTTTTCAAAAGTTATTACCTTCTCTTGCTTGGTTTAGTTTGTCAATTGGCTTCATTTGTTGTCATGTTGTGTTTCTGAACTTATTTTCTTTATTTCTTTTGTCAGTATGTCGATCTTGTTGCATATTGTTTTGTGTTGGATTGTGTTTCTTTCGTCGTTTCTTCTCAGTTTGTTTTTGTGTCTAAATTAGGTTTTCTTGTGAGTTCTTTGATTTGGTTGCTTGTAGCTATTTTTTTTACTCACATATATGCTCTCTTTGTATGCAGCTCAAATGTTTTGTTGTAATTTTGTTTATGTTTTTTTCTAAGTCTGTTTTGTTTGTTCTGTTCCTATCTAGTTCATTTGAGTTATGCAAGATATGAGTTTTGTATTTTTCCTTGTTAACATTTTTATGTGGTGGGATTGGTTTATCTATGTTGTAGGTGCTCACAGTTGGGTAATGATCACTAGGGCTTTCGGTGAAGATATAAAAATTATCAAATAAAATAATTAGTTTACAGTTGGCTAGATGCACATCTGATTTTCCATCATCATTTTGCTGGGATTCATAGTTGTTTAGTATTGTAAATTTTCCTCGTCAAGCCATTGTTCAATTAATTTTCCAGTTCTGTTAGTGAGTAGGTCATTGGCTCCAACCATTGGGTGTTTTATATTAATGTCACCAGTAATTGAGTGAATTTTGTTGTTTGGTATTTTTGTGATTTGGCCCGTGTTTGTTTCTGGATGTGGTGATACATAGATGTTTGTTATGTAGAGTCCAAGTGTTTTTATAGTAATACATTATTGTATTTGTTTGCTTTCTGAATAATGGGTTTTCGTCTTTATGAGTTCGTAACTAAACGGATGTTTGATGTAGATAGCAGATCCTGAACGGTTGTGTTTAGTGTTTCCTGCTAAGGTATAGCATTCCATGATTTGATGACTTTTTTTGTACCTAAGTTGGTTGCGTTAAAGCAAGCTAGGTCGGCTTGTGTTTTTTTAGCGCTGAGTATTTTGTTTTTTAGTTCTGTTGTCATTGAGCTTATTGAGTTTTTGTTTCATTTTGTCTTCATTTACTGTCATAATTTCCGTTTGGTGGACAATACTACGAAAAGTTAAGGTTTTTGTCATAGTTTTTGAGTAAATTTTAAAATTAGAATAGTCAAGGTTAATTAAACTTTGTTGGATACTGCTGCTGCCAATTACTAAATTGTCCGTACAAAAAATAAAATCAAACCCAATGCTTTTCACATCGAGGCCCGAATTGTTAAAAAGCTAAAAAGAAATGACGAAAGTTAATTGGTGCAACTCGGGCAGACCAACTTGGGTTTCGAACTTTATCATGGGTCCGCACTTGACATTGCCTGCTTGCTGCAACTCCCAACAAAACAAGTTGATTGTTGATGACCAATATCGGTTGGTTTCCGATAGTAGGTAATTTTTTTGGTGAATCAATGCACAGCATTTATTATTGTAACATTTTTATATATTCAAAGAAAATATGTTAATTCTATTAGAGTGTAATTAGAAAAACATTTCGCAGGTATGCAATGACTAAAACCAGATAGGTTTTGCGGACAAGTGCAAATTTTAAAGACCCGAGCTGTATATACATATATATAAATATAAATATATATATATATATATATATATATATATATATATATGTATATACATTAATATATATATATATATATATATAAGTCAAACGTTTGTT
>NC_134477.1:38929204-39005197 GCF_964194025.1 Convolutriloba macropyga | reverse complement strand
AACAATGTCTTGGATAACTTTAACATAGCCCGATAATATTATCAATCAATACTGACAGCTAAGTTCATTGACCAGACACTCATTTCAAACTCCCCTTTTTGAGTTAATTCAATCAAATTGAGAAACAACAAATTATTTCTTGGTTCTCCTCTTCGGGGTGAGTTGAAATTGATCACGATATATTCTCTTTCCTTCAACTGGGTGAAGAGAAAGCGCATATAACTTCCATCTATTTCGGTGAAATGAACTTCAGCGGAGACATTCATAGCAAGCGAAACATTACTATGCAGATCCATGAATTGCAGCAAAATAGAAAAAAGTTTCAAAACTGTTTTCTTAGCTTAAATCTCCTTATTGACCTTCTAACATCCCTTTTCATTGTCACCAGCGGTAGATAAGACAAACTACTTTCCCAAAAGAAAAGTTTATCTTTTTTCAGCGTATAATGTTGCAATATACCTCTTTTTAAATTTACTTTATGTTATCTTTAGATTAAATTTCCTGGAGATGTGAGCAGATTCAGTTTTCATTGCGCTCTTTTGGCAAATTTTCAAATTTAATATGGTTTTTTCTTGGCGACCTACCACAATTTGCAGTTTTAAATCAACTTCAATCGAAAACTTAAAACAACAGTAGATTGATCAGAATTAAGTGGACGCATGGTAAAATAAAATAAACAAGGACGCTCGGTAATGTGCGATTGCACATAAGGTTTCGACCCCGCTAATCTAGAATTTTGGCAAAATTGTCTACCAAATGAGGAACAGGTAGAAAAACACAAAAATTCAACTAATTTTCAAAAAAATTGGTGTATGAACGAAAAGATAGCCTCCAAAGCAAATAACTAGCTGGAGTAAAAAATCATGCATTAGATTGATTAGATATGCTATTATTAAGAAAGCGAGTCAGGACAAACAGCAAAATCAAACAACAACAACAAACACTAATTACATCAAAAGTTTTTTGTCCGTCTAAAAAAAGAGAAATCAAATAACAAAGTCAAAATAGCGTCAGACAAAACTGAAACTAAACAAAAACTTGTATATCACCAGAAAAAAAATGCGACCAGTCTATAACAAAGCTTGGTAACATTTAGACAAACAAGAACAAAAACAGTTAAAAAAGTTAAAAAGTTCGCTCAATTTTTTTTGAAAAACAATCAATTTCAAAGCCTTGAAAACAATCATAAATCAAGTAAAATATCCAATAGGTTTATAATTGCCAACAGTTTTATAGAAAGACTTTAAGACTTGTCGTTATTCGAATTGTTTTTGCAGTTACAAAAAGAACAAATAGACCACAAGAAAAACTTCAATTAAAATTTGCCAGATAACGCTGTCGAAGCTGTAAAGCCAAATTTTGGCGCTCAAAAAATATTTTCTTTGAGCTTTTTTTGAACGACAATACTGTGAAATACGACTTCTTTTTGATATGACCAGTTTACAAGTAAAAAAGAGAAAAAAATAGCATAATTAGGTAATAATTTTGTTTTTTTTTTCGAAAAAAAAATTATTTCCAAAGTCATGAAAGCCAATTATTACAAAAAGAAATTATTAAATAGGTTCGTTTTTTATTCAAAGGAAACCTTTGGGACTTGCAATTAACCAGAATATTTTTTCTTACATCTACAAAAAGTACGTCAAACATGACAAAAATAAAAAAAAAACAACTTACTTTTTTTTGAAAAAACCGTGTCGAAGCCAATGAATTAATTAGGAAATCTTTAAAAACCTTAATTTTTGCAATACCAATCTTTTTTGTAACCCTCCCCTGACACAAAAAAATTCATAATTGACTAGATAACAACTAGACAAAAAAGAACAAAATTGCGAAATTAAAAAGTTTTTTTTCTATTCTGGAAAACAATTGTATTCAAAGTCATGAAGCCGTCAGCTATCTAATATTATCAGAATATCGGCCAATCTAGTCTTTCAAAAAAACCAATGAAAATTGTCATCAAACAGAAAACATTATACGACCAAAAAACAAAGTAGAAACGAAAGTTAAAGAAGACAAAGTTGAAAAATTCAAATATATTCAGTGTCGAATATCGAATATCTATAACCGTTAAAACCATAATCATTAAGGATTTCAATGTCTTTAATTGTGCTTTTTTTGAAGTGCGATTATTGTGATATTTGAACCGTAAATGAAGTGATAATGTGACAAAATTAGAAAACGTGAAAAATGGGCAAAGGCTTTAAAGTTAAATAAATTGTAAAATCTAATATTATCGGAGACAGAAAACCGTAACTTAAGGCGTGAAACCTTAAAAAGGATTAAATTTTATGTTAGTAGAAAGAAGAAGCTGTCTCTCTTTAATGACACTAAGCTACAAGTTGACCAAACATTGAAAAAAAGAGGCATTAATTATTTAAAAATCAAATATTTTAATAAGTCGAAATGACCATCGGCTTTCAAGTAAAAAACCAGATGCATTAAACTAGGGCTGGTTAGAAATTTTTTCACTGCTGGAGGACCTATAAAAACAGAGGTTTGATTTGAAATGTTCTGCTCTTTAATTAATATTAAAAATATCAATTTAAAAAAAAGACCGAATGATTACAACCCGAATTAATTTGGATTGTAACAGTCCAGGATTGTTCCAAAACTAGCCTTGATAATGCTGTTTGTCCATTAAGGACACCTAGATTTTCGAATGTTATAGATATAGATAATTTATTAGTTAAAAAACAAAATTAAATGCTGCATTTTTGATAATCAAAGAGTAGAATTATCAAAAAACGGCATTTTTTTTATTACAGAGCCTTCTCAACGGAAGATGAAGTAGGAATAGCCCCCGTTTGAATCTACAAAGATCGTGTTAGTGGTGGTTGATTGTTTATTTCCGGCAAACCTAAGTAAAGTGGACTAAAGAGCTTATTCCGTGCTGTTTTTGATGAAAAATGCTGAATTTTGAAGTTTTTAGCCAGAAATTTTGACAAAAAAATTAATAAAACAGTCGACAATATTTTTTGTCTTCAAAAATAAAAATGACAACACTACTTTTAAATTTTGCATCAAATTGTAGCAAGATTGACACAAATGTTGTCAACAATTTCGGAAAATGTGAATAAAAACAACGGAATTCACTCTATTTTTTTCACAAGTTATAACTCCCTGTAAAAAACAAAAACAAAAAAAATCTCTTTAATTCCATATTATACGATGGACAAGCTTTCTAATGATACCAGTCTCAACCCTCTACAATGAATATATTGATCGGCCAAAATTGTTTGAACAAAAAAACCGCATTTGAGTATGTGGTCAAGAGGGGTCGGAACAATTACCTGATACAGGCCGCATTTTTTAAACAAAACTTCCTCATTGAAAAAAATTCTGAGAAGTTCAAGTATAAGGACAGCATGACGGAAAAACATAACAAAACAGAAGAGTAGAGCATTAGTCACAAAATTTGCAAGCTATGGTTTTTTCTATTTATTTGCAAAACCTTGAATAATTTTGCAAAAATTATTCTAAAAATTTAAAAAAAATAAAATTAACAGACAGTGTGATGATTGCTGAGTAAGTAAAAACTTTACTACTGAACCAAACTGTGCACATTTAACGGTGTATTTTTTTAGTATAAACAAATCTACTGAATGATAAAATTTTCAGAGCTCCATCGAATTTCAGTAATGATTGAAGAAGATTCCAGGAGACACAACTAGATTCTCGCGAATTTGAGTCAAACCTAAAAAAACAGAAATTTTGGATCAATCGTCACTCATTATCAATGCAAATATTGAAAACGACGTAAGATTTCAACTCCTTCTGTTTTTGTCAAAAGAAATTAATTTCGAAATTTTATCGGATAATTTTCTTCTGAAACAAAGTTAGGACTTTTTATAGCAATTTTCTCCGCTGCATTCATTAAAATTACATCTATTGTTGGCGTGTTGATTTTACAGTATTTTTGTTCCGACCCTCTTGAGGGGGGAGGAACTATATACTCAACTAGGTTTTTTTTTGTTCCGTGAATTTTCGCCGCTCGATATATTCATCGTAGAGAGTTGAGACTGGTATCATTAGAAAGCTCATCCAGCGTAGAATATGGAATTAAAAAGATTTTTTTAATTTTCGATTTCTACAGAGAGTTATCGAGGTTTAAAGTTCTGAGAAAAGAAGAGTGAATTCACGTTGTTTTTATTCACATTTTCCGGAATTTTTGCCTAAATTTTCGTCAATTTTGCTAAAATTTGTTATAATTTTTAAGAATAGTGTCGTTGATTTTATTTTTGAAGACGAAAAAGCATTGTTGATTGTTTTGATTTAATTTTTTTGGTCAAAAAATCTGGATAAACATTTCAAAATTTAGACTTTTTCATCAAAAACAGCACGAAATAAGATAATTTAGTCCAAATTGATTAAATTTGCCGACAGTACATCCCCAAACAACACTCAAAAAATCTTTGTAGACTCAGAGGGGGGCTATTTCGACTTCAGAGTCCGCTGAGAGTGCACTGTAGTTAAAACCTTGCCGTTTTTTGCCAACTTTACTCGTTGATTATCAAAAATGCAGAATTTATTTTGAGTTTTCAACTAACAAATTATCTATATCTACAACATTCGAAAAATCAGTTATTCCTAAGGGACAATAAGTATTATTAGGGCTTGTTTTTGGACATTCTAGGACTTACAATCCAAAAAAAATCGGGTTTTAATCAGTCGGTCTTTTTTTTTTTAAAAAAAAAAGACTTTTTTTTAATAATAAAAAACAGAACATATCAAATCAAAGCTCAGGAATGATAGGTCCAACCAATTTGCTTGTTGAGCAGCTCCAATCTAATGCATTAAGTTTTTTAATTGAAAATTTATGGTCGTTTCTTTTTTTAAAAATAATTGACCTTTCAATAAATAATGGCTTAATTAACTTTTTCTCTAATTTTTTTCTTAATTTGTACAACTTCGAGCTTAATGTCAGCAAAAAACGACCGCTTCTTCTTTCTACCTATTTAACATTTATTCTCAGTTGCAGTTTTAAGCCTGAAGTTATTGTTTTCTGGCTTTGATACCACAAGATTTCAGCTTTTTTTTGTTTTGATATTTGCCAGTTTTTCACGTTTTCTAATTTTGTCACATTATCACATTTTTGACGGTTCTCATGTCACCTCATTAGCATTCAGAATAAGGCACAATTGAACATATTAATATTAAAATTCTGAAAGATAGACATCATCGTTTTAACGGCCTCGACGCCTCTTTCTTGAAGAAATCAATTGAATTTTTTAATTTTGTCTCTAACTGTCATTTATACTTTGTCATTTCGGTCGTATGAAATTTCCTGTATAGTGATAGTTTTCATTGGCTTTTCATAGAAGAGTAGAAGAACCGATATTCTGATATTAGTAGATAGCTGATGGTTTTCATGACGATCAAAACAATCGTTTTCCAAAATTTTAAAAAAAAATTTTTTCAACTTCGCAATTTTGTTCTTTTTATGTTTCCTTTTGTTACCTAATCTCGTTAGTTAACTACAGGTCAAAAATAACATTATGGGTGTCAAAGGAATAAGAGGGATTGGTGTCCGAAAATCTTTTAAAGAATTTGTTATGACCTTACTGGCTTCGACACCGGTTTTTCACAAAAAAAGTAAACTAATGTGATTTTTGTCATATTTGACGTTCTTTTTGTAGATGCAAGAAATATTCTGGATAATTACAGGTCTTGAGGGCTTTTTTTTGAATAAACGACCCTATTTAAATAGCTCTTTTTGTTATTAATGCCTTTCATGACATTAAATGTAATTTTGTTTCGAAAAAAAAATTACATACTTTAGCACTTCGCTTTTTTGTCTGCTTGTTACCTAGTCTTACTAATGAATAGCCACGTACTAAAATATAGCTGTTTGAAGAAGGCGCAATCAAATGTATTTTGAGTGCCAAAAATTGGCTTGACGGTTTTGACAGCCTTTTCTGGCAAGTTTCAATTGAAATTTTGTTTGTTTTTTTGTTGTTCTTTTTAGCCGCTTTAAAAAACGAATAAGGACAGGTCCTAATGCCCTTCTATAGAAGTAGTGGAAATCGTAAATTTGTGGTAATATTAATTGATTCCTAATGGTATTTATTACTTTGAAGTTAACTGTTTCAAAAAAATAAGTTAATTTTTTTACTTTACTGTTTTTGTTCTTTCTTGTATAATTGTTACCAAACCTTTTTATGGACTGGTCGCATATGTTTTCTGGGGATTTATAAGTTATTTTTGTTTAGTTTTGGGTTTATCTGACGGTATGTTGATTTTGTTATTAAATTTAGTTTTTAAGAGGGACATAAATTTTTTGATGTAATTAATGTTTGTTGTTGTTGTTGTTTGATTTTGCTTTTCGTCTTGACTCGCTTTCTTAATATTGACATATTACAGCAATCTAATGCATCAACTTTTACTCCACTGAGTTATTTGCTTTGGAGGCTATCTTATCGTTGATACAGAATTTGTTGAAAAAGACTTGGGCTTTTTAGGGAATCGCAAAAAATAATTTTTGGGTTCTTCTATCTGTTCCTCATTTGGTAGACAATTATGCCAAATTTGTGGATGGGCGGGGTCGGAACCTTATGTGCCATCGCACATTATCGAGCCGCCTTGTTTCATAAGAAATCCAAGTAAACCAAATGCGGAAAAGCAAAAAATTGCTTTGGTATTAAGTTTTCGCTGCTTAATTTTTGTATTAGTTGTGATTTTATGGGAAATTTCTAAAAATCAAATGATAAATGACAGTTTTAAGAGGGTAAACTCTGCGACGAGAAATCTGCGAACAACTCGATCTGTGAACTGGTCAAAACCCGAGTTTTTGTCACAAAATTGGCAAGTTTTTGGCCAGCCTCTAATATTTTTTCAACAATTTAAACAAACAAATGAATTAGTTGCACTCACCTATCCAGAAAAAATAATTGCAAATTGAGTTGCTCATTTTGGACCAGAAAAGATCTATGGTTGCTCGGCTGCCTGATGATAAATTTTGTTTATGTTTAAATGTTTGTGACGTTTGTTCTATTGACTTTGATTTTGTGGAGTTTAACAGACTCTTATGAGCTAAGGTCGAATCCTTGATTTGTCTCTAAAGTCTCTGTCCAAGGACGATGTATAATAAATGCTAGAGTTGTATTACCTAATTTTAAATATGACTGATTTACAAATTTGAGGTCAGTTAATCAGTGATCGGGCCATCCTAAAAAATGGTGAAATTCTTCAGACGCTTGATGACATTTTCCCATTGTTGGAATAATTTCCGTAAAGTTGATAGGCTGCCATTATTGTGGAGCTTATTTTTCGCTGTCAGGAGTTCTAAAGAATTGGCTAGCTTCTAATTTTAAAAGAAAGCTTTACTATTTTGTGAAAATATTTGTACAATTGGAAGCTTTGATGAACTTTTATCAACCTGAGAACAAATTATAATTGCCAAATGTGTGCGGGAGATTTGGCGAAAACTTGATGAGGTCAAAAAATATATTCATCTATCTCTTCAAAACTTTTTTAAAAATCTCTCTCCGCCCCCCTCATCCATCTTCCATAAAGGTGTTTTAACATTTGAGCACTCGGCGATCCTTTCTTGATTCTGGCGTTTTCAAGACTTTGATTTCACCGCTCATTGAGTTAGTCAAAAAGTAAGGTCTCAAACAATTTTTCCACTCCCATTGTGTGACATAGCAATGACCAGAAAGATCTTGAGATGTCAATATATAAATCTCAACACTGTATTGACAGTCACCATAATGACAATAATTTTGGGTAGTTAGCATCACACTGCAACGGTAGACTTGAATAGCCTCTGTCAAATTTTAGCGAGCGTGTAACCTCATTCCAATTTGCTATGTTAATACAAGTGATTTACCTGAATTTTAAAGAAATGGAACTCATTCAAAAGCTAGGATATTTCAAAGGAAAATTGGTAGCTGGAATTTTAGCAAATTTAGAATCTAGGAGTCCGGGCTGCAAAACTCCTATCATGAATTCCGCATTTGAATGTAATTCAATTCCTTTACATTGGCAACTGAGTTCGCAGTTGGATGTAATTGAAATCCAATCTATTGTTAACTTATTTCTTCCAAGTGCTCTTCCCAGGCACGGTTCTATATTGTACTTTATATTCAAAGTTTCCAATAAAAATGTTCTGTTTTTTCTTTACGCTAGATAATTTGTAAAAATAATTTACCGGTGAAATCGCAACATGAACTTTACTCACCTATCCAGAGAAAATAATGGTAAAATAGGCTGCTCATTTTCAACGCTTCGATTTGAGATTAATAGTGTTCTTTGGTCTGCTACACAATACATTAAGCGACATTTGCATAATAGCAAGCATTGGTTATGCTAAGGCGATCAGACAGCCCGATGTTAAGGTTGAACCTGCTTTCTTGAATACATTTTGTTCGAGGTCAATGCAGGATACTCAAAACCCTGTCCTTGCCCTTCTTCTCTGTCCAGCAATAAAACTACAATCTAGTTTGTCAAACTTTACCCGGGAGTTAACTATCTCTGATTTTGATAATTTAATAATACTTCGAAGACTTTTTTTTGTCGAATAGCGCGATTAAGTCCTACCAGTTTTACTTACCCGTGCCGAGGATTTTGCCTAAATTACAAAATTATGTAAGACAAGCGGTAACTAGCGTAGACAAGTGAGTTGAATTATGCGTTTGAAAGCGTAGATCTTACATAATTTTGCGTTTCAAAGCGTAGAACTTACATAATTTTGAGTTGAATTTACAGTAGATCTCAATAAAACTGAACGCTAAGAGATGCGTTTGAGAGGCTCGAAACATTACCCTCCTTCGTGCTTCTCGGTTAATGCACCACTATGCCAACGTACATTATTGATCTTCAGAACAACATTCCTTACAAGTTAAGTGAAATCAACGCTGAAGTCAACACAAAATCACGAAGATCAACTCTAAATTCAAAACAAAATTATATAAGATATAGGCTAAATTCAACGCAAAAGTATGTAAAATCAACGCTAAAGTCAACACAAAATTATGAAGATCAACGCTATATTCAAAGCAAAATTATGGAAGATATACATTGAATTCCACGCAAAAATATGTAAGATTTACGCTAAATTCAACGCAAAATTATGTAAAATCAACGCTATAATAAACTCTGAAATATAGAAGATCTATGCGTAAAAACGCAAATTCAGTAAGGTCAACTCAATATTCAACACAAAATTATGTTAGATCTACGCTTATGCATAGATAGTACATAAATTTGACGTATTCACCGCCAATCTTACATAATTTTGACTTTTTATTACCGTTGACACCTCGGCTCGGGTACTGAAAGGAGAAACGAATAATTATGATAATGTAAGTTTGACAATTAGAAGAGTTTTCAGCTTCAAAAATTTTTCAAATGTTTATGCTAATTGCATGAGGCATTTTTAGTCATCAAATCTAACAAGGAGGCTCGTTGAAGTGCAATTCCACATAATGTTCCGTCCCCGCTCAATCACATTTTTGACCGAATTGTCGACCAAATGAGGAAGAGATGAAAACATTCATAATTTCACATATTGGTCAAAAGTAACTGGTGAATTAATACAATGAGCTTAAACTAAATATACAAAAAGAATTGAATAATGCCGCATTCGATGACTGATGTGAAAAGCCATTAACGAGGCTACAAGACCAGACAATAAAAAAAATCAAAAATCAACAAATATTACTCACGACCAATTGTCAAATCGAAAACAAAGACAAAAGAGCATCAGATAAGAGTGAATTATTCAAATATATTTATACTAGAGCAGAGAAAACATTGGAAGAGTACTTATTGAATTTAGATAACAAATAGACAAAAAAGAAAAAAATGCAAAGTTGAAAAAACTATTGTGTTTTTGAAAAACAATTTATCTCAAAGTTACAACCTCAATTAACTGTTAATAGAAATTAAATAGGTACAACTATGAAGGCCATTTAAACCTTTCATTATCCGAAATAATTTGAACGACGACAAAAAAAATAGCAAAAACGGACAAAAATCAAAAATTCAGTTACGCTTTGCGAGATGTCCAATTCCACATTTTTTCAACAATTTTAATGTCATATGTGACCTGTCGTTAATATGATAACGTGAATAGTTGACAAAAATTAAACTCAAAGGTAAAAAGTTTTGAAATTTAATTTTATCAGAGACAAAAACCTTTTGACTCACAATAAAACCACAGGAAAGTTTAACTTTAGTTCAATCGGAACAATACGCGACATCACTTTGATTTGATTAGGCTACAAACTGCAAGAAACAAGATATAAACGTGGCAGAGCTCAATAACCAATCGTTTTTTGAAGACAAATATTTTTAAACGTCATTATAACCAAAACTATTGATTAAAGAAAATTTTTAAATGCTTAGTATTTTAATTCAATCTGCCATGATGAGAATGATTATGTAATGAGACTGTAAAATAACAATGGTTACAGGCAGAACTCAAAATTTCCACAAATAGTTCAACGCAAACGCAGTGTTGGAACCATAAAACCCGTAAAGTTTTGACTGATAATATAAAATCTGTTTATGGGCTTTCATATGCCCTTCTATGAGTACAAAAGGAAATAATGCTAGTCAGTAAGTGACATTAGAAGATTAACGAAAGTTTTCAGCAAGAAACAAGCCTCCTCTATACATTCCGAATAAACCATGATTGGAATAATCCACGATGGGACCTAAAATACATCTGGTGTTGCTGCTCGTCCATTAGAAACACGTCTTGGTTTCGTGTGCTATTTTATAAACAATTTGAAAAAAAAATGTCAGCACATCCAAAATAAATGTGATTTTAGATAATTATCTATTTAGGTCAGCCAAATGTCGGAGAATGCTTAACTCCAGAACACTATAATGGAAAACCAAAGTAATCTTGCCATCATAACAGTTCAAAATAACATGTCAGCAGTTCTTAGGTTTTTGAAATGTGGCAAGTTTCAAAACAGTGTGCAAAGGAACCAAATTTAGTGCCTCTTCAAAGAATTATGGGAAGAGTTACCCAGTTTTAGCCAAAAAAGTTGGCTCAAACAGGTCAGGTACACTCTGTTGTATGTAAAAAAACCGCTAACACTATCATTAAAATTTTAACAAAATTTTGGCAAAGTGAAGAAAATTTAAGCACAAAATAGGAAAAAGTAAATCAAAACAACGGAAATCAGTCAACTGTTAAAAAATGTTAAGCCTAGATACTTCCTTGGCGAAAGTGAAATTAAATAAAACTCTTAATTCTTCTTTCTACCCGGGATGGGCTTTCTAGTGAAACTACTCGAAACTCTCTACAATGCATATATCAATCGGCCAAAATTGATAAAACAAAAAAAGTGCTGAGAATATAGTTTCTCCAAGGTGATTTGGATCAATAAGGTAACAGTCTACAGAATTGAGAAAGAATATATACTGCAGGCTTTCTAAGATCACATGACCAATCTTTTCTCCAGATTTTCCATCTTTGATTTTTGGTTCTTGATTCATAGTAGTCAGTTTCCATGGCCACAGATACATTACTCATGCTACCATCCCTCCACGTTCTATCTATAAATCCTTATATGATTTTTCGTTTAGATACAAAGAAACTTGGTTAATCACTATTGTTGATCGATGAATTGTTTGTGCACTTAATGAGGAATCTGAGATCCGTTTTGTGGAATCTGAGTTCCGTTTTGCGAAAAATAAAATAAAATGTTTTTTTTTGTTCACTGTCAAGTATCCAAATTGGTAGGATTTTTGATGTATCGAAACCAGAGTTTTTTGGATATGAAACAAAAAAAAGACACAAAACGAAAATTTTGCGAAAATTTCAACTAAATAACTGAATCAAAACTTAAAAGTTCAGAAATATCAAACTTACGTACATCAATTCTTCAATTAATTCTGATAATAAAGTATAATGGATAATAGTCAATAATACCTTTACTAATGAATACCAGTCAATAAGACGTGCGGTTATTGTAAGTTTAATATACAAATAAAGTCATCAAATTATAGACTTTTCGTATAGAAAACTGAAAACTTGGCATGTTCTTAGAGTCTGATTTTTTCTGAAAACAATGGCAGGAATGCTAATATCAGAAAGACAAACAAACACATCAAAGAACACAAGCGTGTTGACAATCTCATTAAGACAATCGTAAACAAAAAATCGTAAACAAAAACCGCAATGTCGGTAAAAGAGACAAAGTTTGCGCACAAAATATTGAGTAATTATTGTCGGAGTTGAACACGGCAGAAGTTAATTGCCAGTTTGTTTTCCAAAAGCAACGCATGGAAAAAATTGTTAAATCCAAAAAAAATTACAAGGTCTTGGAAATATTGGTTCCAGAAAATTAAAAAAATAAACCAACATTTTTGTAAGAATAATTTTTTCTTCTTGCGGAAACAACTAAACGCAGGTCAGCAAAATGACAGCAAAAAGACTCCAAAGCCTGTGTATGGTGTAAACATTGTTCTTGACTACAAGTCCGAGGATCCTAGTTAAAATGAAGCCAGTTTCTCTTCATAGATCAGATCAGATTCTTCTTATCATAAATTACCTTTTACGTGATTTTTTGTTTTTACCATTTCAGTTGATTTTTGTTGAGTTCAATGTTGAATAATTGCGTAGAAAAAATTGCTCCCTGCATACCAAAAATATAAATCAATGTGCGCAAAATTAAATTGTGACGTTTAATGAAGCCAAAGTCAAAAGCATTACTTATTGACGAGCCAATTTTCCGATTGTCGAAGACACTGTATTACCGAGCCATTGTTGAGGACAATTTATCGTCTAGTCAGAGTCGCGGGAACTGCTTTTAGTAACCTGCAATGTTTAGGACAAGTGCTGAAGGTGAACCAACTTGTGTTCATACAAATTTTCTGCCTAGGACCTTCTTTTCAAACCTATTATGGGCGGAAGACTGTCTGTTTTGTAATCGACCCCTCGGTGAAGGAGGTGCTACGTGAGGATATAAATAACTGCGCAGGCTTGCTTCTTTCGTCTTGTCAAATTTTTGTTTGATAAATCTATAAGAACTGCATGCTTAATCCAGAAAAAATCATTATATTTTTATAAACAAATGCGTAAAAATGCGTATAATGCGTTTACAATTAAAAAATCTTTGATAAGGTATGAAACATCAATACTTCAACAGCTATGGAAAAATTAAAAGTTCGGAATTTATGTCAGGTCTTGTATTTGTTACAAATCCATCGCTGCTCCAGACATACGACGTTTTCTTTGAACCAATCAAACGTCAAGCTCGCTGCTATGTTGTTATGACTGAAAAAGTGAACCATTCCACGGTCTGCTAAGCTGGGAGGAAAAATGAATATGGCTTGTTGGGTATCTCCAATTATTTCCAAATTTCCTTGACCAAATCCCACCATCGATATTACGTTCACGCACAAATTTCGATCATATGTTGCCTTAAACGAATAATGATGACTTTAAATAGCTAATACGTTTTCAATATAAACGATCGTGAACCCATGAATTTTTATTTATGCCCAATTTCGGTTTCAAGTGCAGTTACGAGATTTTTTAGATTAGACAGCATAAGTTTGTCTAAAAATGTCAATAAATAACGACTTCAAATATTAAATAACAATTATCTTATCATCGGTATAACTTTGGTTAACAGTTTACTATCTATTCCCTAAAACTACAATAACCATGAAAGCAATAAAGAGTGTATAAAAAATTTTTTGGGTATCGGTCAATTGAGGGTCAAATTTGTCATGTCATTAATCGATGAGAACATCGAGCATGAGCATAAAATCGGCCAAAACTTTTATTCAAATTTGTATTCTTCAAAGTATATTTTTTTACCTTAACAAGGTTTAGATGTTTGTTTTTACTGGAGAAATCAAGAAGTCGATCCAAGTACATCTTGGGAGACAATCCATATTTTTGCCCGAAATCCAAGTAGGTGCCAGATTGCGCTCTGCAACAGGCTGCATGCTCTAAGCAAGAAAGACAAAATTTGGTCTTATACTGGATACCGAACCACTAGTATTCCAGCGTTAGTTAAGAGTCTGATCAGATCACATTAACAGCTTGAGTTCCCTTCGGTAGACAGAACATTAATCTTTTTACCATTTATGTTACACTTTTTAATTTTTATTCGTTAAGGCATCACTTATGTGATTCTCCGGCATTACTTTGCGATTCACCAAAAGAACCTAACACCCTAGTCATTGAACATTGCAAACCTTATAAGATCTTATAAGATTCTTATCTGGCCTTACAAGTTAATGCATTAATCTTGTAAGATTGTATAAGATACTTACAAGATTTACTCAGAACTCATAGGATCTTATAAGAGTTGTGAAAATTCGTAAGATCTTATAAGTTTCTTATAATATATGTTTTTATCTTATAAGAGTTCCTAAGAATAGTAACAGCTGGAAAGATCTTATAAGGATCTTATAAGACACACATTATTCTTACAAGATTAAAACATATCTTGCAAGTCCTTAAAAGAATCTTATAAGACACACATTATTCTTGCAAGATTAAAACATCTCTTGTAAGTCCTTACAAGAATCTTATAAGACACACATTATTCTGCTAAGATTGAAGCAGATCTTGTATGATCAAAATAGAATCTTATAAGAGACACAATATTCTTATAAGATAAAATCATGTCTTGTAAGATCTTACAGAAATCTTATAAGACACAGATTATTCTGCTAAGATTAAAGCAGATCTTGTATGATCATAATAGAATCCTATCAGGCACACACTATTCTTATAAGATTAAACTCTTGCAAGATCTTATAAGAATCTTATAAGACACACAACATATTTTTAAGATTAAGGCTTTTGGAAGAGCTGATGAATAGAATCTAATACAGAAAAATTTGATCTCGTAAGGTATAACAGATCTTGTGAGCATCTCCAAGTTTTTCTGTACATTGCTAAGAACCTATGAAGATACATGAGTCGCTAAAACAACTGAGAAGATTTTGAAGCAAATTTTGAATTTGCAAAGTTGTTTCTAATACCCATTTATAAGAAATATTTAAATTTGTTTTTGCATATGATCTCAGATTCGTTTTGTGAATTTGTTCAAATTGCAAAGTTATTCTTTTAGCGCTTACAAAGAATCAAATGGAGATTGGAAATGCCATACAAAACTTTATTATGTCCTCTGACTACATTATACAAGAATATTTAGCACCAGTCAATGTTTTATGTGTCATATATGACCTTATATAATTTCCAAGAAATTCTGTCAACTTCAATAGAACAATTGTACAGTTTTCAGGCTTTTAACGTTTTTGTATGATTCCTGTATGATTTCCCGTATGACACGACAAGCAAAATCAGCTTCTGTAAAATTTCTCGAGGAAAGCAAAAAAAATCAGCTTCCATTACTGCTTTGAAATAATAGTTGAATACTCTGTTATCTGTTTGGTTTGTTGCCTTTTAGCAGAATATTTTTCTTCAACTTTATTAACTTTTTGACGATCATTCTTTAATTCATCATATTCTTAGCCTTTATGAAAAAAGTGACAAAACAGATTTTTGTCTATAACAATGTGAATCATATAATCAACCAAACACGTAAACTATACACGCTGAAGTGTAGGAAATGAAACTAAAAAATGCTTTAGGGTCAATTTTCTGAGAAATAGCCTACGAAAACAATTGGATTTAAAATTGCTTCATATTGCAAACTTTCATCTGAAAGTTACATGCAAAAGGCTAGTTTTCATCATTTTTTTCATTGCGATCATATATATATATATATATATATATATATATATATATATATATAAAAATAAATATATATATATATATATATATATATATATATATACATATATTTATAGAGTTTGGATTTTATTTGATGTCTATTGCCATCCCGGAAGCTTTTTGACCATGTGAACAGTTTCTATCCAAAATATTTGTACAAAAAAATTAGTCCGCTGATTGTTTCGGACAAAATTAATTTCCAGGAAGAGTCATGGATCATTTTTTTAAAATGTATTCAAGGAAGGAAAAGAGGAATGAGAGGGTGGGTGGGGGGGGGGGGGTTAATTTGTCATTTTGAAAAGTTTCAACAATAATGAACTTCACACCTGGGAAGTACTGGCTGGAAAAGGAGAAGAAGTTCAGTTTCAAATAATAAGGGTAGATGAGTCTGGCAAAATTGTTGAAATCTTCCCTTCTTGGAGGTCGAGGTGTTCGTTTTGAGTACAACAGATAACCAAGAAGGCAGAATCTTGTGCTGAAAAGGATAGACTGTTTAGTTTTTATAATATACTATAAATAACAAAATTCGGGATTGGAACTTCCCGGGTTGACCTTTCTTGGGAACTATAGCCAAGAACAATATATGGTTCCATACAGGAAATACAGACGTTTCTTATATGATCTTGCTCTGGTCGCCAAGATTTTTCATATATGATTTATGTATGGTATCTAAGAATCCGGTATGCACATTTGTGCGTTCTTTCAACACCCAAACAAATCTTATACAGCAGTCTAAGCTTTAAGAGCTTTAGACGACTTTGGTATATCAGTACCATATATGGTTCATACATGGTTCTTACATGATACACAAATGGTTCCTTCATGGTTATTATACGACTTCAGAGTTCATTAAAGATTCATGTAAAGTGGAAAGGTCCACATATGGTTCCTGTACGGTCCATATATGGTTCTTATGTCTTTCCTACATGATCCAACATGATTATCACGTGATCAATTAAGCTTGGATATGATTGCCAAGAACGGTTTAAAGGTGGTCACCCCGGGTTGATATGGTCTTAATACGGCTCCTTATTAATGTTGATGCACCCTTTGTACCGCACCTTTTTAATTTTGATACGGCCTTAATATGGTAACTTTGAAATTTTAGTCTCACCTGACTGCGGGCCGTAGAAAACTTAACAAGATTTTAGTACCGTTTAGTACCGCTCAGGCAACCTGAGCAATTATAACTTAAACAGTATAAATATGATACAACTCTGCCTTAGATTTGCAAGGCTTAACTTTTCCAATAAATCATCTTCGATGTTTTTGAAACCAAAACTTGCGGTATCATAAAAGATGATACGAGAATCTCGTCCAATTTTGCAAGATCCTTCAGGGGAACCGTATGTTGATAGACATGTTGATGTTTGCTTGTTGCAAAAAATTCGCATAGTTTGTGTGTTGAAAGTTAGTATTCTATTGACAAAAGTAATAATCTTGCATATATATTGCTAAGCCTCATGTATATTGTAATACTCTACCATAATCCTGAAAAAAGTTGTTTTTTTTTAGCAATGCCCTGCGAATTAAGCATGCAAGTTTCGATATGAAAATTGGGCTAGGTTGCAGACATCATCCCAAAAGACCTGCTCTTTCTTAATCAAACACCTCAGAGAGAAAGAGAAAGAGAGCGAGGGGGGGGGGGGGAGGAGAAAGAGATGCCAACGTTCAGAGAAGGCTTTTATGCGTGTGTGTCTTTGTTTGTGTGTGTGAGTGTGTATGTGTATGTGAACCTTGGAGAGCATGAGAAGGACTGAGAAATGATGACATCAAAAATAAATCAGTGATAAAGAGAGAGGAGAGAAAAAAAGTATAACAGAACGATTTCTGAACTACAACTCAAAAGAATTTGATTGACATTGCAAAAACTAGACCTGGAATGTTTTAGGAACAAATTAGAAAAAGCAAAATCACGCAAAATGTTTGAATAAAATGACAAAACGCCGCACAATGCAATCAAAACACTGCAACGTGAACACAAAATCGCTGTAATATAAAAGTGGAGCCAAATGTGTTCATTTCTCAGAACCAATCATTTTTTTGCTCTTCTTCCGGTGCTACAAAATTCGTCACTTTAATTTGACATCAAAAGTCATAAACAAGTGTAAACAGATGAAGGAAACATAAGCCGAACAATTCCGGAAATGACTCGAGTTTTACATTTCCAGGAAAACATTCATTTCAATTACCCTGTACTTACTAAAGCGACTAAATGACTGAGGAAAAAAACAAAAACTAAATAACCGAATAATTGTGTCAAAAGATGAAAAAATAGCCCGGAATCTAAATGAACGTAAAACATAGGAAAACTTTTTTTGGCTGTTTTTGAATACATTTCCGTCATTTATGTAAACAAAAACACATTTTTTACCATATAAACCGAAACCATCCCGCAACTTGAAAATATTTAGGGCAATTTGCGTTGTTTCAATTCCCAACAAAACAAGTGCCACAAAAATTCTAAAAGCTTATATTCGCAGAAGTGGAAAAACCTAAAAAACCCATAAACTACAATCTCTTACAGAAAAATTGTGAAAACATTATCAGAACATGATCAAAAATGTTATTGAAGTATATTCAAATCTTCAAAAAGAAGAAAAATTAAATAACCAACTGGTTGAAAAGGCCGCACGTGAACAATAAATTTTGCTTGCCAAAAGTAAATTTTGTACACCTCAAATTAATAATTTCAGTTTTTCGGTCCCACTTTGAACTAATTATAAAGAAGCAATCTTTGCTGTCGAATATTTATAAAATGATTTATAAGATAGTACATTTTACTTGCATTTTATCGACTTCTTTCATTTTATGTCAATCAGAATCATTTGAGCACCTTTTAGCGTCAAATGGCTATTGAAGTCATCTTTAAGTGTTTTAATTCAATTTTGTCTGTGTTTCACGAATCGTTAGTTTGTTTTTTTTTGCTTATTGGATACAATAGTTTGATTTGCATTATCGAGTTTTTCCTAATATCCCATTTCCAAAACATGTTTTGTTCAACACCTGAACCACTCCACCATTTTCACGCGTTTTGTTTCCTGCTTCGCAATTTCCTCCATTAAAAACAGATTGTAACAGACTTCGGCTTCTCCCGCTTGTCTGCTTTAAACGAGGTTTTGTCAAGAGTTTTTTGGTCAAAAGTATTGATATCTTATTCTATAACTTACGGCCCTGTCTTTTTAAAAAACTTGTAATTAATTTCATTGACAATGGGAAAAATCGAGTTTTTTTAAACTGTATATTTGAACAAATTTTGAGTAAATTAGTTTGAGTCAGTTCGCATGAAAATGCAGAAGACTAAATAAAACTAGACCTGAAATGCAAACAGCTGCTGACCACCAATTCATTATCTTTGGAGTTTGGGATGACGAAAGCCAAAGATTGCCACCCCTGTCTAGTTGTGGTTTTTGAGTAGATAGCTTTCGATTGGTCCCCTGAAAAAAGTATGAAAATTGATCCCTTTATTATTGCCGGTTACAACATCCTCCCCTATTTTCTTCCAATTTTAAGTGCCACAGGTAATTTCTTAATCTTAGTGAATCCGGAATTGAGATTCCAGAATTGATTCAGGAAACCTTCCCTAGTTGAGAAGAAAAACCAAAACGAAAAAAAATGTAAGAAATCTTCCGTATATTCGGTTTCAAACGTAGAAAAGCTTCGGTATGTTCGGTTTGTTCGGTATCGTCAGTTTCAAACGTAAGAAAGATTAGGTTTGGTCGTTTTTTGGACACAAGAGAGATTCGGTATGTTCGGTTTTAGAAGATTTGGTATGTTTGGTAGTTAAACATAAGAGATAGTAGGTATGTTATGTTTTAGACGCAAGAAACTATTGTCGTTTTTTTTCCATTGGAAAAATTGTTCTTTCTGTATATATTGTAGTCAAACGTTATGACACGATTTTTTTGCAGGAATTTCAAGCGTTCGTTCGCAAAAAATAAATGAATCAGTAAAAAATTCTTGGTTAATTTTGAATTTAAAAATTAAACAAAATGTTGAACATTAACGGAACTCTGTTGATTAATTCGAATTCACTGAGTTTTGACATCCTTTCTTGTAGTTCGCATGCAAATCGCATGCAAAGTTTTTGACGCTTGGTTGTGTTTCAAAGCGCCCAGTGCCGATTGTTTTCGTTTTCCGGTCCACTGGACTAATCTGCTTTTCAGACCCCGATTTTGAAAAATCCTGGTGTTTCTCTAAAAGAAATCGAATCTCACTTAACTTCAAAAACGACAATATCGAATCTCTCTTAAGTTTAAAAACGACGATACAAAATCTAAAATCTCTTTTATATTAAATACCGAACAAAAACGACGATACCGACGAAAAAATTATAGGAAATTTTTGGCTAGATAAAAACGACGATACTGATAATTTCTTATGTTTGAAAAACGAAAAATTCTCAAATAGGGTTTAGAGACTAATCAGTAATAATAGTCAATTCCACTGCTGTAAAAGTTATCATGTGAGACAAATTAAGAAACATGAAATATTTATGATTTTGCTTCTAAGGCAGTCAGATGCAGAAAAGTTTTCAATTTCTCTAAAATTTTTCTTGGTCTGAAAGTTGGTTGACAATCGCATAAAAGTGGGGCTATAAAATCAAGTGGTAAATTGTTTCAGGAAGTACTATCATCACGACTCCACTCTTTTTTCGTTCCCCCATCTTTGTATGGCCAACTCTTACACCACTTTATCACCTTTGGAAGCTGCGCCATTGCATTGAATGGAATAGAAATAAGATAATAGAATAAAAAAATAATCGAATTCTGAGCTTTATCCGAAAAGTCATAGTCTCTTGTTTTTTGAAGATAATATCTGACTCGCTCATGAAAAGATTCTTTGCGCTCCTGAAAACATCTGCTAAGCAGCACATGAAAAAGAAAATTGACAGATTTTCTGGTACTGTCTAAACCAACTCATAACCAACTCAATTTCACTGCTAAAAATAGAGATATCTGTCAACCAAACTTTTCTTATTTACTTTGAGTTACGCATTGGCCACATTTTTGCATAAGACAAATTAAAGCTCTGAATTCTCTGAAGCTTTAAGAGAAAATGATGTCCAAACAAACTTATTTACCCCCGTTGCGCCAAGACGATTTTTGCAGGAGTTTTGCAAGTTTTAAAACATATTAGAGTATAGGGAAAATACCCCACACCGCTACCGAAAAAAGAACTGAATATTTCATTCCTTGAGCGGACCTAAAGCAAAGATCTCCATCAAACAATAAAACTAAAAACAAAGGGCAAATTTTAATGATAAAAGTCTGTCATACAAGTGACAAACAACCACGAAACTTTCTCGTGCGTAAAAATTGACTAAATTTAAAACCCGAAGGAAACTTTTTCAAAGCAGAGCAATTTTGAATCATAGCTCGAACAATTGCTAGATTACTTTTTACCAAAAAGCTCACTCTTTTTCGCCAAATATTTTACTTTAGCAAATCATTTTGGAGCAATATGGTTTATAATATTCTTGCCGCAACTACACCTAATAGCCCAAAAAAAGAAATTCCTTCAAAAGATTATTATAAGAAAATAAATATTTCTTAAATTCGTCGGTATACCAATCGCCAAATTTTAATCTGACTGATGAAATACAATGTATAAATAACTCAAAGCTGAATTATGGCAATCAGCGTTTAGGCTCTAAATAAATGTCAACCTCAAATGAGATCAGCACCCCTCCCAAACTGAAACAGACCATTCGTCCATTTCACTAATCGTTTTTTGCGAAATGTATCCAAAAATATCAAAAATTTGCTTGAAAATGTGAAATATCGTTACAAAAGAATTGTATGGAGATTTTTTCTATTTTTTGTCACTAAAATCCATAAACGCCCAATTTTGCCATTTTGTGTAATTTGGCGACTAATTTTTGACCTCAGACTCCGTAATTTGAAACTACAATGTTCAACAGTCTGCGGTATTCAATTTCCACATTCAACGCTCCTTAGGATCCAGAGATTAACATTTAATTAATATTCTCTAAAAAAGCTACTAATTCAACTTCACAGACATTTTGAATATAAACAAAGTAACCAACAGTTCCTGAATATTCAAGCAACAAAATGCAACAAGTTTTTGTTCTCGCTCTAAAAAACTCCGTTCAAGAGTGAAAAAACTCCGTTGAAGAGTGACTTTGATATTTGTTGAAAAAGTTCAGAAATGCATAGTTTTCGAGTTCTTTTTAATATACCATTAAAAAAAATTTGTGCAAACTCTAATTTCAACGTTTCTTAGGATCCACAGATAAATAATAAAATACCTTTCCTTAATAAAATACTAATCCAACTTCATCAAAATTTTGAATAAAAACAAAGTAGCCGACAGTTCCCGAATATTCAAGCTACATAATATATAGTTTCACTAACGAAATTATGAATTGAAAGCGATCATTCGGTAAAGGCAATAATTTCGTGAAAAAAGATAATTGCTTTTTTAATTTATGAAAATCATTCGGTCTGAAAATTGATCAAAAAATATAAATTTCTGACAAATTCCTCTGTATCAAAACTGATCATATCTACATATTTCAGAAAAATACGTTTGTAAGTAAAGTGATTAATATTTATCTCATTTTTCTCTCTCAGCTGTTTAAACTCAGCTGTGCATCGTATAAAAAAACAACAAATCTCAGCCAAATGTTCTCTAGCATTCTTTTCTGCGAATACCCGTAAAACACGACATAGTTACTGCTGTTTCATACAAATCATACATACATACCATATATATCAACTATCACCTAAGATGGAAGGGTTTTGTTCATAATAACTGCTTTTAAACTAGTTAGTTTTATTATTACTAATTTATCTAAATTTTAGCAATTATATTCCCAAAAAAGACTTAACATTTGACCTCAAAACATTTACACAAAAGTTTTGATTGTTATCCTAGGTTAAGGGAGAGAGATTAGTCTCTCTAGTTGTGAATTTTTTCCTTTTTAGTTTTGATATTGGTGCCACATATAGCCAGTGGAGTCAAAACGAAATATCACTGGCTAATTGTCACAATTCTTTGAACTTTAAACAAACTAACGAATTGAATTGACAACTACATTTCAACAGAAGAAAAAATTAAGCGCACAATTTTTATGAAAATATTAAGCAACAAATTTTAAAATATTTAGAAACTTTTAGAAGAAATGTTGAGAGTAGTATGCGCACATCTATAACAAAGTTTTGCATATCTGTTTTTCCTAGATAATCCTTTTTGGTTCTGCATTGCTTTTTACAAATTCGTCTGAATTGGTTTTGGATGTAATTTGGCAAAAATTATCGAGTTAATCAGAGATTTTGTTCTTTCTATAAAATACCGCGTTGAAAAATGACTTTGATTTTTTTTGAAAAAGATTCAGAAATGCATAGTTTTGGAGTTTTTTATTATACTATTGATAAAAATTTTGTGCAAACTCCAAACTCAGCGTTTCTTAGGATCCACAGATAAATAATTAAATAATATTCCTTGAAAAATACTAATCCAACTTCACCAAAATTTTGAATTAAAGCAAAGTAGCCGACAATTTGGAATGTTCACGCTACATAATATATAGTTTCACAAACGAAATTATGAATTAAAAGTGATCTTTTGTTAAATGCGATCATTTGGTGAAAAATAAAAACTGATCTAATAGTATCAGAAAATTCAATCTGTCTGAAATTTGATCAATAGTTAGTTATTTCTGAAAAATACTCCTGTATCCAAAGTGATCTAATTTACTAATTTCTGAAAAATCCTTTTGAATGAAAAGTGATCAGTTTTAATCCTTTTTTCTCTCAAGCTGTATAAACTCAGCTGTGCATCGTATCAAAAACCACATCAAATCTCAGCCAAAAATTTTCTAGCATATTTTTTCTGCAATACTCCGTAATACACGACTAATTTATTGCTATTTCATATAAATTATACATACATAACATATATATATATATATATATATATATATATATATATATATATCAATTAGCACCTAAAATGAAAGTTTAACTTCCAAACATTTACACTATTGCCTTGATTAATATCCTAGACTAAGGGAAAGAAACTACTCTCTCTAGCTGTTAGTGAAACTTTACGCAAAATATTATTATCATGTCTTTGTTTTTACGTGATTAAGAAATAGCAGTGTAAGAAAACGATGAAAAAATAATTTTTTTTCCAATGATTTTGATACTGGCGCCACATATAGCCATTGGAATCAAAACGAAATATCGCTCTCTAATTATTAAATTTCTTCTAATTTTAAGTAAATTAACGAATTGAGTTGACAATTAAACTTTAACAGAAGAAAAAAATTAAGAACACAATTGGTATGAAAATAATAAACAAGCAATTTTGAAATGATTAAAACACGAATTAGTTACTACTGTTTTATACAAATCATGCATACATATCATATATTAGCATCTACTATGGAAGGGTTTTGTTTATTTTAATTGCTTTTAACCTAGTTTTATTATTACTAATTTATCCGAATTCTATCAATTACATAAACGAAATGAGCATTAACTTTAAAACATTTACACTAAAGCCTGGATTGTTATCCTAGAGCAAGGAAGGGAAATTTCCTATAGCAAGGGAGGGAACTTTCCTAGATAATCTTTTGTTGGTTCTTTATTGCTTATGGTAAAATCAACTGTATTGGTTGTGGATGATATTTGGAAAAAAATTATCGAGTCAATTAGAGTTTTCGCTCAACCTCTCAAAAAACTCCGTTGAAAAATGAGTTAGATTTTCGTTAAAAAGAATAATAAATGCATAGTTTTTGCAGTTCTTTTTTATACTGTTAATAAAAATTTTGTGGAACGAGTATATTCTGAATTCTCTTTGATAAGATGTGAAGTATTTAGCCACAAATGATTCAATATAACTTTTCGTTTTATTTACTCTGAATTCCTGGGTTTCAGTTTGGGTCATGAAAGCGAGATCAGCCTTGAAACTAAAATTCAAGTAAATGTGTTCCGGGCAATTGAAACGGTAAAATATATCACTTTTCCGAGCAATAAACTAATGAACCGAATCTTTGAGCAAAAAAATTAACTTACCATATAATTGTGACAACAGCATCGAAAAAATGCAGTAAAATATAAAGCAGAAAACCATCTCAAGTTAATAGCTGTTATCAAGATCAAAAGAACAGTCAGCTGTTGGAAACCTTTATCTAGTATAATTGATTTACCGGAAGTCAATAAAAGTTAAGAGAGTGCTATTTAGAAAACATTTAATTTCCCTTGTTTTGACACGCACAACTTTCTTTTGACCATCTGAAAATTAACTGCAATTTATAACATTTATAAAAGCTAGAAAGTTCTTAATGTTGCCAAGTTGTTTTCAATAAAGTAAAAGGATGACCTTTAGAAGGTTAATGACAACAAAAAGCAAGTGAAATATATATTAAACAAAACTTTGGTTTAAACTTTTCAGGGACATTTCACTGAAATTATTTGCTAGTATGACCAGAGCACATGATTAATTGTTTGAGCATTTTTAGTAGGCTCCGTCCGATAAGGACTACCATTTGGTATCTTCAGTCAGGCACCCCAATGTGGGTTTGTTTCTGTGCTCTTATCAGAGATAGTTTTGGTATGCAAACCATTATGCATTGGTATGGATCCAAATATTCCTAGAGGTATGGCTGCTACCAAGAGCATACCCCTTCATATTTCGTTAATAGAATCTTCTGAAACTGCATTTCCCAAGCCGGATCCGAATGGTTATCTTGCAAGATTTTGCCAGAATCTGGCAGAATCTTGCAAGACGATACATCGTCTTGCAAGAATTTCTGCCAGAATCTTGCAAGATCTTGCAAGATAACTATTTTTTGCAAGAATCTTGCAAGATAGCCATTCGTTCTGCCAGAATCTTACAAGATAACCGTTCGTTTTGCAAGAATCTTGCAAGATAGCCGTTTGCAAAAAAACTTTCTTATACGTGAAAAGACCTTACACTTGGAAAGAAAACGCTAAAACGGTTGCAATATTCGAATGTACACATATTTTGTGCATCGACAAAAAAGCGAAAGACAATTATTAAAAAAAACATCAGAAAAGTATTAATCTAAGCATCAAATTTTTAGGGCATTGGCAAGAAAAATTAAGCGTAAGGAGCTAAATTAAACGAAATAAAGCTGTTTAAGATGCAAAGAATAATAACACATAATTTTTTCATCTGAAAAGGTAATATAGACGTGTAGTTTTGTAAATCTTGATAAAGTTGAAGGAAAATAATTTTTGATAGTAATTTATTTTGTGTTAACAGTTCTCAAAGGCAGATTTTAATTTGCTTTCTTCAGATAATTCATATTTCCAGATTTAAAATCTATTCAAATTTATTTTTTTTCTTCAAAAACACGCAACTGGTTCTTAAGTAAATTTCTGGTTGAAATGAAATGTGTTGCATGAATGAGAGCCAATAAGAGGACAGCTCGACCGGAACGAACTTGCAAGAATCTTGCAAGATAACCATTTTTCTGCCAGATCTTGCAAGATAACCATTTTTCTGTCAGATCTTGCAAGATAGGCAGTTTTTGCAAGATTCCGGCAGAATCTTGCAAGATAACCATCTGGTCTCGACTGGGGTTGTTATCATTAAATTAGCCCTAGATGCAAGATGCAAGATTCGGACGCCATCGAAAAAATGTTAGACGAACAGGTGCATTGTCAGTGACTGATTCATGGAGAGACCATATTCCACTATGAGCTCAGTCCGTTAACTGAAGCTCTCAGTTCAAATCAGAAACTTTCATATCAATTTTACCGTTAATAATGTACTTGAAATACTCGTTTCAAGAAAAAGTCTTCAATGATTCTTTAATCAGTGTTCATTCTGTCAACACCAACTGTGAATAAATTAGTAACCACTAAAAAACCTTTGTTAAGCTCTTCTTTATGCATTAGTCTTTGCTATTTGGGGCCCTCGTTTCCTTGGCGGCTAGTTCAGGTGCGCTCTTTCTGGAGCTCAGTAATGCATTGTCTCTATTCATCGAAGAAACTAAAAAAGCCCACGCTCCATTTAAGACTTGATTTCTGGAAACTTACTTTGCTAGGGTCTTGCAAGAATTCGACTCTTATCTTGCAAGACCCTTGCAAGAATCGGAGGCTTATCTTGCAAGACGCTTATCTTTAGATTTTTTTAAGATCAAAGCTTATCTTGCAAGAATTTTGCAAAAATTCGACGCTTATCATGCAAGAATACTGCACGAGCTTGACGCTTATCTTGAAAGAGACTTACACAATCGCCCCTTACCTTTCAAGATTTTTGCATATCCGACGGCTATTTTGCAAGATCTTCCAAGCTGTCGGTAATAGACTAGGGATTGAAAACCAAACGGTTAAAAACAAAAACATTAAAAACGTCTTCCCCTTATATTTCCTCTCAACTATGAAGACAGCAAAAATAATATTTATAAGCTAAACAGACAGACACTACCATTTAATCAGGGACGCAGCGAGGAGTCACAGCTAAGACGTTTAAAAGTAAGTTCATTTTGCTGACACTTTCATTGGAGAAAACTTTTTTATAATAAGAACATATGACAACAATACCAGATATTTCTGACTCACTTTCCAAGCAGTTTTTCGTGCTTGCCTTTTCGTTCACAACCTTATTGGGTTTCGATATCCTCGTCCTGAACTGAGGTAGCTTTGATCAAAAGAATCTTTGGTCGCAAAATTCAGCTTAGATACAGTAAACGACATTGCATTTTTTATTCGGTTTTCTTGATTTTTCCAATTGAATTTGTTAACCTATTAACTAAGAAACAAAACGTGGAAACGTAAACTGAATCTAAAGGAGCGCTCATTACATGACGAATGCAAACTTGCAGATGAAATCTTGCCTCTAATTCGAATTATGCTGTATTTTGGACAAGGCATGAAATTTTTTTTTGCATTAGAGCTTTAGTGCGTGTTCAATGAATATCATACCAGTGTTAAATGGGTTTTTTTCAGTTTGCTAATCTATCTACATAGTTTGCTCATTTGCAAGTAATAAAGATATTTTCGAGATTTTACAGGGTGAGTTGTATAGACGTTTGCTATATTCTTTCAAGATCCTGTAAAATAAACGTTTGAAGTCGATTGGCTTTTCCACTTGCCGGGACTCAAATACATAACCAAGGACAACTCTGAGATAATCTAGAGACTGACTGACTACGAAGTTCCAGAACTTAGTTGAAATTCGAATTGACAAAATCTTCAATTTTCAATGTGCATTTACTTATAATCCAAAAAATGTTTGCAATGGAACTATTGTCAGTATCTAGTTGTTTTCTTTCGCTAGCAGCAATTTTTGCACGAAGCTCCTTTTTTCTAAGAGTTTGAAATTTTTGATAACTTTTCATCCATTTTCAACACTTAGGGTTCAATATTTTAAACCATTAGTTTGTTTTTTTAGCGAGAAGCGTAAAATCAAACATTAGAAAAAAACTGTTTGAGAAACGTGAACACATAGAACTGCATGGGTGTGGACGGAAAGAGGTAACTACATGCTCCAGTGTTTTTTTTTCAGTTAGTTTTGGTCGGTCGTATGAGAAGTGTCATTAGAAGGCACATAAAACGTAAAGTGTTTTTATGGCAGGTCGAATATCGTCTTTGGAATTTCGAGTTGTTATTGAGCTTCGAATTGTTGTGATTTTGGACACTTCTCACGCTTATCTTTTTTTGTAGACATTTTTTTAAATCTTTCGATCTTTTTTTGTTCCAAAATAAATCATACGGTTCTGAGCTGTTACAAAATTGCCCCGATTTTTTTCAATTTGACTGTGGCTAGTTTATTTGGTGCATCCCTCATCTACATTTTTTGTTGTTTTGTAATGAAAATTCATTTCAGCGATTATAATTTAGACTAATTTCCCCCATTTTTGTGCAAAAAACCCGTTGAGAAAAACAGGTGTTGACAAATTGTTTGTACAAACGGCGAGAGATGCAAAGGAAGCTAACTCTTTATTTACTGTTGACTAGCATGCTGCCTCTGCTTTTGTTTCTGATGAAAGATATAACTTTGATTGAATCATTTGCATGCTTTTTTACCTCTGTTTTGAGAAACAACATAAAAAAAATTTCGGACATTGTAATATTCGGTTTAACTGAAGAAGCTTCAATGTACCAGTTAAATTCTCTTCCTAATTCTTTCTGCATTCCATTTTATTTGTCTGTTGATATAATTTATCATTATGATCTAAGAGTTTGACATATTTTCATTTCTATTTTATCTTTAAAGTTTTTTGGTTTATTTTATTAAATGTTCAATGAGTGCTCAAAATGACAGAAGACAACGTGTGATCAACTTTAAAACTAGCAGTTGGAATATATTATAAAAAGATCATTTTGATTGCTAAATGTTGATATACAATAACATTTACATTTTTGGAAGTCTTAATCATAGTTAAATTTGAAGAGATAATAATATGATTTACGAGAAACAGTTTTACATCATAAAAATTTTCCTGATATATTCTTTTAATCTTTTATTGTTAAAGATCTAAAGACTTTACACGAACGATATAGTTCCAGGTGATAATGGCGCAATTTAAGTAAAGTTAAAAGATAAATGTTTTTTTTTGTTTCCGGCGCTAATGTCATCGAAACTAATTTTTTTTGCTGAACTCCACCTAAAACCATTTTGCGTGCGTAGAACAAACCCAGTGGCTGCTCAATTCAGATAGGTAAGCAAAATAAAAAAATTTCCAGTTGTTCGCAGTTTTAAAAGTTAATTTGGCATTTCCAACAATTTTTGTATCATAAAACTTATCTTAAAGAAATAAAATCTGGCAGAAGTGCACCATCTTTTTTGACCAATGTTTAGTATGGGCCAAATCAAATTCCGTAATAAGTGCACCATATGGGGCTGCTCTTCAAAAACTGACCAGTTCAACTTGAACTCCTGCAAGTTAGATACTTGTACAAGTTAGTCGCTAGTTCTTATAGTACTATCTGGTTAATACCTTTGAGTTTCAACCGCATATTCTATTTGAAATCTAAATGTCGTAGAAGGCTTTTGAACTCATATTCTAAAAAGATTTTCAACTCGGGCTGACTTTTTTCAATTTCTTTTTGGAAAATTTGGAGTTCAGTGAGTCTAATTTAGCTTATTTTGCCCACATTGTTTGTAAAAATACCTGTTGAGAAAAACAGGTGTTGACAAATTGTTTGTACAAAGACGAGAAATGCAAAGGTAGCTGACTCTTCAATTTATGCTTCTGTTAAATAGCGTTCTGCCTCTGCTTTTGCATCTGATAAAAGATATAACTTTGATGAAATCAATTGTGTCCTTTTTACCTCCGTTTTGAGAAAAAATATTAAAAAATTTCTGACATTGCACATTCGCTTAACTGAATAAGCTTCAACGTACACGTTAAATTCTCTTTCAATTTTTTTCTGCTTTCCGTTTTGTTTGTCTGTTGGTGTAATTTATCATTATGATCTAATGTTCTGACATATTTTTATTTCTAGCATAAAACTTATTGTATCATAAAACTCGAAACTTATTTTAAAGAACTAAGTTTTCGCAGAGGAGCTTCATCTTTTTTGATCGAATTCGAGTATAAGCAAAAGTTGAACCCCAAAACACTGCACCACATGGGGCTGTTCTTTAAAAAATGACCGACTCCCCTTGAATTCGTGCACTGTTAGCTCATTTAAACACTTAGATGTTTGTACAAGTTAGACGTTAGCCTTTACTGTTGATGTTGGATAAGATATCTAAGAAATTGTCAAAACCTTTATTCTAAACCTTTTTTCAAAAATTTTTTGAAACATTCCTTAATGTTCTTGGAACCATGAAAAACGGATGCTCATTTCTTATTTTTATGGTCTTTTATGGGCCATAGATTTCTATGGCCTTGGATAATTCATCATAAAAAACTTTTCATTTGTTGAAAACAAAATCAAAATTATGTGTCATTGTGCTCAAAATGCAATTCAAAAAAAGCTAATTCTAGACCTTGTTTAGTTTTTTGTATGGTCTATGATATGGTATCTAAGATAAATTGCGCACCACACATGACTTTGATATGGTATCTGAGATAAGTGCATGGTGGTCAGCCCGGGAATGCATTGAATCAATATTCATTTTCTAGGAAGTCTGAAAATAGAGAGCAGTAATAACCTGCCGAGTGGACTTAGCGGTTATTGATAACAAGAATGATGAATTTACAGGCAGTGTTGTTTTCTGATTAATTTAGATTTCATCGGATAAAAATTGCCAAACAGTAATACCAATAATTAATAATTGTGGTTTCTGCGTAATCTTAGTGAAACAGTATTAAGCCACAGTGGCTTGTTTTTAGCTGCCTTAAGGAAAAATTGGAAAAATATGTAAGATGAGCAGTGAAAAGTTGTATTTTTATCACCGAGAATTTTTTACATAATTTTACGGTGAAATGCAGCTAGATTAAGCGATGAACTTACAAAAAGTCACCAAATATGACCGCGTACTACAAAATAACCGCCGGCCGTACACGGTTTCGAACCTCTCATTCCCTGCATATCAGCCACTTCTTTTCCCAATTCGCCACCTCTCACAAGCTTTTAGAGAGGTGAATTTATATAAGTTTATCACGCAATTTTTTTACACTTTTTCTAAGCGGAGATTTTATGTAATTTCACAGCTACCAGGCGATAAAGTTTTTTTCCACCGCATTCTTCGCTTGATCTATGTAACTTCACCGCATTCACCGTTTATCTTACAAAATTTCCCACATTCACCGCTTATCTTAAATAATTTTGCGTTGAATGGCGGTGACACCTCGACCCGGGTTTTTCATATTATTCCCCACATTTCAGACTGTTTATTTTCATGAGCAGATATAATATGGTGTGATGGCCCGAGCCGACACTTCTTAGTAATCATACTAAGATCATATATGATACCATACACACCATAGACTATATCTTAGTATGATCTTAATAAGATTTCCATCTTTTCATATATGACTTTCTATGAATTTTGAGAAATCATAAATGATCTTTGTATTAAAACCAAGAAACCATAAGCAATGACGTTCGCTGAAACCTTGAACAAGCATATATGATTTTTCTATGAGTACTAAGAAATCATATATGGTATTAGTATGATTTTTAAGAAATTATATATGATCTTAGTATGATTTTAAAGAGATATGATGAATGTGTCCAGGTTTTTTGTGATACCTCTTACTATCTCGAACTGCAAGAAAAACTGTCCGCACTTTAGGCGAGTTTTCCTTTGCAGCCCAAGAAAAAAACAGAGGCTCTGATAGCTAAAAAGACACAAACAGGTTCCGGATAAGCCAGAACCTAAAAAAAACAAAATGTAGCACCATGACAACAAATGTAGCACCAAAACATATAAAGGCAAGGAAGACAAACAACATAATGGGAAAGTCCCTATAAGGGCACAGGGAAAGGGGCACCTAAGAAAAAACCGATTTTTTTCCTATTTAAAAAATCATTTTTTTTGACAGAATATTTAAAAAAAAAAACAAACAAAAAATGCAGCCATGAGCTACAAATCGAACAACAATTTTACTGGATGTAAAAGTTATACTGCATGGGAACCGAAAAGTATTCTATAGATGAACAGAAAAAAAGCTATGTTTTCATACTGAAATTTGCAATTTTCAAAAATAACGAATTTTAAAAATAAGTATTTTTTATCAGACCAAGGAATTGACCAATTCTAACGAAAAACGGCACGGAGTATACCCTGTGTATGTAGAGTATAAAACAAAAAAAAATTTTGCAATAGCTTGCCTAGGGAAGAAGTTTTATAGGAAGAATAATTACTAAGATGCTTTAGTAAATGTAGGCGTCTTTTGGTCCTTTGTTCACTTTCTAGATGATCTTATGGTAGGCAGTGTTGCTGTGCCATTTTTTTGAGGATAAGTTAATTTTTCTTATGATCTTGGTATGAATGTCAAGAATTCATATAAGACATATATGACTTTGTATGGTAGGTAAGATTCATATATGACTTTGTATGATTGTTAAGAAACAATTATGATGAGCAACACGGGGGTGTGCTTCAAAGTAATCCATTTCTTACAACGATGAGCCAAGAGCGCTTACACATATAATTGAGCTACCTTGTCTTCTGCAATGACTGGCAGTGTTTTTTACACATTAGTTGATTCTACGCATGAGAACTGTCTTCTACACCTCAACACTTCAATTACCTGACGAGACATACTTTTTCTCAATCTCCTTACGTAAGTTCCTCTAATGAAAAAGAATTGTCCTTCTGAAAATAAAGACCGCATTAGTTTCATTTTTGGCACTTTTCATAAACATATATTAGCGTAACTGTGCGCGTCGGGTCGTCGTACTGTAGCAGATGAAATACTGAACGTAAATATCCAACCAATCAGAGACTGGGAAGACTCTATTCTTTTTTATATAGCGCTTGCATGCCTGACGTCAGTCAGACTAATAGAGTAGATAGGTTTACTATGTGTATACCCTACACCTTGACTCCGGTGATAAATATCTCATACACCGTTATAATTGAAGTATATCTTCATTGTTTTATGGAGTCCGTTAGTCTGAGAGATCTAGGTAAGTCTACTTCGCGCGCAGAAATAAGTAGCCCTAACTCTTTAAATTTTAAGGCTGTAAAAAGAGACCAAGTATAGTCTGCCTTAAAATATTTAATTCTGCATAACTGATGATATCTATCAAGGATCTCATTTATCAATTATGTTTATTACAATTACTGATTAATCGGTACCGGATAATCTTCACAAATTTTTGGTCTACACTTGCAAAGAATATTCAATTTGAACCAATCAAATGTCAGTTTTTCCACCAGATTGTGGTAAGAGAATGCGTAGGCGGGTCGTCTGTGACTGGGTGGGATTGTGAAGTTAGCTGTCAGTCTTCCACCGTGCACTTTCATTCCTCCCTGGCCAAAGCCTATTTTTTGGATCTCGTTTGTACAAAGTTGTTTATTGTACTTCGCCTAAAACATCAAATAAGGTTAGAATGCTTTGATCGCAGTCTGACTTCTAAAATAATGACGCTAAAACACTTTCAGCCTTCTCTAATGCTATATAACAAATGCTTCTTTAGATAGCACTATTCGCAATTAATGAATTTCAACCTCGGTAGCCTTTTGACGTAGATCTGCGATCTTACGTTAGTAATTAGATAAATCATCAAAATATTCTAGGTCAAGTCCAGATACGCCAAGAGGGACACCATAGCACTGATATTGTAACATACCACAATGTAGTTCACCATCTTGTTATCTTTGCTGTCGAAATCCAATGATAGCAGTAAGTATTCATCTGGGGCAAGTCCTCTCTCGCTGCCGTACTTTTTGAACCATTGCGACTACAGATGATAGACGTTCATTGGTTCATTTCTACTTGGCAGCCACACTCTTTATAGCTCTAACAGTTAAAAATTGCTTACCTTGAAAAAAAACTTTTTTCCCAATATTTTACTCGCAATATTACTAAATCCAATATTTTTCACCAAATGACAAATGTCGGCACCTTGAGCCGGATCGAAATACAAAGAACCATTGTGTACGTGGATGCTTCCTCTGCCTGAATGAAGCGCTAGTATTTGAACCAAATCCCGGGGAGTTATGAAGTGATGTTAAAAATTCCATTAGGGCGAAACCTTAGAAAAAAAACGGATTAACGGATTAAAAAACGGATTAACGGATTAACGGATTACCTTAGAAAAAAAACGGATTAACGGATTAACGGAATAAAAGTTTGAACAAATCTCAAAATGTAGGAGTAAATTTTCAAACTAAAGAAGCAAAAAGGTGTTTTAGTGATTGGGCTGAAATGGTGATAAAAATATTTCACCGCTTGACTCATAATATTTAACGCAATATTAGCAAAAAATTGGATGGATGATACCATAAGCAGGACTACAAAACAAAACAACAAAACATTTTTTACGGTCAAACTCGATATCTATTTAAAAAACACTAGCAAATTCAAGATGGCACCAGATAAAACTTGAAATAAGCAAGGAAACTGGTACTTCACTCAAAGCAGATGTAACTGGTCCGTGTTGCCGTATTGAGACTCAGTGACAAGGATAGAAGCAAATAAGAAAGGGGCAAACATGTGACAACCACAAGCTGTCAGCTAAAAATACTACATAGATGCATATGTAGACCTGTCGGAGCCATAGGCACTGGTAATTAGTGAGAAAAAGAAATAATTATTGCCACCGAAGAGAATTGATGAGACATGAAATTGACGAAATTAGGAGAGAAAACTAAAACAAAATCAACAGATAGGTAACAAATCGACAAAAAACACAAGAAGGGCAAAGTCTAAATACAGGTTTGTAGTTGCGAGAGCAAAGGATTCTGAGGAAAACTAGCTATCAATAAAAATATCAAACAAGCCTTATTATGCTTTTATATTAAATCCTCGAAACATGTCAGTATCCAGACAATTTCCTACAACTACAAAAAGCGACAATTATTTCCAAAAATTGATTTTTTTTCAATTTGGGAAAAAGCGGTATCGAAACCGTTAAGATCTTGAGATATTCTCTGGACATCGTCCATAAGTTTAAATATATTTTCTTTCAAATCCAAGGGAAACCGTAACCAGTGTGTTACATTGACAAGGGCACATAAAAAGAAACTCAAAGTTTGGCCAATAACTAATATAATAATTTTTATGAGAACTCAAAGTATCAGAGCAACAAACTGATAATTGATAAATCGAATCAATAAAACTTACAATTGTTTCCCTCTAGGAAAAATAATACAGTTTTTTTCACTGAAAGTAAGTTTTGAATCAAGAGAAATATATTAAAATAGCCAAGCTCAACTTTTCAAAGGTTTTTGTAAACCATATCATTTCAAGAAACTGTAATCACCACAAATATTTAACATTCAAAAAATGATAGCGTAATTTGAATTTTTGGCGAAAAAAGCTGTACCTTTCCTTAGTGGACACTATGTCTGAAAATTGCAAAATAAAAGTGAATACAGAGACAGCTGAAACTCTCCTAACACTTCTACGTTGAATCCAATTCTGGAGCAAACTATCATGGCAAAAGACAATGAGAATGCAATTGGTTCACAATTGAATATCTTTGCGCCTTTGTTTTGCAGCAAGTGCGCGGAAAGGACGACAAGGAGCAACAAGGCATTATCTTGTTTCTGATACCCCTTAATGTAAAAGCTATAAAACCATCAGCTGCAACAAAAAACAAAGCAAATGTCAGAATATTTCACATTGAATTTGATTGGAATTATCTTTAAGAAGAATGAGGAACAGGTGGTCAATAAGAAGAATGAGAATGAGCACAGTTCAAAAAGTAGATCAATTTTTTCAGACAAATTTATTTCAGAGTCATTAATACCATTGGTTATCAATTGAACTGAATAAAGACGTCATTTATCTCTCCAGACGAAATCCCTGACATTTGTCGTTGTCCAGACTCTGTGAAACGACTGCAAGAAGAACGACAATTACATGGAAAATCAAAATTCAAATTGTATTTTGCATGAGAACCTTTTCTAAGCCGTTGAAACCGTAACTCTATTCACTGAGAATTTTTCAGATGATCGTTTTTTCAAAGCCAATGGAACAATTTTTAAGGTGACAATCCTTAATGGCAAAATCCTAAAAATTGCAAATGTCCAAAAGTCAAAGCAAGATTCATGAAAACTTGCGGTATCGAAGCCATAAAATTATCAAATGATAAATTTGACCGCTTTCAACCTTTAAGAAGCAGATGAAACCTCTGTTTACTAAGACTAGGCAGCAAAATGACAGAAATAATAGTAAATGGGCAAATTTTGAAATTTAAAATAAACTTTTTCTAAAACAAAAACTGTTATCAGTGATACTGATTTATGAGACCACAAGAAAAAAAACAATTGCGGCAAAACACAAGACATCATTCAAAATTTACAAAAACACTTTGATGAAGCAATTTAAAAAAGTCACCCTTTTTTTCTGAAATCGTATTGCGTGAGTTTTTGGCCGCACGCATTTATGGGTGGGCTGTAAAAATTTAAGCCTTGGGAGGAAACTGTTCTGATCGGTAATTAGCACCTGAAAAACAAAAAAAATAGCTAAATAATTTTTCAAGGAAGTCTAAGTCAAAAAATCAATATTTAGAAGTAAAGCTCTAATTTTTATCCCAAAAAAAAATTTAGCAACAAAACTCTCTTTATAACAAAAATAAGTTATGCCTTTTGGATAATGATAATTTAAGTTAGCAAAATTACTGGCGTAATTTTTGTCAGATGACTCTTAGGAAGCAGTAGTGAAACCTAGCCGTTTATTGAGTTCATTTTAAAATGTGTCAAAGTGATATAGCTTTCTACTTCGAACAAATTTGAACCAAGGAGAAGGAAAAAAGACTCATTTGTTGCTGATAAAATTTTGATTAAAGAAAGGCCGAATTTTTAGATATTCGGCATTTGTTGAGCTAAAATGGTCGTATTGAACAATTCAGCTACGAAACTCTGCTTTTTAGGCAAAACCAATAACTTTATTATTATCAAATTTAACAAATTTTAGCACATTGACAAAAAATTGAGCAAAAATTTGTGGAAACATGAAAAAAAAAACGGATAATATTTGGGCTTCCACAATTTTTTAAGCATCAATAACTGCCTGAAAACGAAAGCTAAAATAAAAAAATTCTTTCTAACTGTAGGTTTTACCTAGTATGGGCTTGCTTTCTATTGAAACTCCTCACAACTCTCTACGAAGAATGTATCAATTGGCCAAAATTGACTGAACCATAAAGCAAAAACAAACAGCTGAGCATACAGTTCCTCCCTCACCAAATTGTTTTCTGAGCGATTGCTTGACGCAAAATTCAAACGTATGTTTTTGTCACGAGGATTTAACTGACAAGTGTAATTTCAATTTTTTTTCTGAATCCAATGATTTTTGAAATTATTTTGCATTTCATTTATACGTATGAATAACGTCCATTTCTATTAAGAACTCATTTTATTTTGTTCAGAGTATTGAACAATTGTTTTTGTAAGACAGCTTTACAACAAAACAACAAGCATTTTACAGATGGCTAAAAGTGTTAGTTCGGAGATCTTTTTAGAAAATTATATGCTAATCTGAACCAACTATCAACAATGTTGAAGTTCAATACTGCTCCGAGATTTTGCACCAAAAAACATCAAAAACTGTTTTCCTGCAATTTTTCCTCAAGAACTTTTTGCAGGTTCTGTAAAAATAAATGAGGCATTTAGTAGGAACATATTTTTTAACGGCTAGTTTGAAATTATCGGAACATCAAATTCTTTCAGGGTTTAAAAAATTATGCTCTCCTGGTTTTTTTTATTAAGTAATTATTGGCCGATGGATAAGCTTTCCAGAAAAATCTATCCGTATTATCTTTACAACAATTTTGATAGCATTTGAAATGAAACATTGTCACTTGCTTATTTTTTTTTGTAAAAACGGGACTCGAATTTTCAGAAATTATTAATTTTTCTGACTTTTTACTCAGCCAGACATATATTTCTCTCAAGTTTCCGAAAGCTTTACTCTCTCAGACTTATTGTAAACTCTGGTAAATTGTAAGTCCAGATAAATATACACCTCAATTTTTCTCGATTTTAAGTAAAAAGAAAACCAACGTCCAAATTTTTTTCGTCATATCAATAATTAACAGATAAAAGGAAACATTTACGGAAAACAGAGCAAAAATTTCAGGTTATTAACATTCTCTATGGTACAGTGACATTTTAACAACTTGTTTAATTACCTTCATCAGTCGTTTCCTGATTACAAAAGTATCTAATGTAGCTCTCTCACTAAGCCGTCATTTCAAAGATATAAAACAAATTATTTCTAATATTTTTAAAACAAATTTCCATCGATTGCTCGTTTAGTTTTCATTAAACTGATGTTACAACAAAATTGAAACAGCAACCAGTTAGTGCTCACTAATCCGAATACGTATAATGATTTGACAGCATCAAGCAGTGCATTAAAAGTTTGTTGGTAAAATAGTTTTCTAAGACAATAATTTAATTTAAATCGTCAACAATTCAATTTCATCTTCAAAAATAACGGAAAAAACTCAAATGTTTTTAAGTAAACATATAGATTGAGAACAGGTCCCAGAGATTTTGATTCTCTTTTAATAAATTTTCTTTTGCAAGGAAGAAATAAGGGTTCAATTTTTCAGAAAATTTCGCAATGCTGAAAATTACTGCGAATTGTGACCAATTTAGTTTTTTCCTTGTACAAAATTAGTAATTGCAAGTCACAAAAGAAAGGGAAAGAATTTGTTTTGAAAGATTACAGTATAAAGCTGCCAAAAGTACTTTTTCATCTTTTTGTTTCATTGAGTTATTTATAAATCAGATCACTCATAAAAACCTTTCAAAACACAATGAGTGACTGAAACATAAGGAAGATAGTGTCTAAAAAACCAATTAGTTTTTTCGTTCAAACTAAATTTTAAATTGAAAAACAGTTTCGGCGAAAATGAACATAAAGATTGAACTCAATTTCTAAAGTAAATAAAACAAATCTCAGTATTGTTTGCAGTAAGAATTAGTTTTAATGACCTCTGATAACCTATTAGATAATCTTTTCGAGCAAAACATCACCAATAATCCAAATTCTTTTGATTGTCTGACATCGACAGCAATTAATATTTTAACCAAACAATGCTCAACAAATTTTGAGCTCCATTCATTTGAAACATTGAGTAGTCTGAATGTTACTGAAAAGTAAAACAAATTCTGGAAACAAACATAAAAGACTCGGAAGTTGGCTCGAGGCCATTGTGTCCATTTAGATCTAAGTATTCACAAATGACTTTTTAAGCTTCGATAAAGTGTTTAATTGTTTAATCGGAAAAATTTGAAAAACGGCAAAATCAACGGGATCTATTTTTTTTAAAACGAACACCCGAAACACAGAAAATTATTTTTTGTACTGGAGTTAACAAAATTTGCAGTGCAAGAACACAAGTATAGTAGTTGCATTCACCGCGGAAGACATTGATCGGCAGTACACATCTAAACAAAAAAGCATCGCAAGCGTAAAAATTATCATCACACAAATTTGGTGTAGGAATAAGAAATTTCGTGAGCTAATTGGAAATAGTAGCACTGGCTTTCTCCAAAAAAGCAAGCCAGCTGATGCAAAAAAAAAACGGTTGAAACGATGTTGAAAGAAATTGAAGCAGCTGAAAACGGAAACAAAATATTAAATTAAGTTGAGAAAATGAAGAACTAAAAAAATTTTCCGTTTGAGCCCCCCCCCCCAGCTTAGTGGGGTGCACTTTATTTGCATTCCCCCAAAAACACGAGCCATTGTTTTACATAAAGATTTACTATGTAGTGGCACGTGCTCTGGATCTGGGGACACACAACGTAATAGGGGCACAAACCGAAACGATCCGAACAATGCAAACCAATAGAATCAAAATAAGTCAATAGTTCCGCAAGCAGATATCCCCAAAGACCAGGTTCCAACAGTTAGTCTTCAGAAGTTTTTCAGTGCCTGTTTTGTTTGGTTATTGACTGCTTAAACATAAGATGCCACTCTATGAATAAAAAAAACTTGAATAGCAAAATTTTAATTGAAAAAAGTTGTTTTCTTATTGCATTAAAAAACGCCCATCATACAAAAAGTTTTATGTTTATAGTAAAAATTTAAGCTGTATGTATCTGATGCAAGATGATTGTAATAAATAGTAGCCAATGTATATCCGAAAAAAAATCGAATATAAACGATATAGGAACAAATAATGAAAAAAATTTCATAAAAAAGTAATTTTTTAAACTTTTTTTGTCATTGTTAAAATTTTTTACAATAAGTTTTTCACGACCTATAATTTACACGAGCGATGCTAACTGCAGCAGCAGAAACTTGTCTTTTGAAATTGAAAACATTATGTAGGAGTGAACAATAAAACAGCAATCTTCTAGAACGTCAGATTGACAATTCTAGAACGTCAGATAGACAACAAATACCTCTAAATTGTATATAAAATCTTAAATAAAATCGATAAATCTTAAAACGGCTATCAATTTTCCTAAGCATGCAATTATTTGTTGAAATAAGTGAGTAAAGCCACTTCAGCCAAAAAAATTGAATCAGAGCTGTAAAATCGAATCGATAATGCCGCACGTGAACAGAACTTCATCTGGCCTTACAAAAAACTCTTTCTTTCACATCTTTTTTCATGCTCGACCTCAAAATTATGCATAGAACAAGAAACAATGCCTTTTTGCTCTTTTTTTAAGTTTTGATCAGCAGCTTGACCGAAACACCAAAACACTTGATTTGTAAATGGACAGCGCCTATATGCTAGTCAGTTGAGTAACTGATGGCGGCTAATAAAGACGGTTTTTCGGTAGGCTGGAACTTTTCGTGCAAAACGCAGCCGATATCAACCAACCTTGTTTCTCTCACCATCCGTGAGACATAATTGAGTTCGTCTTTTGTTGTTTGTTTAATTTTCTGAAATTTTTCTTGAATCCATGATCAAAATCAACCATTTCAATCATGAAATTGTTTATAATTTTTAAAAAATTTTGGAACCATCTCTAATTAACCTTTTAGCTCATTGATTTTGAAACGTTTGGGGCTAAGATCTGGTACGAAAATTTTCAGTCAACTGCGATCTGCCAAATGTCACAGTGAGGGGTCTTGGTTAGGTCTTTGATAGGGTATGCCTACTCCTACACCAGGAAAATAGCTGATAAGAAAAATTTGTTAATAAATTGTGTAACTTTATATGGTTAAATTCTGATATCACTGGGGGTTGAACTATCAAATCTCACTTTATTACAATGAAAAATTAATAAGGCTAGTGATAAAAGTAGAAATCGACCCTGATACTTGCAGCACCCTCCAATGCCATCCAGGGCGAACCAGTTCACACGAGTGTACACTTCACGAAGTTGGGTTGTGAACTCATCCATATCAGTCTCTTTCGGTCTTCTCCTCCCTTGTAACACTTTGTAGAAAAAGTTGCCGTTTAGTCCCAAGTAGCAGAAATAATCACTGAAAAAATTAAGGAACTAATTTGACATTGTTCGCTGTGACCCGCGTTGACCCTTCTTAGATAACATATCAAAGACCATATATGGTTCCATCCAAGTCTAATCAAAATTTCTTGCATGATCTTGCTATGGTTTCTAAGTAGCCATATATGATCTTTGGTATGGCTATCAAGATTTTACATGAAAATGGTAGTTTAGGCAGAGCAGCACGTTTTTGATGGTTTTCCCACCGATGGAACATTTAATGATCTAGGATAAAGTATCCAGGAAGCCATTATGATCTTAAATATGAAACCTAAGACGCCATATATGATCTTGGATGTGGTTTCTAAGATTCGGCAAAAAATGTTAAACACAGCAATCTAACGAAGTCTTTTCATTCCATCATCACGAATGTCATGTTGTATGATCTTAGATACAGTATCTAAAAAATCTTTATGGACATTGATACGGTATCTAAGACACCATATATGAACTTGGATATGGTTTCTAAGATTCAGCAAAAATGACAAACACAACCAAATGAAGGCTTTTAAATCCATTATCACAAATATTAAGATAAGTGTATGGTGGTCTACCCTGGGAATGTTCTATTCTTCTCTTGCAACGATATAGTTATTGACAGATTTGTATGAAACGATTAGCAGTCAAGCAAGCCAATAGGCAAGCAAGCCGAATTTTAAAAATGAAGTCACGTAAGCCGAAAAACTTTGTTATACTGGTATTTTAAATTGCCTTTGGGCCGGTGGGCGCACGTTCCGCGCATTGCGGTTTCTGGATTGGATTCCACAGCGGATGAGAGTCAGGGCCATAGAGAGCAGTCCGCTGCGGCACGTAATCATTACATTTCTAAAATTTGACGTATTTTGCTGTTTTGATTCTTAGGAATGCCTTATACATTATAAAACGATGAGCAATGCGCAGTTTTGGCTATAACCGTTAACAAGGTATTATTACATAACCTCTGATAGAATACATAACTATAACATAACTTTTGGCTTGCTTTTAAGTGAGCTTAATTTTACTTCAGCTTACTTTGCGTTCATCTTAATTCATTTGTTCTAATTAATTTTTTATGACCAACAGTTTTATTCTGAATAGCTTGATGATGTGATATGACGTATTATGGAAAAAAACTGTGAAAAATTGATTTGTTTCCACGTCTTAATTTTATTTGAGAAAATTTTATATGATTTTTGGCTCATTAAGTGGCTTTTTTGCCTCATTAAATGAAACTTCACTCAGCCACGAAAACACACTTTCCTTGTTTTGGTACAAAAAATTTTAATTACTATTGTGATAATTTGTGAAATTTTGAGACAAAAGTTTGCCCCAAATTATATTTTTTAAGTGTTTAGCTGAATGTTTCTGTTTTTTTTTTCTGTTTTAGGCTTCAAATTTATTCTAAAAGACTCAAGCTTAAAGCAAAGCATTTCACATTTTATATTCTTTTTCAGTCGGTTACATCGGTTATGGCTCAATCATCAGAAAAAAAACCCATAAGCGCTCTTGAGGGTCTATGTGCGTCAAAATCTAGCAGCAAGAATGACGTTGGATTTGCCATAAGTTGAGTTTTTCAGTATTCAGCTCTTGAACAGATAATATGAAAGCACCCATTGGCCTGGCCTCTACAAAATAATTTACTTTTGTTCAGATTTTATCTGACAATGCATTGAGTTAATGCAGAATCAAATTCTAGCAACCAAGTAGTTGATTCTCATGCACTAAATGCCGATTTTTTTTTCATTAAATTTGATATAAAGAGTTTATACATGCATTTTACTGTTGTATGATCTTAGTTGTTGTTAATGTTGTATGATCTTAGATGTTGTTAATGTTGTATGACATGCATTTTACATGCATTTTACTGTTGTATGATCTTAGTTGTTGTTAATGTTGTATGATCTTAGATGTTGTTAATGTTGTATGATCTTAGATACAGTATTTAAAAAATCTTTATGGACATTGATACGGTATCTAAGACACCATTTATGAACTTGGATATGGTTTCTAAGATTCAGCAAAAATGACAAACACAACCAAATGAAGGCTTTTAAATCCATTATCACAAATATTAAGATAAGTGTATGGTGGTCTACCCTGGGAATGTTCTATTTATCTCTTGCAACGATATAGTTATTGACAGATTTGTATGAAACGATTAGCAGTCAAGCAAGCCAATAGGCAAGCAAGGCGAATTTTAAAAAGGAAGTCACGTAAGCCGAAATACTTTGTTATACTGGTATTTTAAATTGCCTTTGGGCCGGTGGGCGCACCTTCCGCGCATTGCGGTTTCTGGATTGGATTCCACAGCGGATGAGAGTCAGGGCCTTAGAGAGCAGTCCGCTGCGGCACGTAATCATTATATTTCTAAAATTTGACGTATTTTGCTGTTTTGATTCTTAGGAATGCCTTATACATTATAAAACGATGAGCAATGCGCAGTTTTGTCTATAACCGTTAACAAGGTATTATTACCTAACCTCTGATAGAATACATAACTATAACATAACTTTTGTCTTGCTTTTAAGTCAGCTTAATTTTACTTCAGCTTACTTTACGTTCATCTTAATTCATTTGTTCTAATTAATTTTTTATGACCAACAGTTTTATTCTAAATAGCTTGATGATTTGATATGACGTATTATGGGAAAAAAAACTGTGAAAAATTGATTTGTTTCCACGTCTTAATTTTATTTGAGAAAATTTTATATGATTTTTGGCTCATTAGGTGGCTTTTTTGCCTCATTAAATGAAACTTCAGCCACGAAAAAACACTTTCCTTGTTTCCGTACAAAATTTTTTAATTACTATTGTGATAATTTGTGAAATTTTGAGACAAAAGTTTGCCCCAAATTATATTTTTTAATTGTTTAGCTGAATGTTTCTGTTTTTTTTTCTATTTTAGGCTTCAAATTTATTCTAAAAGACTCAAGCTTAAAGCAAAGCATTTCACGGTTTATATTCTTTTTCATTCGGTTACATCGGTTATGGCTCAATCATCAGAAATAAAACCCATAAGCGCTCTTGAGGGTCTATGCGCGTCAAAATCTAGCAGCAAGAATGACGTTGGGTTTGCCATAAGTTGAGTTTTTCAGTATTCAGCTCTTGAACAGATAATATGAAAGCACCCATTGGCCTGGCCTCTACAAAATAATTTACTTTTGTTCAGATTTTATCTGACAATGCATAGAGTTAATGCAGAAGCAAATTCTAGCAACCAAGTAGTTGATTCTCATGCACTAAATGCCGATACTTTTTCATTAAATTTGATATAAAGAGTTTATACATGCATTTTACTGATATATCAAAAACTGAGCTAAAAACTGAAACACTGAGTTTTTAATTACGTTTCATCTATAAACGAATATCATGTTGATCAAAGCCTGATATTGTTTCTTTGAGCAATTGTAAATATAACTGGCAAGCTGTTTCTTTCCTTAAAAAGTGAACATTTTTTTTCAATATTAATCTGTTTTTTGAAATTTTCCGCAGTAGTATATGGTTAGTCGTTCATGGTTCGAAGTATCAGATAGCAATAAAAAAAATTTCAGGCACCACAAATACATTTTAGACTAGACGCCATTAATATTTTTTTGTATAAAACTTTCAAATTATTTTTCTCAATTCCTCCCCATTGTTTTTATAAAACTCTCTGCAATTCTCTTTTATTGATTGAATATGACAATAAATTATGACAATTACTTTTCTTTGCAACTATCCATTGTAAAAATTCTTGTCTTGAAGGTATATATTACCACTAAGAGCCTCAAAAGCTCTTTGTTTAAAAACAACACAAAATGTTTGCAATCAAATGACGATTTTCCTCAATCTTACTGTCAAATTTTTAGTGTTAACAGCTATTAAAAGATCTAGGCAATAGCATGGAGACAATGACTATTCCTTCACCGTATCTTTCATCGATCACTGAGAACAGTTACGTAGAGAAAAAATATATGGCGAAGTAGTATCGCTTTGCCCACAATAGCCTCAAAAGTAAAAAAAAATGCTTACTTACAACGAAAACATTTAGGCAGCTGTATTGTGGGCCAAGTTTCTCTCCAGGGAGAAGGGGTCATTCCAGATGTGTAACTTCAATCCCAAATGTGCTTCTAAAATATGCCGGCCAACAAAATCTGGCAATTAGGAGACATTGAAATTTTTTACAGAGGATTTAATGCCGCTAACTCCAGTTGACAAAATTTTGATTCTTGTCAGAGATATTCTTCCCTTAAGCACATTCTTTTCAAAAGGATATACGAAGTTCTCAATTCATAGAGGTAATTTTAATAATTCATGATTGAGTGGTTCATTGATTATCATTTTTTGAGGAAAATACTTTTCTTGTTTTTTGAAGGGAAACTAAAAGAATCTATCTAAAGACTTACTTTTTTTGTTGTCAACAATATTGATTTTCTTTTAGATGCACAATTTATTTGAAGCTATCACGCAAATGAAACGTACTTTACATTACTGACTAAAATACATTTCATAAAAAGCAAAAATTCAATGTTGAGTGAAATTTTGTACAATACAAACCTGTAGCATAATCCAGCTGCTAAGTTTGCTAAATTCTTTATTTGATGGAAGAAAATTCTTTTCCATGTAATATTGTTCAAAACATTGTGCCTTTAAAAACAATCATGGTTGTTGATTACAGTAAAAATCAGTTATTAGGATAGATTCGTTTGTTTTCTATTCGAAAAAACAAAAACGTAGTTTCTTGATTAAGAATGAGCTTCACTAAACGATTCAATCATAAATTATTAAAATTGCCGGTAAGGATTGGGAATTTTGTACATCCTCTTAATGAGGCAGTATTTAGAGGCAGAATATCTGGAATAAGAAAGAAAGTTTTCAGAATTGAATTCGAAATCGCTACAACAACTGCTAAAAATTCTCTATGGAAAAACAAGTTGCTTGAGTTTTTTGACCGGCAGCACTTAGAAGCACAGGTGAAGTGAAAACGACCCAAATAAAATGTCGCCATCTTTCTCACTGGCGAGAAAAGGTGGCCCCCAATACAGTGGCCTGAATCATGTCATTGTGAATAAACCATTATTGAATTTGGAGACTTCATGAAGCAATCGTAGGCAACGGCGACAATACTTCATCACATATGTACACCTTACGTAACTGTTCTCTGTGATCAAAAACGATAAGTTAACTGTGAATAACAGTGTCAAAGGCGTAAATTTGGTCACCGGTACTCACAAATAGCTTAACCAGAGTTTAATATTTTGAAAATTCTGTTCTTCACAAAAAACTCTTTGATAAGCCTAAGACATTATTGCTCCAGTTTGTTAAAGAATTACTTAAGACCCATTTTGGAGAGTTGTTATTATAATATGGACAAACTAACTTAACTTTACGATTTTTTGGTCTAGTTGGTGGTCGTTAACGATCGTGGAAACTAGATGCCGTAATTGTCAACAACATTAGCGCTGATGACAATTTTGATGGGAGCGCGGATAATAACTACAAACTCGCGTCACTCTTGTCTGCGCTTGCTCAAAAACAGACATCGAGGACAAATATGACGGATGATTCTAAGATTGAAGCAAATCTGAACTTTTTTGTTTACTGTCACTGTTGTCCAATTACACCCACACACAAATACACTCACGCACTTATAACTCTAATCGTAAAACATCTTCGTGAATATCACTAAAATTTTCGAAAAAATTTACCCGATCAAATGCACCCTTTGCAATATTATGATATTTTGAATCTGCTGAAGTGATGAAATAATTTTCTAATTAAAAAGTTCGTTGTTTAAGATCTATGGGGAAGAAGCGATTAACTCATCGACCTGAAAGTCTGCACAAAATAGAGCTAAACTTTTTTAGATGTTCTTGGTCACTCATCAACTTTGAAATTTGAACAAAATTACCACAGAAAAAGAGTTTCAGAAGAACGCGTACATTTGTATTTTTGACTTGCCTGAACATGGCGCACATGTAGACATCATTGTTTGTGGTTCTTTGGGTTGGCATTAGAAACACTTGCGAATACCAGTTTTCAACTAGACCAGATGAGTCATCGGCTGCTAACGCGCCTAAAAAAGAAGTCCACTTTGTGGAATAATTAATGGATACAAACTGCAGAAAAGGCTTTGAAACATTACAATCAGTAAACAAAGCTGAATTTTATTTATCAAAAATTTAAGTTTGGCGTTTTTAAGTCGGCGTCATTACCAGGACAAGCCATTAGCAGATATTGATGTCATTTGTCCTCCATCAATCGTACTATATAAAAAGTCTTGTATATACTGGTCTTGCTCTTACAAGTTAAATTGGTCCGTGGAATCTAAGAATACTATATAACTTCAAAACAAACACCACTCAATTTTTACACGTCATCACTAATAATATTAATAATTTTTTTTACTCATTACGCATAATACAAAGGGCATTTACATAATTTATTTATTTTCAACTGTCACATGCGCTCCGAAAGGACACCATTGACCCCTATGGATCGTTTTCAGGCGCATTTGTGAGGAAGATAGACAAACAGAGTTTATTGGGTTAATACATGGAACTTCCTATGCGTCTAAAAAAGCAAGCAGTTGCATAGTTTTCTCAAACTTACTGTGATTGAGCGGTTACTTCGTTTAGGGTAACTAACTTTAAGATGTTTTTTCGTTTTTCTCATAACATCAATTTTAATCAGCGCTTTTTCTTCGATTGCTTTTTGCAGTTGTTTGACATTGCATTTATTTTTGTATCACTTTTATCAGCATTTTTAGCAGTTCGTAAATATGAAGCTCTTGTGTGCTGTAGATGTTGTTCTCTTCTCGTATTTTTGTAGTTCACTCAAATTTTTTCTTAAAAAATTATTCTCACTAATCTATTTACTTTGCTATCAATAAGCTGTAGAATACTTTTTGGCTGTAGAATTTACAGATCGATGGACTTGAAAAACTCTTGTTTTTTTAAGTAAACTGGGTACACACGCATCTTGTTGCTCTCAATAAAAAACACTACGCCTGAAGGAAAAAGCAAAAACCTATTAGCTTTTCTTAATGACACAGAATAGATCTTGCGAGAACTTTTTCAGCGTCTCTATGCTTTACGTCAATATATTTAATATCAAAAAACTCAAATCAATTGTGTTTTCAGTTCTAGTCGAACTGACATTTTGGTGTTGAATTTTTCAAGTAGATGTCAACGTAGCGCCAATTGCGAATTAAACAAAATTTCTATGAATAAATCAAGAGAATTTTGGTTAGTGTTTTGTGTGAATTTGTGCCTGGTTAATGTTTTGTCTGTAATGCTTTGTTTGGTTAAGTCTTTTCAATCCGAGTATTGCCTTGACAAACATTCTTGCAATGCGGTTTGCGTTAGAAACAAATTTCTTTTCATAAGAGACAAGTTTCTGATGAAATAAGTTTTACAGCCTGTTTATCTTATCTGATTAAACTTTACGTATTTTAAACTTCACGTAAAATAAAGGTTGTGTAATTTTTTTTAGAATTTTAATTCACATAAATTATATATTAATAGAGAAATTGGTATTTATTCTATCCTCCAGGAGCAATTGACACTTCAAGAAGTAAGGCTCTAAATCCTCATCATCAAAAATGTCTTCAGGAAAATTGAAAAATATGTGACTAACTTTAAATTCTATTTTCGTCAAATTGATGTTTCCCTAAATTCAGGAGTCTTTTACGAAATGTCTGCTCAGTATACAGTTTTGGCTGAGTGTTAACATTTATTTGAAAAAAGTTGGCTTGCTCAGCAACCACTTTGTCCGTGGTCACAGATCGTGGTCTTAGATCTAGATGATTTAATGCCACGGCTAGAATACGCAACATCGAGGCTCCTTATATTTGTAGTGTTAGCAACCAATTATGATTGAAACACGTTTAACGCATTGACTAAATTTTTAGGTTTACTTTGCTACATGAATTGTTATGGTCAATGTTAACGTGCACATAGTAATGAAAATCAGTGGCCTTGGAGCACCTCTGTAAATATTCTTTCGGATGCTTTTGTTTTCAAATAGGCGTTTGTGACCAACACAATGTAGCTTTTGACTTTCAGTTGGGGAGTCAAGAGACGATCGAAATTGTTTTTGTAGCAAGACAGATTCTGCATATTGATTCAAACTTGAGCTTGAATTACTGTTCCAACTCTATCCGATTCTCATTTATCTGTGACTAATTTCTGATAGCAAGGTACCCGGGTCGAGGCCGAATGGTTATCTTGTATGAACTTGCAAGTTTCTGGCAGAAACTTACAAGGCGATGCATCGCCTTGCAAGTTTTTCTTCCAAAAACTAGCAAGTTCTTACAAATTAACCATTAGACTTGCAAGTTCTTACAAGTTAACCATTCGACTTACAAGGCTCTTACAAGTTAACCATTCGACTTACTAGTTACTTACAAGTTAACCATTCGCACACACACCACACACACACACACACACACACACACACACACCACGCACGCACACACACGCGGGCACACACACATACACGCTCTCTTTCCCACACACACACACACACATACACACATACACAAGCACGCACACACACATACGCACGAAATCGTAAATAAAATGTTGCAAGACATGAATGTAAATGGATGTTTGGAAAAATCGAATCTGGAAAAGTGTGAACTAAATTATAAAAAGGGTATAAAAATGCAGGGCCACTAAATTATTTTGAGAAAATACTGACATATAAATTTGAAAATTCAATCAAAGTCAATATTTTGGGAACATTTTTGAGAACGCGAAGAAGCTAACTGAGATCTACAGTTTTTTTAATGGAATTGCAAAAGGAACTCTCTTGAATTGATAAAATTCAAAAAGTAACCATTTTGTCTACTTAGGTCGATTTTTTTTATGTTCTCCAAACTGAGCAACTAACTTCTACGCGCTTTCTACGGTAAATGACTGAATGTTATATTGAATTAACCAATAAGAGTTGTGCTCGACCGGAACGAACTTGCAAGAAAATTACAAGTTAGCCATTCGCCTTGCAAGTTCTTACAAGTTAACCATTCTACTTACAAGTTCTTACAAGTTAACCATTCGACTTGCAAGTTCTTACAAGTTAACCCTCTTTTGCAAGAAACTTGCAAAATCTTACAAGTTAACCATCTTTTACAAGAAACTTGCAAGTTCTTACAAGTTAACCATTCTACTTACAAGTTCTTACAAGTTAACCATTCGACTTGCAAGTTCTTACAAGTTAACCCTCTTTTGCAAGAAACTTGCAAAATCTTACAAGTTAACCATCTTTTACAAGAAACTTGCAAAATCTTTTAAGTTAACCATCTTTTACAAGAAACTTGCAAGTTCTTACAAGTTAACCATTCTACTTACAAGTTCTTACAAGTTAACCATTCGACTTGCAAGTTCTTACAAGTTAACCCTCTTTTGCAAGAAACTTGCAAAATCTTACAAGTTAACCATCTTTTACAAGAAACTTGCAAGTTCTTACAAGTTAACCATTCGATCTCGACCCGGGTATTTAAAAACAATCAGCTGCCAGTTTGTCTTCGACATAAGTTTCAGTTAAACATAAAACAAAACTTTAGAAACTTAATTCTGAGATTAAAAGTGCAAAATCATCCAAAATTTTACCGATTATATACAATGTTTTGAAAGATAAAATTTATTTCCCAAGTGTTTATATTTCAGTCATCCGGTCAAAAAATGTGGTTTTAGTTTTTATGTCTTCAAAGCATTCAACTAAATGAGCATTAACAGAAATTTGACCATTTCTAAATAAATAGATCGCAACAAGAGAATGATAACTGAAGAGATTTAAAAGATTTTGTTGTATTTGAATGGGTGTGATACAAATGGCTGTGCGAAGGCTGCGAATAATGCATATTGGAGGGGAAATTTAGGTGAAAAATTGTGTACGGTTAGAAAAAGATTCATCCTCTGCATTTATCGCGTGAACGGAAACATTTATTTAGAAAAAAATGGTGTGATTTATAGATAAAGTGAACAATGTATTCAATTAAAAAGTAGATTGCAAAAACTATCAGGTGGAGAACAATCGCTTTTACTTTCAAAGTTTGCATAATAAAAAGTATGACATATTTAATGTGCCAATTATTCATTACTGATACCCATTCACGAAAGTTGCAAGATGATTATTCCTCGTACACTTTTTTTGGTCCCATTGTGAGATTTAGTCTAAAATATACAATTAAGAAATAGGGCCTCTTTTAAGTTTTAGGAGCTGGTGAATCGAGCAACGCGGCTCACTTTAACTTTTGATAGGACAACAAACTACAAGGCAAGAAAAAGAAGCGTCTATTAGTTCGCTGCATTTACAATGACTATCTTTCCAGAACTGTTACATATTTTCCAAAAAAAACATTGCCTTTTTTGTAATGAAAAGCAGAAGTTTTCAAAGAAAAACGACAAAAACTGATTTTTCCGTTTGTTGTCTGTGTAATGCACAGCATCGATTCGAGTCGGGAAAATGAGCTGATAAGCAAAAAATTTTGTGCAAACGCCGATCAAATTAAATGGGTTTATCCACTTTCCAGAATATATTAACGCCTATACGCAAGATTGTTCTTATCAACTGGATTATTTTCAAGACGACAGCCTCCAAAACAAAATTTTTATAAATGAAAAACGGTAATGACCGACAGCAATTATGTATTCAAAACCACTCAAGGAATATTTTTCACATAACAGATATTTATCAAAATAGAATGCAGCCAAGAGCAATTTGTGCATCAAAATTTTGAAATACAAGGTCTTAAATTATTTTCTGTTATACCATGAAGGAGAAAAATTTAAACTGTGCGCTTCAATTAAATATTGGACAGCCCTACATTTTTTTAAAACTACTTATTGGTATTTATTATTTCCCGGCAGTGCCACAGGATAACAAACCAAGGAAGTTTTGTCATTTGTAAGCAATTTTGTTTGTTCACGTGCTACCACGTTTTTCTGTTTTCAAGCTTTTGGTGATTAGTCAATGTGTGACGCGTATTAATTTGAGAATAAAAATTATCCATATATTAAATTAAACAGTCAAATTAAAGATAGATCAACAAATATTTGGGGGAAAATGCTGGTAAAATTGGTAAAAGGTCGAAAAAAAAAACGCATGAAAAATTAAATTTTGGTTTTTTAAGGCAGAATTTGCAGAAAACTTAAAAATTGATCGATGTCTCTGAGATGCTCTCACAAAACTCAAAATTAGTTTTAAAAATGGTTATCAATTTTAGTGCTGTTTTTTTATACTGTCAATACAAAAAAAACTGTTCAGTAATCGGAAACTGTTTCTGTCCTAATGAAACAACGAAAGCTGTCACAATAGATCGAGAAATTTGCAGAATGTGGAAATAACCATATTGTATTGAAAATGCGGGTATACCTGAAGCTGTCCATAAAAGTAGAATTATCTTCTGACTAATTAGAAAAATAAATACCATTCTGCAATGGGTTTAAAGAAGAATATTCTATTTTTAGACGCCAAGTTCCAAGTTAATTAATCTAAAAGAACTGATTAACAATAATTAAGGCTTTCGATTATTTGCGAGCAGTTTTCTGTAGGCGAATCAGTTAATGTTTGGAGGTGTCTTTGATGAGAATAATCTTTGATATTTACAATTGTTGACAAAGCAATAGACCCTTGACCTATCTGAAAAGATTGCTTTTCAAGATTGAAGGTCAATAAGTCATCATTTCAATTGATATTCTATAGTCTTGACAATTTGAGTTGTTTAACAAATCGATAATTCGATGAATTAGTGAGGAATAGTGACAATTAATTAAATGTTGAATATAATTATCACCTAAGGATAGTAATTCGTTGAAACGCAAAATTCTCCTTTCTTTTCACTAAATTACAGCCGCTGTTCTTAAAGATTTTAAGTTCTGCGGCTTCATAGATTTTTATCCAACATCTTTCTGTTCTTGAGTAAACTTTGTGAGCAAATTTCAAACAGTTCAAATTTGAATCAAATTTACAGTCAGTTTGCAATGAACTTTTTGAAGAAATTGGCATTTCTGAACTGCTAGTAACACATTATCCTGAACTGATAAACTTTGAAAAACTTCATTCATAAAATTGTCACAATATTTGCTGTACGAGCTCTCAAAAGTCAATTTTAGTATATATTTCTCCCATTTATTCAGCTACATTGATTTTGACTGACGGTTTGCTTAATATGTCCAATTGCTTAAGTCCATAAAGTCACTTTTCACGTTAAGAATGGCAAAAAATTTAATTTCTCTTATTATTGTCATGTACAGTTTTACAGGTTAGACATTTTTGCCTTCAAGATTGTGAATCTCATTGTACATATGAAACCACATTACACAAAAAATTTTCTTAATAAAAGTTGAAGGAGTTCATTCATAATGTTTTTTCCAATTCAGGAAAGAAAAGATTAAAGAAATTTACAGTTAAATTTAATTCTGTCAGTACTTTAATTTTCAACCCATCATTTTGACTGATGGGTCAAAATGAACACTTATAGTGAAAAGACCTACATCAGCTAGCAATACGCAATTAATCTCAAAATTCACAAATAATTGCTGAAACGATTGAAGGAATTTATAAGAGAAGCAGATTTTACAAATATTTAAGCTTGTAAATGCATACCGCCAAAATGAGCATGATTTAAAGATTTCCTATTCATTGAGATTTTATGGATGAGAGATATATGAAGATCTGTACAGGAGAATTGTAGATCTGAACATTGTAGATGGGAAAGATTAGTACATCAATTATTTGTAACAAAAAATACCTTATGCAAGCAGTTGCTTTGCTGCTGGAATTGTTTTCAAAAGAGATCTAGGAAGACTCACCTGTTCTTATGATGCTCAAAATGAGTATAAAATTTGAGCCAGTCAAAAGATTTCAGCATTACAAGACAAAACGCTCGTAGCATCAAACAATTTCCAAATTTTCACTCTAACATTTCCTTCGTGTTTACGTTTGTTGTCTTAGGTGTGTTTAATTTTTTTCTAGCCTGGTATCTCTCCTGTAAAATGGGCTAGTAGGCGCTTTGCAAATTTGGTGGCAATAGTTGACTTGTTTACTTCGATGCCGATTTTTGCTTTATCTGATATGCGCTTTGTAGATTTTTTCGGTCGTGATTCTTAAAAGTTAAACGTGTGGTCATCAACTTTTTAATCAACGAGGCTCCAGGTACGAGAACTTCGAAAAAATTCTTAAGAGTCCTATTCGCCCCGCTGCTTTTTCACATTTTCTAGTCAACTTGACTCGAAGAGAACTGGATCTCTGTTTTTGCGAGAATTAGCATCCTGGCTCGCTTTATTTTTTTCCTCCTACACTGTATCACAGCTGGATCTGTGATTCCACCTTCTTAACCGGTTAACTCATTCCTCTATTCAGTTTTGAGATCTAAACTTTTATCTGAAATTTTTCTATGATAAATCACTCGGTTATGATAAATCACTCCATAAATCACTCAGATCTAAAGTTTTATCTGAAATTTTTCTTATGATAAATCACTCGGTTTCTTACGATAAATCACTAACTTTGTTTAACGTGTATTAGATTTGCGTCCAAAACTTGCATCAAATGGTGATTTTTTTTTGAAAAAATGTGAACTGATATATAATTGAGAAATTAGATTTTCATATCCATTATTAATTGGGCTGCTTTTTTGTTAGTTTTTCGAGTAAAACTATTTCTGTAAGATCTTGTGTTCGCGATTAATTGAATTCAAAAAAATAGGCTGACCCATTTTTGAAATGCTGACCCATTTGACTGCGTGTGGGATATTACCTGAGTGCTCGCGTGGAATATTAACTAAGAAAGGAAGGGAAGAAAAAATTTTTAAAAAATGTACAATTAAAATTGAATTGTGACAGTACTTTAACTTTCAACTGGCCATTTTCACTGATGGGTCAATTATAGAACACTTAAATTAAAAAGACATCGTCAGTTAGAAATACGCAATTGACCTCAAATTTTACAAAAAAATTGCTGAAACTAGTGAAGGAAAGTAAAACAGAAGCACATTGTACAAATAGTTAAGGTTGTCAATGCATATCACCAAAAGGAGCATACTTTGAAGATTTCCCCTCTATTGAGATTTATTGAATGGAAAGATTTGTACATTATTTATTTGCACAAAAACACTACCTTATTTAAGCAGTTGATTTCCTGCTGGAATTGTTTTAAGAATAGATCTAAAAAGACTCACCTGTTCTTGTGATGCTCAAAATTATTATAAAATTTGGTTCAATCAAAGATTTCAGCATTACAAGACAAAACGCTCGTAGCATCAAACAATTTCCAAATTTTCACTCTAACATTTCCTTCGTGTTTACGTTTGTTGTCTTAGGTGTGTTTGATTTTTTTTCTAGCCTGTTATCTCTCCTGTAAAATGGGCTGGTAGGCGCTTTGCAAATTTGGTTGCAATAGTTGACTTATTTACTTTAATGCCACTTCCTGCTTTATCTGGTTTGCGCTTTGTAGATTCTTTCCGTCATGGATCCTAAAAGGTAAACGTGTGATTATCGTTGTTTTTAATCAACAAGGCTCCAGGTACGAGAACGTCGGAGAAATTGATAAGAGCTCTATTCGCCCAACTGCTTTCCAGGTTTTCTAGTCAACTTGAGTCAAAGAGAACTATGGATCTTTGTTTTTTTTACGAGAATTAGCATCCTGGATCGCTTTATTTTCATTTTCCTCTTACTCTGTTTCACAGCTGGATCTGTGCTTGCACTTTTTTACCCAATTAACTGATTCTACTGTTCAGTTACCAGATCTAAATTTTTATCTGAACTACTAACTTTGCATAATAGTGTATTGCTTGCGTCCAAAACTCGCATCAAATGATGAACGACTTTTGTTTTAATTTCTAAAAATTGTGAATTGATATATAATTGAGTAATTAGATTTTCATATTCAATATTATTTGTGCTACTTTTTGGTGAGTTTTTCAAATAAACCTATTTCTGTGAGATCTGGTGTTCGCGCTTCGTTGAATTCAAAAAATTAAGCTGACATACTTTACTGAATTGCTGCTCATTATGACTCCGATGGGGGGTAATACCCACAACACATTCTACGGTTCAGCAACTTATTAGATGAAAGCTATGTATTGCATTGACATAATAGGCATTCTTAATGAGTCGAGAATATTAATTTTTTGAATGTCTTGCAAATAGGTGTGTGTATATGGCGGCATATGACTGTACCGTTAGCCGTTTTTTTTGTTAAATTGCAGCGTTTTATTTCTGTAAGAATTGCATACTTGATGATCAGACTCGCTATTGGTATGTTTATGGACTTCTTTGATAGTTTTATCACAAATTGAGTGACGATTAACTTAATATTTTGATGGCAACTTCTTTCGGATTCTGTGTTCTGCCAAAGGGAAGTTTCTTTTGGTTGAACGTGGTCAAATGTTTGACTGAATGGAAGGTTGATTATTTCAATACGAAGCCGTTTTTACTATTTTCTCACTTAATTGACGCTAGTAATTGCGGCCGACAATCAGCTGATGAACTGGAACCTAATTTATCTTTAACTCCCCTGTACAGATTTTGAGCACAAAATCCGTTTATTTAGCCGCTGTTAAAAAATCATTCCGAGCATTTCGTTTTGCGTCTTTTTTGCAAAAATGAATTGTTCATCAAATAATGAAAAACTTCGCAGTATTTATGTGCGATTTGAAAAAAAAAGTCTTGTCAGCCCACTTTGAACCCGGTTAATCAACAGTGAAATCAAACAGCAACAATCTATCTATTCAAGGATTTAGACGTCAATTGTAGGATTAATTTGATCTGTGTCCTTTCATGATAGAAAGAAGTACTCTGTGATTAGTGAAAAGGGCGTTTTCTATTGTCTTTAGCTTGAAGCTTACTGGGTACTTTTTGTCTCTTTTGATCACGAAACTGATATTTTTATGATTTTTTTGTATCTAAGTAGCTTGTTGTTCCGACCCCCACTTCAGTGGGCAGAGAGGAAAACTATATACTCAACTGGTTTTTTTTTTGTTCTGTCAATTTTGGCCGACCGATATATTCATCGTAGAGAACTGTGAGTGGTATCATTAAAAAGCCCGTCCAGGCGTAGAATACGGAATTAAAAAGATGTTTTCGATTTTCGTGTTTTACAGGGAGTTATCGAGGTTTAAAGTTTTGTGAACATTCGACTGTTTTTGTTCACATTTTCAGTAATTTTTGCTGAAATTTGGAACAATTTCGCTAATATAATTCGAAATAAATTAAAATTTTTAACAGCAGAGTGTTGTTGTTATCGTTAGAGGTAGAAGAGCAATGTGAATTGTTTGATAGAAGTTTTTTTTGGCTAAAATTTTTGATAAAATTTTCAAATTCAAACTTTTTTCATCAAAAATGGCACAAAATACGCTTTTTTGGTCCACTTTTGTTAAAGTTGGCCAGACTTAGTGACCGAGAAACCTTAACACAGACTCTCTAATCTCAAAAAGAGCGCTTGTTGCAATAAGGCGCCGTATGAAAGACTTCTGGAATTAAAAATTTGCAGTTTTTTGAAGATTTAATTCGATAAATATACAAAATGCATCTTTTTTTTCAATTTTGAAGAACTCCACTCAACAATTAGTCCAATTCAGAGATAATTTTAACACTTGGTCGGTTTGCTGGGCGAGCGACAAAAACAGGGAGAGGTTTGATAATATCATGGACTCTTAGAATCAGAGACTTTTTGATGCTGCCTTTTTCAAAATATTTTGCTTTTGTTCTTTTAATGTTAATTACTGACAATATTTTTTATTCACGGCTCCGTTAATGACAGCTCCAATGTACATAAAATTGAGGCAATTTTAGATACAGTTTGTTTTCACAGAACCAAAGGGTTTTTATGACTTTGATGAAGAGTTTTAGTAAAATTTAACTGAATTCTTGTCTTTTGCCTTCAATTGTTATTCTTTTGGCGGTCTGATTTTTAAGTTTGACCACTCCAAAAATATAAATTTCTTCCTCAGAAGGTGCAAAGGAATTCATTCATTTGTTATCTAATGTCTGTCTTATGTTATGGAATGTATTTGTTTTGAGGAAATTTCTGTGATTTTTTGAACTTGTCAATTTTTTATATTGTTTTTGTCAACATTTTGCTTGTTCTGAGTAAGTACAGGTCAACATTTCCTCCTATAGAATAAAAACTATTTTTGTGGTGGATTGTTTTAAAAGAAGGTTTTGTTGCTTTTGTTACTACCATTTTTCATACAAAATTTTCTGATTTTTGTGCATAAATGCCCATTTTTGCTGTTGTTTTGGTTTCTTTTGTAAATTGTCACATTTTTTAACAATCCAACTGAAAAAAAAATTTACAACATTTGATACTGAAGATATTTTTTGTTTTCATAACATATGGTTTGAAGGGCTGCGACACCGTTCTCTTGCAGAAATTAGTAGAGTTTTTTTATTTTTGCCCTCTATTTGTTGTTAATTTTTGTTGTCATATGCCAAATAATGTGTAATTAAAGGTCTCAGTGGCCAAATCTAGATAAACAAGTGAACTTAAATAATTGATATCTATAAAAAACTAATGGCTGTTTTGACTTTGTAATTAAATTTCAAAAAAAAAGAGTAATAGTATTCTTCAACTTATCCCTTTTTTTCTGGATTGCAATTTTTTTTCGTGTTTTACATTGTTGTATCCTTTTCGTATATTAGCTTCATTGTTGAGAGCTGTTTTTAATGTTTTGTTGAATCAAACATTAATTTTTCTGTTGTTTAAACTTTTTAAATGATGTCTTCAGGGCTTAGACAATTTATTTCAGAAGACTTTTGTGAAGTTTAGATACTTTCCAGTTTTTGTGGTTCTTTTTGTTGCCATTTTGTGATATTCGTTTTACAAAAGATGCTACGATAATCAAAAAAGACGCACATGAGGATGTTATATTCTTGCGGTTAAAATCTTATGGTTAATCGCGGTTAAAATTAATGGCTTCAAAACTGTTGTTGCGTAAAGTTGTTTGTGTAACTTATTAGTTCAGCTTGTATTTAATGTTTTTTTAAAGTCTTATGATTTAGTCTCATCAAACATTGTCGCAATTGTAGTTTTCCAAGTAGTTAAAAGACAAACTGTCTACTTTTTAGTCGAAAGCTTTGAATGAATTGTCGAAAGCTTTGTCGTTGCTATGAATTTTGAAATTATTTGTTTTTAATTAAAAAAGAGATAAATTTTTCAGATCTGCCAATTTAATTCTGTTAAATTATAGCTAAGCATCTCTATATATAAATCACATCTTTTACCTTTTGAAATACAATTTGTTCTTTATAACGGTTTTATTTTCCTCAATTGGCCTTTCTTCTTGGAACAACCAGTTTTCATAAAACCAATTTTCGTGATTTTTGCATATTTGCCTCTTTTTTGTAGGTTTTTGTTCTCCTTTCACAGTATCACAATAGTGGGCGTCATTTGATTTACAAATTTTGTTACCTTCAAAAAATGCAAATGAAGATTTTTGTTGGTTTTAGTGATCAGCTTAATATTCAATTGATTGGGGGGGGGGGGGCATAATTTTTCGTGCAAATTATTAGTTTTTGCCTGTACTTGTCGTTTTTTTGTAGTCGTATGAGATATCCTCAGTCGCTCCATTTTGAGGTATAAAAGACTCTCTCAATGATTTCATTTGATGCGTAATGTTTCTAATCAGTTCGAATTTAGTTCTTTTTATTAAAAAAAGCAATGTTTTAATAAACTTTTGCCGCTTTTGCACATTTCTAGCCGACTTGTTGCCAAGTGTCATTGAAGAAAAGTCCCATATTTTGTTCCAAAAAGTGCAGGTTAATCTTCTTAGTATAATTTTTGTCTGATGCCATTTTGATTTGTTTATTAGTGGTCTTCAAAGAATGGACAAGGAGTTTTGGTCGTAATTAATATTTGTAACTAATTGATTTTTATTGCCGTCTTTTTTGGTGGTCATATTATGGTAGCCGCAGGTCTCATAGGCCCTCTAGAGTAGATTGTTTTAATCTTTAAGTAGTTTGTTGAACGATATGCTGATATGTTAATTTTTCTAATCTCATTTGGTAGACATTTAAGTGAAAAATGTAGATGAGCGGGGTCGGAACTTAATGTGGAGCCTCCTTGTTGTTTTGAGAGTTAAAAAATTTAACTCTCAAGTTGTTTTGAGAATTAAAGTGACCTGCAACTGCTTCTCATTGCAGGTCACTTTTGAGTTTCTCGAATAATTGGTCGAGTGAATCACTACAGCAGCTCTTGCGTTATGTAATTATACGTTTCTCGAATAAATTGCGTCCATTTATAGATTTTTACCAATACCACAATTCTAGCTTTGTGTCTTTTACTCGATAAACTGTACGGCTGCTTTGATCATCTGAAATGTTTTTGATCAAAAAAATCCCTAGTCATTTTGGACTCTTTGCTACCGATCAGCAGCTTTGTACACTTGCTTGGGTGGGTGACAATTAACAATAGAACAAACGCCATCAGAGTCCAAAAGCTTTGTGGAAACAGTTTGCAGTGCCTATAGTCATGTCTTGTTGTGCATTTATCTGTTCTGATATGTTGGCAAGAATACCAAGGTAGAGGTCATCAGATGAACTATAACTAGATTCATATTCCTTGTTGTAGTTATCTCTTTGATTTACAGGCACTTGTTTCGAGGCTTTTGAATGATATAATTGATTGTTTTGAGAGTTTGAACTGCATGCAGTTTTATTTCCAGACACTTTTTCAAAGCAGTTGAGAAGGTCACAATATATGCTTAGATTTTTCCCCGTTTGCCACGTAAATTGATATGTGAAACGGATTTAATTTTTGTCCCCGTTTTCTGCATGCTGTGATTGCGAGGCGATTGTAAGAACGTCTCGTCTGTTGTCTAGTTGAATTTGCGCCTCAAAAATTTGTTTGCATTTGAACTGCATTTACGTTCTGCGAACTATTGGCTGTTTTCCCCTGTTGCTTCTGCAAGTCCAAACTCCTTATTTATTGCAATGGTTAAAACTGTCCGCGGTTCGGCTGCGTCCTTCAGCAACTCTCTTTGATTGTCTTTAATTATCATAGTACTGATAAAAGTCTACCAGGTTACTGCAGAATCGCTCCACACTATCACTTATTTCTGCTTGCGGGAGAAGAAAATATATCAATCAAATGTTATGTTTCGGTTACGAAATTGTTTTAGTCATAACATTCTCCGATCTTCTGTCCACAAATTGAATTGATTCAGAGAAACAGATTTCTGATTGCATTAGTTTCGGTGTCAATTGCAGCACAAAGAAAACATTTTTCGCATTCTTGTTGAGCCGTTTTTAGGCTTGTCTATGAGACGTAAGTTGCCGAGGCTTAACTCTTGAAACCAGACAAGCGGTGCCTAAAAAATTGACCTCACCACAAATCTCATCAAGAAATGACAATATCTCAGAAATTGACATCAGTTACAGTCAGACTATATCTCCTCTGCAAGACGTGATGTTGTATTCTGGATGGTTCTGTAAGTCTTTAGTCACTAACTTGTATATATAAGCCTTCAAAGTTTACTTTGCATCATGGTTCAGACTCCACATAGTGTTGGGGCAAGCTATATACTCAAAATGGTTTTTTGTTCAGTCACTTTTTTCTATGAAATAAAGAGTAGTTTTGTTTTTTTTTCAAACAAAAGCAGCAATTTTTTTAAAAGCTACTTTTTTCCATCGGGAAGTGTACAATCGTAAAGATTCAATTTCTATTAGATAGCTTTTTACATTTTTTGTCACGTTTTTTGGGTTTTCTCTTGTTGTTTTGAGAATAATAGCTTTTCCTATTAAGGCTACGTTATAAAAAACCACTTACAACCAAATGGAGCCACAAAAACATTTTTTTTCTCGGGAAGTGATTGCTCATAGATCTCATGTCTCCGAAGTGTGCTTTCGTATTTTTACATTTACCTCCTTCTTTGCCTCATTTTGTTGCATTTTTCTAGTCCTATGTCTTTGCCTGGTTGGTTGAAAGTGGAAATAAATTCTGACAAAGGATTAAGTTAAACTACATAATGCTTTCATAGCATACATCATGGTTGTTGAGAACTTGAAAATTTTTTGACGCTACGAAATGCCACAAAATTAAGTTTTCAGCCTATAGCTTGTGGTTATTCTGAAGTTTTTTTTTCACTTTTTTGGTTTTAGCCCGTATTTTTTGCTTTTTGTAGTCAGAGTCTTTGCTCTGATTGATGAATGATCTAATTGGCTCCCCAATGATGCATAAAATAAATTGATAACTGCTTTTCAATGAAAACTTTGTTTTAATGGCTCTGATACTTGGAGTTTTCTTTACAATTTCGAATATCGATTGATATTTATTTTTTGAAGTCACTTTATCACCATACCGAGGGATCCCTTTAGTGTTGAAATAAAAACAAATTTAATTTGTCCACCATTTTCCATTGACAAATTGAAATTTTAAAAACTTTTCGACAGTTTTCTTTCGCTTTTCTTCAATTGTTTTTTTTGCCTGTAATTGTTATTTATGTATCCGTAAAAGCTTCTCTGATTAATCTCTGTGCTCAATAGCTTCCCCTTGAAGGGCGCTGTTAGGAAAACTACTCAATGCGGTTAGTTGATAGCTAATGGTTTTGATAAATTTGATTTTATTTACTTTTTTCAATTTTCTTTTATTGTTTTATTGTCAGTTTGAAACTCATTCTCATCAATGAGAGGTCTCATCTACTTTCTTTTCATTTAGATTTCAACGTTTGCTGTTTTGGTTGTCTGTTACAGCCGATGTTTTTTTATCTTGGACACTTTGAGTTTTCGTATATTATTTCTGAATATCAGGTTTTTGTGTTTCTTTTTGTCGTCCTTCAATATTATCGCGATAATAACAAGTGGCATTGATTTTTCGCAAGTAAAAATTTGCAATTTCTGATTGATTTATCAACTAAAATGTTACCTTTAATAATTGAAACAAAAAGATTTAATTTTCAGATAATAGCTGATGACGTTAATGGCTTCAATGCTTTTTGTTTCGAAACTTTTGAAACTGAATGTTTCTGCGTTTTCTTATCTGGAGTTATTTTGTTGTCCCTTCTTTGGTTAAAAGTTAATAATTTTTACGACTTTTAAAATTTTTTGTTGAAAAAATTCGATGGATATTTGAGTTTAGCCAACTTTTGTTTTTATGGTCGACTGATTATCAAGTCCGAGTAACGATATGTTTAATCTGCTTTTAGTTGAGGTCATGTGAGTTTTTGTAGATAAGGTTTTATCTGCTGGTATTTTGATTTTGGTACTAAATGCTTTAGAAATAGGTATTGAAATTTTGACATAAACATTTGATTTTGTTTATTTTGTTTTTTATTTTTTCTCGTAGTCTCATTAATATCAGGTTTAACGAGTTTTCTGATCCGGCATGGCAACTCACAATTCAATTAGTAATATGTGATTTGGTTTGTAACAATTTTTACACAAAGGTCTATTTGTGAATATATCTAATCTGTTCATTTGTTAGACAATTAAGTAAAAAAAACGTAGATGAGTGGAGTCGGATCTTTATGTACGTTGGGTTATGGGTTTTCGCAAGTGGAATAAAAACGTTTTTAAATAGGTAGAAAAATTAATTTCTCAAAATGATAGAATAACAAGAATAATATTTTACAGTAGAATTTAGAGATTTACAGGAGAGATCTGATTATTAGATCAAGATGGTGATTTGATTTTGGGGATGAAAAAATGCTCAAAAATTAGTTGTATATATACCCATTATCAATGCGAGAAAATCAAGATACAAAACTAATCTTAGCACCATGATTTACAGTGGGAGTCGCAAGGGCTACACAATATGGTTTGCTTCTGCAAATTTCCCAGAAATCAGTCGCAGTGGGTACCATAGATGGTATGCATATACATTTTTCTAAGAATTTGTTCACATTTCCGGTGGTATCATAATCATTCAATACACGCTGGGAAGATTTTACAACAAATAATCTCACTCTAATATTAGTTATCTAGATTCAGCAATTTGATCCGAATATTGATTTTAAGCACTATTTCTTGACGATTCATTTATATAAATTCTCTGATTAAAATCAATTTGCTTTTGTCTTTCTAATATGATAAGTCAAACTTACTTTCTAATTCGATCGATATTCTAACACACCCACTCAGACTTGAGCTGATTGCGTAGAGTCTGTTCCCACCAAAACAGTTCTGTATGTTTCCACCTTCGATACCTGTAAAGATTTTGTGAACATTTTTCTAGTCCTATGTCTTTGCCTGGTTGGTTGAAAGTGGAAATAAATTCTGACAAAGGATTAAGTTAAACTACATAATGCTTTGATAGCATACATCATGGTTGTTGAGAACTTGAAAATTTTTGGACGCTACGAAATGCCACAAAATTAAGTTTTCAGCCTATAGCTTGTGGTTATTCTGAAGTTTTTTTTCACTTTTTTGGTTTTAGCCCGTATTTGTTGCTTTTTGTAGTCAGAGTCTTTGCTCTGATTGATGAATGATCTAATTGGCTGCCCAATGATGCATAAAATAACGTGATTACTGCTTTTCAATGAAAACTTTGTTTTAGTGGCTCTGATACTTGGAGTTTTCTTTACATTTTCGAATATCGATTGATATTTATTTTTTGAAGTCACTTTATCACCATACTGAGGGATCCCTTTAGTGTTGAAATAAAAACAAAATTAATATGTCCACCATTTTCCATTGACAAATTGAAATTTTAAAAACATTTCGACAGTTTTCTTTCGCTTTTCTTCAATTGTTTTTTTCGCCTGTAATTGTTATTTATGTATTCGTAAAAGCTTCTCTGATTAATCTCTGTGCTCAATAGCATCCCCTTGAAGGGCGCTGTTAGGAAAACTACCCAATGCGGTTAGTTGATAGCTAATGGTTTTGATAACTTTGCTTTTATTTACTTTTTTCATTTTTCTTTTAATGTTTTATTGTCAGGTCGAAACTCATTCTCATCAATGAGAGGTCTCATCTACTTTCTGTTCATTTAGATTTCAACGTTTGCTAATTTGGTTTTCTGTTACAGCCGATGTTTTTTATCTTGGACACTTTGAGTTTTCGTATATTAATTCTGAATAGCAGGTTTTTGTGTTTCTTTTTGTCGTCCTTCAATATTATCGCGATAATAACAAGTCGCGTTGATTTTTCGCAAGTAAAAATTTGCAAATTCTGATTTATATATCAACTAAAATGTTACCTTTAATAATTGAAGCAAAAAGATTTAATTTTCAGATAATAGCTGATGACGTTAATGGCTTCAATACTTTTTGTTTCGAAACTTTTGAAACTGAATGTTTCTGCGTTTTCCTATCTGGAGTTATTTTGCTGTCCCTTCTTTGGTTAAAAGTTAATAATTTTTACGACTTTTAAAATTTTTTGTTGAAAAAATTCGATGGATATTTGAGTTTAGCCCACTTTTGTTTTTATGGTCGACTGGTTATCAAGTCCGAGTAACGATATGTCTAATCTGCTTTTAATTGAGGTCATGTGAGTTTTTGTAGATAAGGTTTCATCTACTGGTATTTTGATTTTGCTACTAAATGCTTTTGAAATAGGTATTGAAATTTTGACATAAACATTTGTTTTTGTTTATTTTGTTGTTTATATTTTCTCGTAGTCTCATTAATATCAGGTTTAACGAGTTTTCTGATCCGGCATGGCAACTCACAATTCAATTAGTAATATGTGATTTGGTTTGTAACAATTTTTACACAAAGGTCTATTTGTGAATATATCTAATCTGTTCATTGGTTAGACAATTAAGTAAAAAAACGTAGATGAGTGGAGTCGGATCTTTATGTACGTTGGGTTATGGGTTTTCGCAAGCGGAATAAAAGCGTTTTTAAATAGGTAGAAAAATTAATTTCTTAAAATGATAGAATAACAAGAATAATATTTTACAGTAGAATTTAGAGATTTACAGGAGAGATCTGATTATTAGATCAAGATGGTGATTTGATTTTGGGGATGAAAAAAGGCTCAAAAATTAGTTGTATATATACCCATTATCAATGCGAGAAAATCAAGATACAAAACTAATCTTAGCACCATGATCTACTTTGGGAGTCGCAAGGGTTACACAATACGGTTTGCTTCTGCAAATTTCCCAGAATTCAGTCGCAGGGGGTACCATAGATGGTATGCATTTACATTTTTCTAAGAATTTGTTCACATTTCCGGTGGTATCATAATCATTCAATACATGCTGGGAAGATTTTACAACAAATAATCTCACTCTAATATTAGTTATCTAGATTCAGCAATTTGATCCGAATATTGATTCTAAGCACCATTTCTTGACGATTCATTTATATAAATTCTCTGATTAAAATCAATTCGCTTTTGTCTTTCTAATATGATAAGTCAAACTTAATTTCTAATTCGATCGATATTCTAACACCCCCACTCAGACTTGAGCTGATTGCGTAGAGTCTGTTCCCACCAAAACAGTTCTGTATGTTTCCACTTTCGATACGGGTAAAGATTTTGTGAACATTTTTCTAGTCCTATGTCTTTTGCCTGGTTGGTTGAAAGTGGAAATAAATTCTCACAAAGGATTAGGTTAAACTACTTAATGCTTTGATAGCATACCTCATGGTTGTTGAGAACTTGAAAATTTTTTGACGCTACGAAATGCCACAAAATTAAGTTTTCAGCCTATAGCTTGTGGTTATTCTGAAGTTCTTTCTTCACTTTTTTGGTTTTAGCCCGTATTTGTTGCTTTTTGTAGTCAGAGTCTTTGCTCTGATTGATGAATGATCTAATTGGCTCCCCAATGATGCATAAAATAACGTGATTACTGCTTTTCAATGAAAACTTTGTTTTAGTGGCTCTGATACTTGGAGTTTTCTTTACATTTTCGAATATCGATTGATATTTATTTTTTGAAGTCACTTTATCACCATACTGAGGGATCCCTTTAGTGTTGTGAAATAAAAGCAAATTTAATATGTCCGCCATTTTCCATTGACAAATTGAAATTTTAAAAACATTTCGACAGTTTTCTTTCGCTTTTCTTCAATTGTTTTTTTCGCCTGTAATTGTTATTTATGTATTCGTAAAAGCTTCTCTGATTAATCTCTGTGCTCAATAGCATCCCCTTGCAGGGCGCTGTTAGGAAAACTACTCAATGCGGTTAGTTGATAGCTAATGGTTTTGATAACTTTGATTTTATTTACTTTTTTCATTTCTCTTTTATTGTTTTATTGTCAGTTCGAAACTCATTTTCATCAATGAGAGGTCTCATCTACTTTCTTTTCATTTAGATTTCAACGTTTGCTAATTTGGTTGTCTGTTACAGCCGATGTTTTTCTATCTTGGACACTTTGAGTTTTCGTATATTATTTCTGAATAGCAGGTTTTTGTGTTTCTTTTTGTCGTCTTTCAATATTATCGCGATAATAACAAGTCGCGTTGATTTTTCCTAAGTGTAAATTTGAAATTTCTGATTTATATATCAACTAAAATGTTACCTTTAATAATTGAAACAAAAAGATTTAATTTTCAGATAATAGCTGATGACGTTAATGGCTTCAATACTTTTTGTTTCGAAACTTTTGAAACTGAATGTTTCTGCGTTTTCCTATCTGGAGTTATTTTGCTGTCCCTTCTTTGGTTAAAAGTTAATAATTTTTACGACTTTTAAAATTATTTTGTTGAATAAATTCGATGGATATTTGAGTTTAGCCCACTTTTGTTTATATTGTCGACTCTATATGTCTAATCTGCTTTTAGTTGAGGTCATGTGAGTTTTTGTAGATAAGGTTTTAACTACTGGTATTTTGATTTTGCTACTAAATGCTTTAGAAATATGTATTGAGATTTTGACATAAACATTTGTTTATGTTTATTTTGTTGTTTATATTTTCTCGTAGTCTCATTAATATCAGGTTTAACGAGTTTTCTGATCCGGCATGGCAATTCACAATTCAGTTAGTAATATGTGATTTGGTTTTTAACAATTTTTACACAAAGGTCTATTTGTGAATATATTTAATCTGTTCATTTATTAGACAATTAAGTAAAAAAACGTAGACGAGTGGAGTCGGATATTTATGTACGTTGGGTTATGGGTTTTCGCAAGCGGAATAAAAGCGTTTTTTAATAAGTAGAAAAATTAATTTCTCAAAATGATAGAATAACAAGAATATTATTTTACAGTAGAATTTAGAGATTTACAGGAGAGATCTGATTATTAGATCAAGATGGTGATTTGATTTTGGGGATGAAAAAAGGCTCAAAAATTAGCTGTATATATACCAATTATCAATGCGAGAAAATCAAGATACAAAACTAATCTTAGCACCATGATTTACAGTGGGGGTTGCAAGGGTTACACAATATGGTTTGCTTCTGCAAATTTCCCAAAAATCAGTCGCAGGGGGTACCATAGATGGTATGCATTTACATTTTTCTAAGAATTTGTTCACGTTTCCGGTGGTATCATAATCATTCAATACATGCTGGGAAGATTTTACAACAAATAATCTCACTCTAATATTGGTTATCTAGATTCAGCAATTTGATCCGAATATTGATTCTAAGCACCATTTCTTGACGATTCATTTTTATAAATTCTTTGATTAAAATCAATTTGCTTTTGTCTTTCTAATATGATAAGTCAAACTTACTTTCTAATTCGATCGATATTCTAACACCCCAACTCAGACTTGAGCTGATTGCGTAGAGTCTGTTCCCACCATAACAGTTCTGAATGTTTCCACCTTCGATACGGGTAAAGATTTTGAGAACGTTTCGTCTTGTCCCGAATGAAGTGAAATTTTGTCTCAATGTGTTTGCTCCTCTTGTGCATGACTAGATTTTGGCACAATTGAATACAACTCTGGTTGTCCTCTCCATTTGCTATTGGATGTTTCTGTTGGATGCCGAAATCCTCCAGAAGTTGTTTCAGATACAATGCTTCTTGGACTGCTGCTGCCATGCCCTGATTTTCTGCTTCTGATGAAGAAAGAGCAACCGCGGCCTTTCTTGACACCCCAGCTCAGTGCTGCGCCACGTCGGTTGAGATTGAAGTAGTAGCCCGTCGTTGATTTTCTTTCGTTCAGTTCACCAGACCAGTCTGAATCAAAGTACGTTTTAAACCTTTTGAAGCTTGAAGATATCCCAGAAGTCTTTTTCCGCACATTCAGTGTTGATTGGTAGGTGCATTCATGTGTCTGGACGGAATGTTGACTGTGAACATGATGTCTGGCCTCGTTTGTTTGGCCAGATACAAAAGTGATCCAACCAAGCTTCCGTATATCCTCTGGTCCACTTCTTCGTCTCCGTTCTGTGCTCTCTGAGCTTTCAAATTCAAACCAGCTGGAGTTCTTGCGGGTTTGCATTGATCGATTTGAAACCGCTCAAGCATTGTTTCTATGTAGCGTTCTTGGTCGCCTGTGACTTTGCCCTCAACTCGTCTGATTCTTAGACCAAGAAACCAATGTAATCTCCCTCTGTCTTCTATGTGAAATGTTGCTTCGAGTGCCTTTTTGACATCGGACACCACTGTCTTGCTTCTTGATGCCACTATGATGTCGTCAACCCAGACCAAGATGAAAGTGTGATGCTTTGTCTCTGCTCTTGAGAACAAGCAATGGTCATGCTTGCTTCTGGTGAACCTCTGTCTCCGTGGGAAGTTTGCCAGTTCCTTATACGAGTTGTTAGCTGCCTGTTTCAAACCATAAACTGATTTATTCAGTCGACAAAATAACTACTCCCCATCTGATCCTGATTTTACAAACAACAGTGGCTGTTCCAGATACACTTCTTCCTCTATTGGTGAGTGCAAGAAAGCAGTCTTGACATCAAACTGGTGCATCACATGGCCCTGCTTCGCTGATAGTTGAAGTAGAATCCTGAACGTCTTTGGCTTACAGGTAGGCGCAAAAGTCTCAAAGATAGTCCAGTCCTTCCATTTTTTTGAAACCATTTGCCACATAGCGTGCTTTGTAATTGTCCACTGGGCCTCTGGGTCCCAATTTCACTTTGTAGACCCATTTGCCCGGTATGACGTCCCTATCTGAGGGTGGTCTCACTAGATTCCAAGTCTCGTTGTCTTGGAGTGCCTTGACCTCGTCCTTCATTGCCCGGTACCACTGGTCCCAATCGTCACCTTGCTTGGTTTCGTAGACTGTTTTGGGTTCCACATAATCACCCTCAGTCACAACAAGATGGGTCCTGACTTCTCTAAAAAATTGCGGAACACTCCTTGATCGTGTCCTTCGTCTGGGCTCTGCTCTGTCCGCTTGCTCCAGTGCCTCTCCAAAGAGGCCAACTGTCTGTGAGAAGTCCTCCGTTTCACTGGCTTCCAGTGACTCCGAGTCTCTGAGACTTCCTCTTGTTGCAGTAGATTCTTCATCCAGTGCTGCTTTCTCAACAAATGAGGCATCTCGTCTCAGTGTCTTTTCTTGAGTGTTCACGCTCCCTGCGTAATGCCACTCCTCCTTTATTGCAATAGATGTGCCCTGCTCCTCTTTGTTGCCATCGTTTTGATGACCATCATCTGGGTGCCAGATCCCCAGTTGCTGTGACCCCTAATCTACTAGCTCGCGCGTCTCTGTGTTGTCAGGGATTGAGCCCACTTCGGACTCCTTGATGATCGCATCTCGAACAGCCACAACCTTGCGTGTGTTGGGTACGTATAACAGGTATCCATTGTCTCCTTCAGTGTAACCCACAAACTTTCCTTCCAGTGCCTTGGGTTCAAGTTTGCTGACATCTCTGTCCCGCTTCCTCATGAAGACTGTGCAACCAAAAATAGATAGTTCACTAATAGAAAGCTTAGGTTTTATACCTCGCATCAGCTCTGCTGGGCAATTTTCTTCTCCTCGTCTCACAACTAAGTTCCTGATCCTTGTTTCATGGAGAATTGCTGCTCCCCACATCATCTTGGGAAGACCCGAGTCAATGAGCAAGCATCTTGCCCTCTCCAGCAGTGTCTTGTTGCGCCTCTCAGCTAACCCATTCTGTTGTGGCGTCTCTGGTATGGTCTTCTCCTGTAGAATGACTGCATCTAAACAGTACATCTTGAACTGCTCTGAGAGAATCTTCTTCACATTGTCTTGTCTCAGCTTCTTGGGCGTCCCCACACTGAGAACAATTTTCTTCAGGCTGGCCAGTGCCTCACTCTTTGCATTAGGCAAGTCCACAAGCACAAACTTCGTGTAACGGTCTGCAAACAAAATGCAGAACCGGAACTTTGACCGTGACTCTACTCTGAAAGGTCGCATCACGTCTGTGAACACCCTCTCCAGCTTCTCTTCTGCTTGGTTCTCTGTCACTCTTGGTACTGGAGTCTTTGTGATCTTGGCCAATGCGCCACATCATCGACTCCCCCACTCTCTCTGGTGAATTCCTGACTACATCCGCTTGATTCAAATGACCCAATCGTCTGTGCCACTTCCTTGCACCGTGAAGTTTAACGCTGTTGGAACTCATCTTGAATTCTAGAACGCTGCAGGGTAAGTAAAACAAAATATTATCTTGTGTTATTTTACCTGAGTTCCCTTCTGGAGTTTCATGCAGCTATTTCTTTTCTGGAAAGTGAATCTATGTCCCCACTCCGTGCACCTTGAGACTGATAAGAGTTTTGAGGAGTATTCCGGCACACACAAAATATTTTTGAGTTTGCAATGGAATTCCCCTTTGTTTGAGGGTATGCTGATCCTCGCACAGCCTTTGCCCACCAAACTGTAAGCCTCTCCGTTGCGATTTCTGACCACTGTAAATGGAAACAAAGTCCAGAAACGAATCGATGTTCGTCACTATGTGATCTGTCCAAGCACTGTCCACTAGCATGCCTGCTGTCTTCCACTGGGTAACAGCTGTCCAGTATTCCTCGTCTGGTGAAGTCAATGTCAACCCATTGCCACTGACTCATGTTTGCCTCTTTTTCTTTGTCTCCTGCTTGCCCTGACCAGGGGACCTTTCTCACCACACTTGCTGCATTGTTCTGTCTCCTTCCTCCTGCAGTCCTTGGCAAAGTTTCCAGGGACCCCACACACAAAGCAGTTTCCTTTCCTTACTTGCAAAGCAGTTTCACTACTTGAAGTCACACTTCATTGCCAGTGCCACTGAAACACTTTTTCCCTTGTGCCTCTATGCTGTGCTCTCATGGAAGTTCTGCAGCCTTTTCCTCAACTCTGTGAATTTCGTTGCCGGGTTAAAGCTTTCCTGTATAAAAAAGTTTCATTTCTCATTGGCAGACCATTGAGGACCAAAGCGTTGAAGAGGGTCTGTGAGACCGCTTCCCCGGCTTCTTGTTGCCTTGTGAGCAAGTCCTGTCTTCTATGAAGAAGCTATCCAAATCCTCAGCATCCTCGAGCTGCAGTCGAGCAAGCTGTGCCACCAAAGTCACCACTGTCGGCGTCTCCACACTCGGAAATCTTTCTTGGAAAAGCTTCCAAGCCTTTGCTCCATCTCCGATGCCGTCATCTCCCACACAGTCATGTCTCATAAGTATGAGGGTTGTTGCTTCTAGAGTCAGTGCCAGATGGCAACACACACTGTTCCGTTTCTCCTTCTTGATGTCTGCAAATTCCTTCTCATATGCATCCTTCAGCACCTTGTGGTTCTTCTTTTCATCATTGCTCGCCCCAATGGCTAGTGGTGCAGGCTCATTGGGTTGCTCCTCTGTCCCAAGTAGTGATTTGTAGAGTCCCTTCGTCTGCATCATTGCCACAATTCTTGTGCTCCAGATTGGAAAGTCCTGAGCCTGGCTAGTTTTAGCAGGCTAAACAGTTGTGAAAAAAAAGGTACTAAGCATAAAAGGATTATGACTGTCAACAACAAACTAGATTTGTTTTAGAAATTAGCTTTATGACTTAGAAAATTGCTGGGCCCATAACCTGTTGGGCTATGGGTTTTCGCAAGCGAAATAAAAACGTTTTTAACCAAGTAGAAAATTTAATTCCTCAAAATGAGAGAATAACAAGAATAATATTTTACAGTAGAATTTAGGGATTTACAGGAGAGATCTGATTATTAGATCAAGATGGTGATTTGATTTTGCGGATGAAAAAAGGCTCAAAAATTAGCTGTATATATACCCCTTATCAATGCGAGAAAATCAAGATACAAAACTAATCTTAGCACCATGATTTACAGTGGGGGTTGCAAGGGTTACACAATATGGTTTGCTTCTGCAAATTTCTCAGAAATCAGTCGCAGGGGTTACCATAGATGGTATGCATTTACATTTTTCTAAGAATTTGTTCACATTTCCGGTGATATCATAATCATTCAATACATGCTGGGAAGATTTTACAACAAATAATCTCACTCTAATATTAGTTAACTCGATTCAGCAATTTGATCCGAATATTGATTCTAAGCACCATTTCTTGACAATTCATTTATATGAATTCTCTTATTAAAATCAATTTAAGACTATAGTTTGATCGATATTCTAACAATGTACAAAAACAAATTACCAAACCGCCTTGCTTTCATTAGTCATCAATAGCTAATAATTTCTGATTGCGGCAATTTATTCGAATCATTGTTCACACACATCGCTCGTTTCTTTCAGTCATCTGTGAAAATTGTCCGTCTACAAGCAGAATGTAACTAATGATGACTGAATGGTTATCTTTTTCTCTAATTTTCGATGTGCTTCATGTTTCGTTTGCAAAATTTCAAAATTAAAATTCCGCCGTTAGATTAAATTTTGTAACTTTATTTTATTTTGAAGAGGATGACTATTGTTCTTTGACTTTAACCAAATTATCAGTTTTACGCGTTTGCAAAAGGGAAAGTTCCAACTTATGACATATCTAAAAGTGTGCAGGTGGGCATGGTGCATTCAAAATTACAAGTCCCGAGAGCCTGCTATAATCAATTCATAACTGTCTAAAAAGTCAATAAAGAACGGTAGTTTACACAGAAAAATCAATTAACTTGAAGTTAAGACATCTTGCATTGGGTTTGTATCTGAAAAAAAAACCATGAAGGAAAGCTGGATACACCTTGCAATGTCATGCAAGATCTTGATAACTCTTGCGAAATTTGATCTTAAATGATAATCAACAAATCTATTCTTATGATTCATTCATTTAATTCAGGTCCATTTCAGCTGAATTGTACTCCAACCAAGTTCTAATTGACGACCAGAATTCAGATCAAGAAGCCAACACACAAGTTACATTTGCAGACAACGATAATGGTGAGGAGATTTGGCACTCGCAAGTGTTCATTATTCCTTATGAAGATGGAAGCGAGTCACCTTCAGCTAATCAGCTATGTTCTTACTACAGGTAAAAAAAACAACTCGGTAATCGAACCCATTCAATAAAAATATAATATTTTCAATTCCAATTCTGGATCAAGTGCGCGACCCAAGTTACCTCCGATCATACAGACTTGCGTCGCGCACAGTGGCTACCCGACCCTCCAGACCAAAATTGGCTCTAGTTACATCAACTTTGGTCACCCCGGGGGTATTTGACCCCATTGGGTTGCGCACTGGAGGTACCAGAACAAATTGGGCCACGAAGTAAGTTTATCCAGATTGAAACCATTGATGTAGCAGTAATCATTGGTAAAACGTACTCTTTTCAGAAAATTAGGCGTTACTTTCTATATATGGTTTCTGAGTTCTTCCGTAAAAAAATAATTGACAGCAAGTAAAATTTTTAATTCAACAAGAACACTTGCTTGGTTGTCTTTTCTTTTCTGCTCATCAACAAACAGAATTGGGCAAAACCTCATCAACAAAAAAATGGGCAAAAACTGAAATAATGGTTTTTCAAAAAACCTTTCTCTTCAGCCTTAATTATCATTTCTCGTTTGAGGAACCGGCTGTTTTTTTCCAGCAGAACCTCTAGCTTATGATTAGACTAGCCAAACTTAGACACAATTCCGATCTGACCGTACAGAATCTGGATAGATTATCCAAATCATACATCCAGGGTCTTGACTACTGTGATTAGATCATGCAGTCTCTGGAAGGGGCTCTGAGCAGACATTTCATAACGTTGGTTGTCCCCTGATCAGACCGTACAGCGTCGGGATACGCCCCTGATCAGACCTTCCAGAGCAAAGAATTGCTGCCATGGTCTGCAGACCAACATGACCAGTGCCTGAGTGCCTGAGACAGACCCGGAGACAGAGCTAGCTTGGGTTGCGCACTTTACGCTGAGAAGTAAAGTTGACGTTTTTGTAAGAACAAAAGGTCTTCGCGTTTAACTCATTTAATGAACTATTCTAACAAGCGAACGTTACCCCAGACTTTTAAAAACTCTATTGACTTCAAATTATACTTCAAATTGAGATCAGTTTAATACGTGGCAAAATTTTGTCCTTTCTGAATAGCCAACAATTCGTGAGGAACTTCATAATCCCACTTGATCAAACAAAATTTGTTCTATAAAAAATGCTGTTCAATTT